>NW_026592710.1:5251990-5286019 GCF_907164565.1 Psammomys obesus | reverse complement strand
CTCCTCCTCCTCCTCCTCCTCCTCCTCCTCCTCCTCCTCCACCACCTTCACCTCCTCCTCCACCTCTTCCACCTCCACCTCCATCATGGTGCCTGGTTCAGGAACATCCCTTTGGGCACTTTAGTCTGACTTCCTCTTGGACAGACCTGAGAGTACTTCCCTTGCGTTTGCCTGTCCCGGAAGAGGTGCTGAGGCCATCCAAGCCTTGCCTAGAAACAGGGTGTGCTAAGTCAGGGATCTTCTGAGCCTCTTGAGTAGAGGAAGAGCCTGTGATTCCAGAATGCCACCTTCAGCTGTGTGCCTTCAAGCAGATCATCACTCTCCCAGACGCGCTGGAGGTGGTATTTAATGATTTGCAGCAGAGCTGCTGACAGTGGCAGGCTCCTCTGGGGATTAGGGGATTCGATTAGGTTTATTAACAAAAGGATCCCAGAAGAACAGTGCTTTAATTACCAGCTACTAGAAGACAACCAGTCACCTGCTGGAAAGATTTTTGTTGTTGTTGTTGTTGAGTTTTGTTTTGTTTTTTGGTTGTTGTTTGAAGTTGTTTCTTTTTTTGTTTTTGTTTTTTAAGACAGGGTTTTCTGTGTAGTCCTAGCTGTCCTGGAACACAGAGATCCATCTGCCTCTGCCTCCTGTATTTGCTGGCATTAAAGGAATGAGCCATCATTCCTGGTAACATGCTGGAAAACACTTTCTTTCCCTTTTTTTTTTTTTTTTTTTTTACAATTTCCTTATTTTATGTATTTATTTTGAGTACTTTGTCTGCATGTACATTTGCATACCAGAAGATGGCATCAGACAGTTGTGGGTTCTGGTAATTGAACGCAGTTGTACTCTTAAGCCACTGAGCCATCTCCCTGGAAAATTCTTAGGAGGTTGGTGCTCACAAACATAGCTGTTGGTTCTGCTCAGTGCTCTGCCTCCAACCTGACATGCCCCGGCCAATATCAGATCCAGCTTGAATCATGAGACAGTGGAAGGAAGGACGTGCACAGGCCTCTGTGCCAGGAAACTTTACTGCCAAGAAAAGATGCAGCTATAATTGTAGGCAAAAGGTCAGGAAGATGAGGGAGCTGAGCAAGGCTTCTTGAGCTGGAGGGTTTGGAGTTCATCCAGGGGGTCCTTCTTCCCAGGGCAGCTTTTCCCCACCTGCCCCAGCCAGGCTGTGTCTAGGTGCAGGAATTGGAAAAGGCTCTTCTCTCTGCCACCTACTTAGTTTGGATCTTGTTTTTAATTGTCTGCTACAATGTCTCCTTAGAAAAATAGCATGAAACAGTTGTTAAGGCAGTGGGGACAGTGGACACATCTGTAGTCCCACAGAAGAAGGAAAAGTGTCAGTCCTGGGCCAGCTACAGTGGTGTGATCTTTGGCAGGAGGATATTCTGCAGTAGCTGGTTGGGGGTCATGATGCTCCCTTGTAGAACACTCTTTAAGCACAGTGTTGGCTAAGAAATAAGAGTTTCATTCCAAAGCACATTAGCACTGAGATTTAAGGCCTTCCACAGATTTATCTTTTACATAGGAACAGATAATACTGTGTCCTTTTTTCTTCTTTTCTCCTTCTCCTGCTTTTTAAGATTTATTTATTTTTAAGGCCAGGTGATGCTGGCACATGCCTTTAATTCCAGAACTCTGAAGGCAAAAGCAGGTGGATCTTTTGAGTTTGAGGCCAGCAAACAAACAAAAAGAGTTATTTTATTTACTTTTATGTTTGTGTGAGAGCACCAAGTCTCCTGGAACCGGAGTTAAAGATAGTTATGAACGGCCATGTGGATACTGGAAATTGAACTTGGGTCCTCTGAAAGAGTAGCCAGTGTTCTTAACCACTCAACCATCTCTCTCTAGCCCACATAATCCTATGTCTTAAATATTTCAGGACTAGAGATGATGCCACTCAGTCGGCAGAGTGCTTGCTTAGCAAGCAGGAGGGCCATAGGTACAGTCCCCAACACTGAATTCTGTATGTTGGCACACACCTGTAATCTCTTCATTTCCAGATGGACACAGTAAGGTCAGGACGTTAAGGCCAGCCCGTCCTACATCAGATCCTGCCTTTTTAAAAAAAAAAGCAGGGTTTTTGTTTTTGTTTTTATTTTTTTTCTAGATAATGTCTCATGCTTACTCTAACCCTGCAAAGGATGGTGTTGGTGTATGGATTCTGTGCTATCAGAGAATTAGAGAGAGGGGAGTGCTTAGACAGGCCTTTTTATTGTCACTGCGAAGCCATCCTCCTCCACATTCTCTTTTCCTAGTCACATAGCCACGTGAGAGTGAAAGATACATAGTCCATGCTAAGTTAGAGGGATGAGATGACTTAGCAGATAAAGATGCTTGTCATCACCTGATGACCTGACTTTGATTTCTGGGACCCACATGGTGGGAAGAAAGAATCTGCTCCTTCAAGAGGTCCATGCACGTGTATGCCTTGTCCTACTCTCCAGCACACACACACCCTTCCCTTGTTTTTAAAGGGATGACATTTTTAAAGAACTGTCACTCACCCACAGCCTGTTGTGTGTATATCCTGGAAAGACATCTTTGCTGGATTGAGTCCCTGCTTCTAGGGACCTTTGCCTATGATCCTACAGAAAAAGGGGTTAGGATTGGAGAAACTGGAAAGAGAGAGTGCTAATGCTATCAAAGGCCAGTAGGGGTCAGCACTGAGGCAAGATCTTAGTGTGGCTTTGTCCTTTTTTTTTTTTTTTTTCCACCAGGCTCTGTATTGTTTTAGCACCTTACTGTTACTGTGTGTGTAGCTACCTGACATCACATGTCCTGGCTGTGAGACCTTATTGTGGGGTAAGAGGTGAGAGCATTGGGAACAGAATGATTATTTCAGACCATTCATGTCAACAACATTTAGACCTCAGTGTTTGCTTGCAAGCAAAAGCAGGAGCTAATTTGCAAGACTGCCTTTGTGGAGCTGCCTTTTGATCAATGATTGCCCGTGTTAATGTCTCAGTGAGCTATTGATTTCTGCAGCAGCTTTTGTTCCCTGAGTTTATGTGCAGTGTCTCTGCGGCACACCATGCATGTTTGATTAAAGTGCAGTTGACTCTGTCCCTGCCAAGGCCGAGAGCGGCTTCTCTCCCTATTTGTAGAACCAAAGCTTTCCCAACATCTTCTTCTGTTTGTACTCAAGACCTAGCCACCCATGTAGGCAGCAGTATGCTGTTTCTTATCCTCCATGTTTAATCCCTTAGTGGCCATTGCAGTCTTTGAGAGGCAGCTAACAAAACCTGGCCTGGACTTAATTTTGTTTTTATCAACTTTGTTGGCATATGATTGACTTGTGCCACACACTGTGTGTGTATGTCTATGTGTGTGGGTGCGTGCGCATACATGTGAATACATATTAATACACCCAAATTTAAATATATAGTCAGTTAAGTTTTGACAAGTGTCTATATCTGTGTAAATACAGGTAGTTCTGTATAGGCCTTTGTATTTTCCTCCTGAATAGTCACAAATTGGCCCTTTGCAAGCACTCTGCTGACTCACCTTACAGCCCTCAGTGACCACTTAATACTTTCCTTGCTGTTACAGATCTCCCTGTCTGTCATGAACTCATTCTCCTTGTGGCTTTCACTTAACAGGATTTTTTGTTTTGTTGTTTTATCAGCTCATCTGATGTTCCCTTTTTTATTGTCAGATAACATGTCAGTGAATACTTAAAACTCAGTTATACTTCCTTTGGCTAAAGATGCTTTTTTTTTTTTTTTTCCTTGTTTGGAGATGTTAAGAGTAATGTTTCTGTGACTGTTTGTGTGAACGTCTTTATGAGTTGCCTCATCAGTTAAGAGCATGAATTGCTCTTCCAGAGGACTGAGTTTGTTCCCAGCACCCTAGCAGCAAACCACATGTAACTCCAGCTCTAGGGAATTCTGCTCCCTCGTCTCATCAATAATTTAAAAACCACTTAAAGCCTTTGTGTGAGCAAATTTTTTTGTTCTTTTTGATAAACAAGCCAGGCACAGAATTGCTGGATCCTGTGGTTCTTGTTTAAGCTGGTGGAAACTAACAGAGCATTTTACAAAGTGTCTTTGACTGCCTGTGTTGCCACCAGCGTGGATGCAAGTTCTAGACATCTAGGCTTTCTGCATTTTAAAGTTCTCTTCTTTTTCTTGGCCATGGTTTCCACCTGGCCCAAGTACCTGATCATCCTGACTCGCCGTGTTGAGGTTCAGTCTGTTCTGGGTGCTTTATTCTTCTGTGACAGCTGTTACTCGTTGACAGAAATTTGGTGTTGCCTACACTGGCCCATTTACCTTGGGGTCTCAGCTATGAAAAAAGAACAGGAGTTAGGTGGAGTGGACCAGACTGGCTTCCGGAGCATTTTTTTCCATTCACTGTCTATATCTAGAATTGGGCCAGGTTTCCCAGCCTCACTGGTCTCTGGTGTCTCCTTTTCTAATTTGCAAGTTGTGCTGTCCTTTTAAATTTATTTATTTATTTTATTTTATGAGCTTTGGTGTTTTGCCTGCATGTATTCTGTATGAGGGTGTCAGGTCTTAGAGTTACAGACAGTTGTGAGCTGCCATGTGGATGTTGGGAATTGAGCCAGGTTCCTCTAGAAGAGCAGTCTGTCCTCTTAAGTGTTGAGCCATTCCTCCAGCCTATGTACTGACTTTAAAAATCATTCCAGACTCCTACAAGCATTTGTTTTTAAGAAGTAGGGTGGGGGTGGCTGGAGAGATGGCTCAGAAGTTAAGAACATTGGCTGTTCTCCCAGAAGTCCTGAGTTCAATTCCCAGCAACCACATGGTGGCTCATAACCATCTATAATGATATTTGGTGCTCTCTTCTGGCATGCAGGCACACATGCATGCAGAACACTGTACAATAAATAAATAAGTAAATAAATAAATCTCTTTTTAAAAAGGAAGAAGTAGGGAAGTAGGCGTGGTGCTTGTGCCCCTTTAATCCGAGCACATGGGAGGCAGAGGCCTGTGGATCTCTGTGAATTCCAGCCTAGACAGAGCTACATGCTGATGAGAGAAACCCTCGACTTAGAAAAAGAAAGAGAGCCGGAGACAGAGGCAGGCAGATCTCTTGAGTTCAAGGCCAGTGTGGTCTACAGAGCAAGTTCCAGGACAGCCTGTACTATACAGGAAATCCTGTTCCAAAAAAATAAACAAACAGTACTCAATTGTTACTGTGCCAGGCAATACCAGGCTTAGACAAACTCTGTTTTGAAATGTCTTTGTCCACTGAGGTGGGTCAGGTGAAAGGAGGAAGTTGAGAAGGACCTGCTTTGGGTTTTGGCTCTTCTTTGCGGCTCCAGAGTAGACTCTGGTTTACTAGACAGAGTTGCTTACTTGCCTTGATGAAGCATGCCACTCTGATAAAGTGCCTGAAGGGCGGTTGTGACCAATAGGAAAAACGAAGACAGGTCAGTTTTCAGTAGGCAGAGATTTTGAAATCCTCTAGCATGTGTCACCATCCAGTATTGGTATGGGGAAGTGCACTCCCCAGTCATAAAGGTGGGAAGTAGAGTGGCAGGAGGAGGGTCATACTGAGCCTCTCAGGCTCAGGATGTGCCAGTTACCACAGGGCCAGGTGCCATTTGTACCACAACACATGGTAGAGAAAGAATCCCTACTGGCAGTTTTCCTGATTTGTCCTTATTTAGCACTAGGTGGAACTGAGCTGAGGTGCACACGTATCCAGGCATGAGCATTCCAGGCCTTGGTGGAAGCTCCCTGGCCTCCCCACCGTGGGACAGTGCTTTATTTGTGCAACATTGGTAGTGAGTGTCATTTTGTTAGTATTGAACAGTTAGGAAGGTTGAAGTACATCTGAAGCTCTGAGGTGGGTAGGCCAGTCGGGTCCAGCTTATAGACCTCCATTAAGGATGTGGTGGCAGGCATGGCTTCCCACTCCTGTAATCATGGAACTCTAGTATTGGAAGCAGGATGATCACAAGTTCAAGGTCAACCTGGGCTACACAATGGGACCCTGTCTTTAAAAACCAAGGACTGACACTTGGAGAGATAGCTTAGGTGCTTGCCATGAAAACAAGAGAAACTGAGTTTGCTCCCCAGGTGCCACTTGACAAAGCCAAGTGTTCTGGTGCATGCTTGTGATCCCAGTGCTGGGGACAGAAACAGGTAGATCCCGGGGCTAGCTAGCCCAGCTAGCCTAGCCTGTATGGCAAGTTCCAGCCCATTGAAAAATCCTGTTTCTCCTCATTCCTGAAACACACATACACACATGAACATAGACCTGAGGAATGGCCCTCAAGGCTGTCCTGTCCTGCACAAAGTGGTGGGAGGCAGGAATGAACAGAGTCCAGCACGCATGTGCCAGCTGCCTCTAAGAAGCTGATTCTGTGTCTAAAACCTGCTCACTGCTCCTGACACTCACAGCCACTGGTACTGTTGGGACGAAAGCTGTTGTGATTGGTCCTGTCAGTCACAAGACTTTGGACATGGTCTCTGCACATCTTTGCCTGGCTTTTCTGCTTGTCTTCCTAGCTCCCAGGGAAACGTTGCCTCCTTTCCTGGTCACTCATGAGATAACCAGCATTAGAGGGAGGGGTGACACAGGGCTCCAGGGCCAGCCGAGCAATGTGCTCCTACAGCACTGGTTTAATGTGTTGTAGGTGTTGTTTACTTAAAACCAACGCACAGACTTTCTCCTGGGGTGTTTCTAAGAAATCATCCCTTTATAAAAATGTCACACAACCATTACTTTGTATACTTAATACATTTTTTTAAATTATTTTTTAAAGTTGGTCTTTTTAAAGTTGCATTTTTCAGGAAGGCTCAACATATGATGGGTGTCCTTTCCTCTGTCTTCTTTTGCTAGGCCCCAGTCCTGTTCTTCAGGATTTCCTACTAATTTGTGCAAATGTGGTCAGGGAAATGGAAGAAAGCAGTTTGTATCCAGACCCTCGATCCCACCAGCTCGCCTATGTTCTGTTTGGTAGCTGTCTCTGAGGTAGTCTAACGAGCATCTCCTCACATGCTTGTGACTTCCCTGGGTACTGTGCAGATGGTCCCATATGTACATGTCACACTCAGCTTGCACACTCACAGCTGAGGCTCCCTGAAAGTGGGAACCTTATTTCCTTTTTGTCTCTTATGTGGTCTTTATTCTTGATGTGTGGAATATTCGGCAGGACCCTCAAGCTACACCCTGGCAATACTGCTGCCACCCTGCTCTCAGCGCCAGGAACAGGAAGAGCTGATGATGGGTGCTGTGTGGGAGCACACTCACAGCTGCCCTTCTGTCTTGCAGGGGGAACTGATCACCTTCTATTACTACTGGAAGAAAACGCCAGAGGCAGCCAGCTCCCGTGCGCACCGCCGGCACCGCAGGCAGGCTGTGTTCAGAAGAATTAAGACACGCACGGCATCCACCCCTGTCAACACGCCCTCCAGACCACCTTCCAGCGAATTCTGTAAGTGGGCTATCTTGGTGCTGAAAAGGTAGTAAGAGAGTGCTCACACAGGCGTATGTGTCCAGCTCTGAGCCTCTGGAGCTGATGAGCCAGGGATTTGTATGGTGTGGCTTGTGGCTTGTACGTTAGTGTGTGCATATACATTAGTGCTGGCAATTGTGGGAGAGTCTAAAATTATTCATACTGTAAGTATTTATAATAAACTTGCCGTTCTTATAAATTACAAAGTGTAAACCTTTGGTTACACTTTCTTCTTTTGTCTCCTTTACCAGAAGCTTTACCAAGCTTCTCTTCTTAGTCCTGGTGTTACATTCACCCTAGTAAGACAGGGAAGCCCTGTGGGTCCTACAGTCTTGGCCCCTAGGAATTAGAGTAAAACAGTAGTGCTTTGCAGTTCTGTCCTTGGCAGGAGGGCACCAGTGTTCTTCTGTGTTGTGCTTGGTAGAGGCCAAAGCCATCAGTGTTCACTAGGGTGGAATTCTAGGCTGCTCAGATGTTCCAGGAAGGCATGTGGGTACACTGCTACCACTTTAGTTCACCAGATTCACCTGTGCTGGCCACCAGAGGATTCAGGTGTGGCAGCAGCACCCCATAATCTGGCAGAGCAGGATTCTGAGTACTACCCCTTATATGAGATAGCTCTTTGCTCTGGTGACAGATTCTCAGGAATTCACAATGAGCCTCTGTGACCAGTGCTCATCCCACTCTCTGGAGTTTTCTTACTGGTGGGTAGACCATCCCCAGCTCAGCATGATATTTTGTCTCTTCTGTCTCCACTTTTGCCCACTTTGTTCAGTGGACCTGAGCTCAGCCAGTGAAGATGACTTTGACAGTGAGGACAGCGAGCAGGAGCTGAAGGGGTACGCCTGCCGTCACTGCTTCACCACCAGTAAGTGGCCTCAGATGCCCTCAGTGCAGGGGCCAGGTGCTCATTCCTGGGCCTGGTGAAGCTCTGGGCTACCAGACTCAGAATATTTCATGCACTGGATGGAAAACCAGCCAGCTAGTGATTGGGTTGTGCTTGGGAAACTTGAACCTTTTTTGCTGACTTTGCTTTTGTGTTGGGCAGTCAGAACTATACTGGCTTATTGGGTAGGAGGGACTCATACAAGATGAGGGAGGGTTCTGTTGTTCCTGGGAAGTGGCTGCCATCTTAAAGGGGTAGCTGCATGGGACTAGGCAGTGGATGCCCCTCATCAGTTTCGGGTTGCCTAGGGAACAGGCATCTATCCAAGCTCATGCTCTGTGGCTCTTGTGACTCAAGGCCCCTCTGCTCAGATGTCCCCAGAGACAGAGGTGGTTTCCAACACTGCCCACCTCCCCTCATGTAGCCTCCAAAGACTGGCACCACGGGGGCCGAGAGAACATCCTTCTGTGTACCGACTGCCGCATCCACTTCAAGAAGTACGGTGAGCTGCCGCCCATCGAGAAGCCTGTGGACCCCCCACCCTTCATGTTCAAGCCTGTCAAGGAGGAGGACGATGGGCTCAGTGGGAAGCATAGCATGAGGACGCGGCGGAGTCGGGGCTCGGTGAGCTGGGGACCTGGTGCTGGGGGCCTGAGCCCACCGGGGGCCCAAGTAACAGTTGGTTTTAGGCACAAACATACACTCTTGATGGTATTTCTTTCCCTGAAGGCCGTAGCCTTGCCTGGCCTGTGGGCTTGGGGCCATGGAGTGTTAAGGGAACTTGGTGTTAGGGAGACCTCATTGGTCTTGGTTTGTAGTTAGTGCAAACTCCCCAAGTCCCTCACAACTCTCTTTCTGGCATGTGAGCCACTCACCTCCAGCGGCCATATCTCTCAACTTTGCAGGTTGCTTTTCCCAACATTTGATCCTACATTTTTACATGGGTTCTTAGTCTAGGCATGGTGGCTCATGTCTATAATCCTGGCACTTGGGAAGCTGTGGCAGAAGGATTGTCATAAATTCAAGGCCAACCTGGCTGCATGTGGTGGTGCACACCTTTAGTCCCAGCACTCAGGAGACAGAGGCAGGTGGGTTCCTGAGTTTGTAGCCAGCCTGGCCTACAGAGCAAGTTCTAGGACTACATAGAAAAACCCTGTCTTGGGAAAACAAACAAACAAATAAAAAACAGCAATGGCAGCAGTTTTGTTTAACCTCAGTTAGAAATGTGTCTAGGACCATGGGAGGGTCTTTGAGGCTTGAGGCTATGAACAATGAGGGCTCTTTCTTTCTGGCACTGACCCCTCTGAGGGCCTTTCTGGCAGGTGGCAGATAATAGATAGAATGACCCACCTCTCCTGCATTCTGATCTCAGCTGAGCCCTGTGGTTTTACACAAGTGTGTTGCAGCACAGGCAGCCGCAGAGTTAAGCTGCAGTATTTAACAGCCTTGTCTCCTTGGGTGACTTCCTGTCCTGGTTGATTAACTGCACAAATGTTCTATGGTGTGGTTTGGTGAACATGGACAGTCAGCTGAGAAAGGGTGTGGTGCTGTAGACAGTCAGCTGACTTCTCCTTATCCCCCAGCCCTGCTCATTTCTGAGATAGTCCCTCGGGATGTGTTTCTGGACTTGAGTGAACGGGTGAACATACTGTTTCTCCTACCTTGCCTGTGGCTAGACTTAGGCGGGCATCCATGGGACCTGGGGTCCATTCTTACCATTCTTTGGTTTTGGAGGGGCAGATGTCTACACTACGCAGTGGACGGAAGAAGCAGCCTGCCAGTCCTGATGGTCGTGCCTCACCCATCAATGAAGATGTCCGATCCAGTGGCCGGAATTCCCCCAGTGCTGCTAGCACTTCCAGCAATGACAGTAAAGCAGAGACAGTGAAGAAGTCAGCCAAGGTCAGGGGCTGAGGGGGCACTGCAAGCTTCCTGGTCCCTCCACTCCATCTGGGGATTGGCATTGCCCTGGCTTAGGGACTGCCGGTGGAGGCCTAGGGGATGGAGATATGGAGGCACCTCTGCCACAAATTTGCCAAGGCCCCAGAAACGAATGGAGTGGTTGGAAAGGCTCCTAGAGCCAAGGATTCTCATCCCTAGACAGCTGCTCCTTTGGGCACCTTATTGGCACTTTGGAGAACATTCTTGCTTCTGGAGAGGAACTTAGAATGAGAACGCTGTCTACAAACTCAACCCTTCTCTGCCTCCATTGCAGAAGGTGAAGGAAGAGGCTGCATCCCCTCTGAAGAACACCAAGCGGCAGCGAGAGAAGGTGGCCTCTGACACAGAGGACACAGATAGGACCGCCTCCAAAAAGACGAAGACCCAGGTGAGGCTGTCAACTGACTCTTGCTGACCTACTAGGGCTCCTGTGACACCCTGACACCCCACCACCATGCACAAGTTCAGGTCCTCCTGGGGAAGGCAGTACCTAACTTCCAGGAAAGAGTTTGGATCCTGCCTTGTCCAAGCAAGAACCGAACTTGGGGCTGCCTCTGTACAGACCTTGGTTGTGTCCCACGCAAGCAGCATGGGCAAGAGCTCTGCTTCCTTGCACTTCTATCTCTTGCTTCTCTGGCTTTAGGAAATCAGCCGCCCCAACTCTCCCTCTGAAGGTGAGGGGGAGAGTTCGGACAGCCGCAGTGTCAATGATGAGGGAAGCAGTGACCCAAAAGACATCGACCAAGATAATCGCAGCACGTCTCCCAGTATCCCCAGCCCTCAGGACAACGAGAGTGACTCAGACTCATCGGCACAGCAGCAGTCGTTGCAGGCCCAGCCCCCGGCCTTGCAAGCTCCCGGTGGGGCTGCCTCAGCCCCCTCGACAGCTCCTCCAGGAGCACCCCAGCTTTCCACCCCTGGGCCCACACCCTCTGCCACAGGAGTCCCTCCACAGGGCTCCCCTGCAGCCACACAACCCCCTAACCAGACTCAGGCTGCAGTGGCACCTGCAGCCCACACCCACATCCAGCAGACACCCACCCTGCACCCCCCTCGGCTGCCCTCACCTCATCCTCCGCTTCAGCCTCTGACTGCACCGCCTAGCCAGAACTCTGCACAACCTCATACCCAGCCCCCCCTGCATGGTCAAGCACCTGGCCCTCACAGCCTGCAGGCTGGACCCCTGCTACAGCACCCAGGGCCTCCTCAGCCGTTTGGACTTCCTCCCCAGGCCTCCCAAGGTCAGGGCCCTCTGGGCAGCTCCCCAGCAGCCGCTCACCCTCATGCCACCATACAGCTTCCAGCTTCTCAGTCAGCACTGCAGCCCCAGCAGCCCCCAAGGGAACAGCCCCTACCTCCTGCCCCCTTAGCCATGCCTCACATCAAACCCCCACCCACCACGCCAATTCCCCAGCTTCCAGCACCACAGACCCACAAACATCCACCTCACCTCTCAGGGCCCTCACCCTTCTCTATGAATGCCAATCTGCCACCCCCTCCAGCCCTGAAGCCTCTCAGCTCACTGTCCACACACCATCCTCCCTCAGCCCACCCTCCACCCTTACAGCTTATGCCACAGAGCCAGCCCTTGCCCTCTTCCCCTGCCCAGCCCCCTGGGCTGACCCAGAGCCAGAGCCTACCACCCCCTGCTGCCTCCCATCCCCCCACTGGCCTCCACCAGGTGCCCTCCCAACCTCCATTTCCCCAGCACCCTTTTGTACCTGGAGGCCCCCCTCCCATCACCCCACCCTCCTGTCCCTCCACCTCCACCCCTCCTGCGGGGCCCAGCACCTCATCGCAGCCGCCCTGCTCTGCTGCTGTTTCTTCTGGAGGCAATGTTCCAGGGGCGCCATCTTGCCCACTCCCTGCTGTGCAGATCAAGGAGGAGGCTCTGGATGAAGCAGAGGAGCCAGAGAGCCCTCCTCCACCCCCCAGGAGCCCATCCCCTGAGCCCACTGTAGTGGACACCCCCAGCCATGCTAGCCAGTCCGCCAGGTACTGGTTCTGAGGAGTGTGGGCCCAGCTGGGTGTGGGTGGACTTGGAGGAGGCGAGGAAGGGTATAGCCCTCAGCAGGAGCCCCAGCCAGAGCTGCCACCTCTCTAGGTTCTACAAACACCTGGACCGGGGCTACAACTCGTGTGCGCGGACAGACCTGTACTTCATGCCTCTGGCTGGATCCAAACTAGCCAAGAAGAGGGAGGAGGCCATCGAGAAGGCCAAGCGGGAGGCTGAACAGAAAGCCCGAGAGGAACGGGAGCGGGAGAAAGAGAAGGAGAAAGAGCGAGAGCGGGAGCGAGAGCGGGAACGGGAGGCAGAACGCGCTGCTGTGAGTCCTGAAGGGGCCTGACAGCCAGGGCCCAGTGTCCTTAGCCAGGGGGTGGTGTCTGGGCTCTGTCCCAGGCTGTTGGTATGTTCAATCTATGCTGCTGGCACCCATGCTCAGCCTTTCTGGAGGCCTGGCAGTCATGATTCTGATTTGGTTCGTGGGCGCGTCCTTTCCGTGTAGCCTGTCTGTTAAGTTTGGGCTGCCTCCGTAATCCTGAGGTGTCAGAGAGACAGGAGAGGGTGGCTAGGGAAGAGACCTAGGCATGGGGGTGAGGGACTTGCAAGGTTACCCTGCTCTGAAACCCTCTTGTGGGCTGCCAACCTGGTACCTGCCTGATGAGGAGGTATGAGGGAAGCCAAATCCAGAAGTGACACGTGAGACTTCGTAGTAGGTCTCCTGGCCTGCGGTGTTCCCTGCTGCACAGACTCGAAGCTGTTTCTGTTTGTTCAGGTGCATACACGCACCTGCTCTCGGTTAAGGGGAACTGCAGGCATGCGCAGATCAGAGCAGGGTCTAGGCTCTCCTGGAGCCTGGACCTGGCAAAGGTCCCCTGTCTCTATGTTGGGGTAAAGGGACTAATTCTTTGGCCTGATCCTGGAACAGGACAAGAGCCTCCCTCTGTGTTGAGCACAGTCTTAGACCCCAGCTGGCCTGGCACCCGTCCTCACACCCTCTTTTCCTCAGCAGAAGGCGTCAAGCTCAGCACACGAAGGCCGTCTTAGTGACCCTCAGCTCAGTGCTCCAGGTCACATGCGACCTTCCTTCGAGCCACCACCGACCACAATTGCCGCAGTGCCCCCGTACATTGGGCCTGACACACCTGCCCTCCGGACACTGAGTGAATACGCTCGGCCGCATGTCATGTCTCCCACCAACCGCAACCACCCCTTCTACATGCCCCTTAATCCCACTGACCCCCTGCTGGCCTACCACATGCCTGGCCTCTACAACGTTGACCCCACCATCCGGGAGCGGGAGCTGCGGGAACGTGAGATCCGAGAGCGCGAGATTCGGGAGCGGGAGTTGCGGGAGAGAATGAAGCCGGGCTTTGAGGTGAAGCCCCCGGAGCTGGACCCCCTGCACCCAGCCACCAACCCCATGGAGCATTTTGCCCGGCACAGCGCCCTCACCATCCCTCCTACAGCTGGCCCCCACCCCTTTGCCTCTTTCCACCCGGGCCTGAACCCCTTAGAGCGGGAGAGACTGGCTCTGGCAGGTCCTCAGCTGCGGCCTGAGATGAGCTACCCAGACAGACTGGCAGCCGAGCGCATCCATGCTGAGCGCATGGCATCACTTACCAGCGACCCCCTGGCACGACTGCAGATGTTTAACGTTACTCCACACCATCACCAGCATTCACACATCCACTCCCACCTCCACCTCCACCAGCAGGATCCTCTCCACCAAGGTGTGTGCCCAGTTCCAGAGCAAGGCTGGTCAGCAGACTTCTGCCCAAGACTCTCAGCTGTGGGCTTTCATGAGCCGTGGGTCTCTGTGAGTCTCAGGAGGCTTCAGCCTCCTGCAGCAGTGAAATCCGTGGAGAAGCCTGTGTTGTGGGTGGGATGCGTTCGGGCAAGGTCTGGGTATAGGACTAGGCTGCCCAAGGAAAATGTCCTGTCGTAAGAAACTTAAAATTCCTCTGTTCTCACAGTGATGGAGATGGGGGAAGGCAGGGCTTTAGCTTTGAACAGTTCTGTCCTTTGGGAACAGAGTTCTTGAAGGTCCCCTCTCTGGGCAGCTGTGGGAAGGCTGGTCTGGGGCAGAGGAGGCACAGTGGGTATTGCTCCCTTCAAAGCCTCGTGGGGTTGGTTATGAGGGAGGCTATTGTGAGTCCACAAAGTGGGACAGCATTGATCAGATGGCTCCTGCAACAGGTCCCCCAAGGGATGAGAGTAAGCCAATGGGAGCAGCCCACAGAGGGCCTGAGGTAGAGTCCCCAGGGACCCAGGACAGGAGGACTACCCAGGGTGACCACAATGGGTTAGATGGTGGGGCTCTTCTGAAGAGGGGCAGAGACTGCGTTAGCTGTGGGCTGGGGAGAGAAGGCATGTTCTTCAGAAGAGGCACAGCACCCTGCAGCCTTAGGCGAGGGGACAGGAAGTGGCTGGTCAAGGCTAAGCTCTGTACTGCTCTCTGCCTTACCGTGTGCTCCCTTAGAGGAGGTTCGGGATTCTTTGCGGCCTGGTGATACTGCCCCACACACATAACCCCCCACCCCCCAGGGAGCAAGAACCACCTTGGGTGAAAGGAAAGTCACAGTGGGTCATGAGGAAAGAAAGAATGCCAGAGCCATGCACCAGCCACGTCTGGACCTGTGTCCTTTTGTTTTTGTTTGTTTTTAGGTTCAGCAGGCCCAGTTCACCCACTGGTTGATCCCCTGACTGCTGGCCCTCACCTGGCTCGCTTCCCCTACCCTCCTGGCACCCTCCCCAATCCTCTACTTGGACAACCCCCCCATGAGCACGAGATGCTGCGCCACCCAGTTTTCGGTAAGAAGAGGACATGGGCTTCCAACGGGAAGGTAGGGTTGAGTCAGATCAGCAGTTCTTCATTTCACCAACTGCACGTAGGTGGGGACCAGGCAGGTAGACTGCCCCGGGGAGGGTTTGAAGAACGGAGGCCATAAATGTACAGCAAAACAGCCTGGCAGGTGACAAGATTGCCTGGGGTGCAGAGGACAGGCTGAGGTCTGGGGAGGGGAAGAGGGCAGGCAAGGTCTGGGTCTGAGGCCCAGGGTGTGGACCTTTCTCCTGCCTGCAGTCTCTGCTGGGAAGAGCTGGCTCAGCGTCTTCCTCAGCTTGGTGAGTGAGTGCTCTGCTGAGCAGGCCCTCTGACCTCCTTTCTGGTCTCTCTCTCGGTTGCTCTGGTCATGGCTACTACCTTGACTTGACTTGTTTTTGTAGCAGAGCCTGTTTTGTGCTTGGCAGGCACCCCCTATCCCCGAGACCTGCCTGGGGCTATTCCACCCCCCATGTCAGCAGCCCACCAGCTTCAGGCCATGCATGCCCAGTCAGCTGAGCTACAGAGACTGGCCATGGAGCAGCAGTGGCTGCATGGACACCCACACATGCATGGTGGCCACTTGCCAAGTCAGGAAGATTATTACAGGTGAGATAAGAGGGAGCCTGGGTGTCTCACCCCACCCCATCCCTACTGGGGCGAGCACCAGGGGCCACCCGATCTGTTCTGAGAGGGAGGGATGCGTGCAGGCATGACTTACGACTTGGCTCTATGAGGGGCTGCTGGGTTGGGGTGGAACCCACAGGCAAACAGACTGGACAGCTTCGCCTGTGCCTGTGGGGTTGCACTTCCCTGTCAGCCAGCACACCGAGACCTTCTCTTTTTCTCTCCCTTTCCTCACCAGTCGACTGAAGAAAGAAGGTGACAAGCAGTTATAAGTTATTTATTTGTTAATGCTGGCTGTGGAAACCCCAGTTCTAGGGGGCAGAAGCAGGACTTTTACATCCAGTAGGCGCTACAAGAGCAAAGAGGAATATCGTCTAAAGATCTCTATATATTTAAAACCCACAACTAAAAACATCTGCATAATAGTGTTTGTTTGTTGAGAGGATTTCCTGAGACTGGTTTGGGTCTCCCTGCATGACAGTCCCCCAGAAACTTGGTGTGTCCTGGGCTGGACTGACACCCAGAAAACGTACCTGCGATCTTGGGGTTTGGCTTTAGTTCTGTTTTCCTTGATTTCTCAGTAGGTGCTAGAGTCCGTTCACACCCTTCACTGTGCGCGCAGACACTGAGGCACGTGGGCTCTGGAACCCATGAGCTTTGCAGAGAGGCGGCATATGAGTTTGAAATCCAAGAGCTATAATTTTTAAAAAATCTTTTATTTTAATACATTGTAGGAAATCTTCATAATTTGAGACAGTTCTGCAGCATGGCTTTTTACATCTGTAAATAATTTTAGAAGTCTTTTTTTCCTTCCACAGACGACTATTCTGATCTATTTTTTCCAGCCATGTCACAAAGTGTGAATTCCTACCAGCTATTGACAGAATACAGAGTTGATTTTTTAATAAAAAGTTATATATAAATTATCCCTTTAATTAAAGGGAACAGATGGGCGTTTCTAGTTTCAGGCGGGCAGGAGCTTGGGACTAGGTTTGGCCACAGCAGTGAGCATCCAGGGGTTGGCAGGGACAACGTTACAGGCTCTTTATTTTGCTGCTTCGATTTCCCTTCTGTCTGTCCCTCGCATGTGCAGTGCAGACATGTCTGAGCGAGCCTCCTTCCTTATTCCTAGGGTTCGGTGTTGACTGTCCCCTGGTACCCGCTGTCCTGTCTCTGGTCTGGAAAGCGCATGTTTATGTGTATGTGTCTGATGATAAGTTTCCTTAGAGTTTTATGCACATGTTTAATTGTTGTAGAAAGATTGTCATAAGCATTCTAGGAAGTTCAAGAGAATGTTGCAGTGAGGAGGAGCACACGAAAGACCAGGACATGGGCCTGCCAAAGGAATGTTAGAAACGCTCGTGTGCGTGTTACCAGCCCAAGCCATGCCTGCCGTAGACTGAGAGGCTGCTTCAGAGTGAGGAACGCTGTGCAGGTGGCCTGTATCCTCCTAGGAAGCCATGTGTGGCCTGTGTGGCCTCCTGGAATAGGAATAGCAGGTTCCCTTGGTAGCTCTCTCCAGTAGGTCTTGGGGAGCAGAGTAGTCCTGGGCAGAACTGGCTGCTGCCTCACAGTCCCTGTTGGAATGCATCCCTCCAGAGCCAAGGAAGAGCCATCTGTGACCCCTCCCCTGGCCTCATTTCCACTCTTATGTGTGGTGGTCACATTTAGGAATGGCCAGCCAGCTCAGGACCATGCTGTGGGTCCGTAGCTGAGGTGTGTCCTGGCCCTGTGGAGAGAAGTAGCTGGTTGCTGAGCTGCCGTTGACTCCGCTGCAGGCTCTGACTCAGGTGTGGCAGAGCCTCATGCTCCCTGAACCATGCATGGGGCAGCTAGCATCTATTTGTCTGTTGAAAATGTTTGTAGGGGGTTTTTTTGTTTTGTTTCTTAACATTTTTTTTTCTCATTCCATTTCTGCCTTAACTTTGGTTCTTCATAGGAGGCAAGCTCAAATTAACCTTTTGTCATCAAGCTTCTATCCGCCTTGGCATTGAAGGCATTTTTTTTCTTGTAGGAGTGGTGACATGCCCTCCAGATGGTCTGCCCTACAGCCCTCTGAACTGAGGAAGACCTCTTCCCCATGGGCTCTGGACAGGCAGGTCCTTTCTGTCCCATGCCGCCACCTCCTTCTCCCGGTTTTAACTGAGTCTGCTGTTCAGTTAGCCCTTTATCTCCTCTCTAGTACCCATTTTCCAAAGAGAAAGAGTGAAGTACTTTGAAGTCTGTACTTGAAATCTGTCTGGAAGTGTTTCCTTGTTAGTTTTGGGTTCCTCCCTGTCCCAAGGTGAAGCACTGAGAATCTTCATTTCCTCCGTGGCCAACTACAGTTTGTTCGGAGGCCCTGGACCTTTGTGGCGTCTTTGAAGCCTGGCCTCCTGGCTTCCTTTTGGATTTCCTTCCTTTCATTTGAAGTTTGGGTTTGCTGTCTGTGTTCTGTACGTATCTTGTTCAGTGTCGTCAACGTTGAGCTTCCCGTCTCAGTGCGGTGGAGCGAGCGGACATTCTGATCGCTGCGTTCTTTAGATCTCGGAGCTAAGTGTATATATGAGTAGTTTGCCATGAGATAACACAGTGTAAGCAGTAGACACCCAGAAAATCGTGACTTCTGTGTTCTCTCCATTTGAGTATTTTGTAATTTTTTTGAAATATTTGTGGACATAAATAAAACCAAGCTACACTACAGCACCTTGTGTGTGTTGGCCAGCTCACTGTGTCATTCTGGAGTGTGGGTGGGGCCCTGGAGACAGTCAGGGGGGTTGTGGGTAGGGATGCTAGAGATGGGCCTTGGAGAGAATGGGTAAGGACACTGTAGACCAGCACGGGGAGGGGGGTCTGCTTTTCCTTGCTGCCAGGCCCTCCTTAACTTAGAGCAGTTTCTGGAAACATACGTCTATGCTGCCTAGGTGGAGAGAGCTTGCCTCAGCCAATCCCCCTGCTCTTTGAAAGCAAGATGCCACCCACGTCCACCACACAACCAACACCACCATGAGTGTGTGCGGGGAATAATTCCCTGCCTGATGAGGGCAGGCTGGAGCCACCTCAGAATCATTCTCGGGTTCAAGGTGCTGTAGACCCTGTAGGGAAGTGGCTCTCGGGTCGTATGTCCTGACCCGTCTGGGGGTCAGATAACCTTTTTACAGGGGTGACATAGCAGATATTTTACTAAAATTGCAGCCATGAAGTAGCAATGCAGGTTTTTGGCTGGGGGACCACTGTAACATGAGCTGTATTAAAGCGTTAGAGAGGTTGAGGACCACTGCTCTTGGGGCTCCCCCAGAGACTACACAGCGGACGTCCTGGACGTGTGGATGTGGCCGCCAGACGTCAGGACTCCTGGCAGATTCTGCTGTAGCTTCTGGTGACCGTGGACATTCCCCCTCACGTTTCTGTATAAAAGCCGTGGTTTTCTGAGGTGTTTGAAGAAGTGAAGGAAGAACAGCCTGGAGAGAGATTAGTAAGCTGCCTGCCAGGGAGGAAGGCCGGGGACAGCACGGGTGCTGCGCGCCTGAGAGGAAGAGGGAACAAAGTGGTGTGCGATGATCCTCTGTCAGCAGCCTGGGGACTGAGGTGCGGGGATGGACTGGAAGGCCAGCAGGAAGGCCAGGCAGGGCAATGCTGGGTTTCTCTGCCTGCCGTCCTGATGTCGCTCCTAGGTCCCCTCCATTACGTTCAGTAGTCACTGGCGCTTGGCCACCAGGTGGCAGGGCAGTGGCTACAAAGCTAGGTGGCCGTCCTCTGGGGCCACCCTCTAGGGATGAGAACTGTGACCAGGCCCTTGCTGAGGTGATGGAGGTACGCACAGCAGCTGGTGAGGTGATTCCTAGATCAGCAGCAACCAGGATGGTCACAGCGGGACAGGCTCAAAAGGAAACAGGGCTGATGGGCTATGCAGGGGAGCCTGGCGCTGTAGATGCTGCAGCTAGGATAAAGCTTCATCCTGCAGACGGGAGTTTCTTTGCCCTTGGGTGTGCACAGTGGCACCCTGTAAACACTGAGACCAGACAGATCTCCCCTCCCTCCTTCCTTTCATCTCTTCCTTCCTCT
Source organism: Psammomys obesus (assembly GCF_907164565.1). NCBI lineage: Eukaryota > Metazoa > Chordata > Mammalia > Rodentia > Muridae > Psammomys > Psammomys obesus. The sequence continues at coordinate 5,266,266 of NW_026592710.1, read as the reverse complement.
TCAGTGTAGCCACCTGGCCACACCTCCGAAGTGCTGTGATGACAGAACAGTTTGCATAGGGCTGAGGCTTCATGCTGGGAATCACCTATGGGTGCTGAGCTGTGGCCCAGAAACCAACTCTCAAGAATCACTGAGCAGCTCTGCTATGAGGGCCCTTGTGTGCCCAGAAGGTAGCCCAGTGCCAGGAGCACTGCCCTCTGATGCTTTCATCTGCTCGCAGGGAAAAGAGCGCTTCAAGCATGGTATGGAAACTCACATATAAGCTCTGAACCAAAGAGAACCTTTGGGGCCCAAGGGCTGTGGTTCTGGTGTGTTAGAGAGAACCTGCCTTCATTCCCATGAAGCCTTGTAGCCAAATACAATAGGTGTTAGGGTGCCGGCAGACCACATCCCTAATATCCCTTGGTGACCAAGGCAGATGGGAAAGAAAGCTGGTGAGCACCAAGGCGTCCATCCTCAAAGCCGCATAGAGGGTTCATGGGCATTTGGGATGGTGCATTTCTGACCCACAGGACAAGGAGGGTACCTTCTAGTTTGGGCTTTGGTAGCCTCAGTGGGGCCGATTTTAAGGGCACTGGGTAGAGGGTAGAAACCTTCCTCTCCTTCCATGAACTGACAAGTTCACTAAAGTGAATTCCTGCATAACAGGAGCCCAGGGAGCCCACTCTTGTCGGGTAAGGGCGCTGGGGCTCTGCACACAGCAGTTGGACCCCCTGCCCCCTGCTGGGAGACGCCTGAAGTGCAGAGCTGCTCAGGGAAGCTTAAGAGTTGGTTTCTGGGCCCAAGGTTCTAGGGCCACAGCTCACGGTTGGGGGTTGTGAGCCAAAGGCGAGGTGGCTTCACCATACCGCGGAGGCCATGGGGTTTCTGCTCTGCCGGCCCTTAGAGCAAGCTTATGAGCTCCGTGGGCTCTTCTGGGCCGGGCAGTGCACTCAGGACCACCAGGGTTGGAAGGGGCTGTGCAATGGAGTACCCACACCAGACTCTGCACTGGGTAACCCAGCGCCCTTTCCCACCCCCTCCACACAGCGGGGATGTCAGGTGATAGGAGATGGCCGCAGGTCTCACGAGAAGTCACCAAGGGACGGGCACATGCATTCTCATTCTCTCCGCAAGCCTGGCTCAGTGCAGTTCCAGCACCCAGAGACCCTCAGTGTCCACCCGTGCAATGAATGGCTGAGAAGGGAGAAGGGAAGGCACACCAGACTCAGGCAGGAAGGTGAGTAGCAACAGCTGCGTCCCTGACGCCCTCCAAAAGTCTCATTTCTTTGGGCATGTTGAGGCATGTTCTCACTCTGGACATGTGAAGCAGACTCAGGTTCAGAGATTGTCCCCTCTCTCAACGGCGTTTGAGAGAGCAGCCTAGACATAGCCTCACAGCACTTAGCACCATCTTCAAGCATGAACCTTGGCTCATTAGTCGGGAGGAGGCTTGTCTCTTATTGATATTCCCTGAGGAAGTGCTACTGCCAGCCCCCACAGGACACTGACTAGAATCTCCTGGGTGGGTGCGTGGTGTGCCCAAGAGGTTAACTTAAATGAGGAAAGGTTTATTTTGCTTTGTCATCGGGAGTCCTTGTCTGTGGTTCCTGCTGCGTTGGGCTTGTGGTGGCCCCATGCATCAGGTGAGCTGTCTAGCAGAGGAACTCCTCAGCTAATGGCAACAAGAAGCAAAGAGAGAGGAAGAGGCCATCTTAATAGCCCCTTCAAATCCAATTTAAAAATGGGGTACGGAGCTAAACAGAATTCTCTGTAGAATATAAATGGCAGCTTAAAGAAAGATGCTCAGCATCCTTAGCCGTCAGAGAGATGCAAATCAAAACGACCCTGAGATTTTGCCTTACACCCATCAGAATGGCTAAGATCAAAAACTCAAGTGACAACACATGCTGGAGAGGTGGTGAAGAAAGGGGAACACTCCTCCATTGCTGGTGGAAATGTAAACTTGTACAACCACTTTGGAAATCAGTCTGGTGCTTTCTCAGACAATCAGGAATACTGCTTCCTCAAGATCCAGCTATACCACTCCTAGGCATATATCCAAAAGATGCTCAAGTAGACAACAAAGACATTTGCTCAACCATGTTTGTAGCAGCTTTATACAGAGTAGCCAGAACCTGGAAACAACCTAGATGTCCATCAACGGAGGAATGGATACAGGAATTATGGTACTTTTCCACAATGGAATACTACTCAGCAATTAAAAACAAGGAAATCATGAATGTTGCAGGCAAATGGTGGGATCTAGAAAAGATCATCCTGAGTGAGGTATCCCAGAAGCAGAAAGACACACACGGTACATTCTCACTTATAAGTGGGTACTAGACCTATAAGATAGGATAAACATACTAAAATCTGTACTCCTAAAGAAGATAAACAAGAAAGAGGACCAGGGGTTAAGATGATCAATACTCACCTAGAAAGACAAATGGGATGGACATTGGAAGTAGGAGAAAACAAGTAACAGGACAGTAGCCTACCACAGAAGGCACCTGAAAGACTTTACCTAGCAGTGTATTAAAGCAGATGCTGAGACTCATAACCAAACCTTTGGCAGAAAGAAGGGGGAGTTAGTATGACCTGGAGAGGACAGGAGCTCCACAAGGACCAAATATATCAGGGCACAGGGGTCTTCTATGAGACTGTTTCTCCAACCAAGGACCATGCATGGATATAACCTAAAACCCCTGCTCAGATGTAGCCCATGGTAGCTCAGTACCCAAGTGGGTTCCCTAGTAAGGGGGACAAGGATTATTTCTGACATGAACTCAATGACTGGCTCATTGAGCTTCTCCGGAGGATGCTAGGCCATAGAAAAGGACATTGCAGCCAGTCCTGAAGATACCTGATAAGCTAGGGGAGGGTGGGATTGGGAGGGAAAGAAGGAGGGGGCTACAGCTGGGATACAAGTGAATGACCTGTGATTAAAATTTAAAAAAAAAAAAAAAAAGCCCCTTCAAGATGTGCCTAATGACCCAACTTCTTCCCACTACACTAGGTCTCGCCTCTTAACGCTCCATGACTTCCCAGCTGCAGAGTGGGCTGGGGACCAAGCCTCTAGACCAAAAGTGGATAGAGAGAGAGATATATGGATGGGTGGGTGGGTGGGTGGATGGTAAATGGATAGATGGCTTATGGGCTTTTGATACCCTCCCCTGCCCCAGGAAAACAAAAACCACAAAGCTGTATGACCATGATGCAATGTACAGAATATATGGCCCTGTTACCAGGTGTGTGTCCCCCACTCTGCACTACTGGCCTCTTGGGCTGGATAAACCTTTGACGCTGGAACTGTGTATCCTAGAGAGTTCATGACACCCAGCTAAATTGTGGCAACCAGATACTGTTGCAAACCTTCTGGGGAGCAGGGAGACGTCAAATGCCTCCTTGATGGAGAACCACACCTACATCTTCACTTTTGGTAAATGATTTTTCACATTACATCATCACCATGCCCAAGGAAGGAATTCAGCCCAGGTGCCCTCATGCTCTTGGATAAGACTGCTGCTAGAAGGAGCTGGAGAGACGGCTCAGAGGTTAAGAGCACTGCCTGCTCTTCCAGAGGTCCCAAGTTCAATTCCCAGCACTCACATGGCTCACAACCATCTGTAATGAGATCTGGTGCCCTCTTCTGGCCTGCAGGTGTACATGTAGGCAGAACACTGTATACAGAATAAATAAAATCTTAAAAAAAAAAAAAAAAAAGATTGCTGCTAGAAGGCTTTGCTGCTGTTATTTATTACCACATGTTTACACTCCACTGGAAGCCTGGCTGGCTGCCACGGCCTTTGGTTTCTCAGTGGCCAGCCTGCAGCAGACCACCTGCAAGTCCAAAGTCAAGACTCTGAGACATCAGACATTCAACAGGAGGGGCTGGTGCTCCTCATCAGCCGCATCACCAGAGGGAATTTCATAGGTGACACACAGGGAGGAGTAGAGGCAGCCGAGGAAGGACACGAGGCTGGAGAAGTACATCACGCCGTTGGCACTGCCCACAGCCGAAGTCAGGGGCCCCAGGACCAGAGAGACAAGGATCTGAGCCAGAAAGTACTGGCAGCTAAGCAGCGAGATGTCCACGCCCATGCCACGCCGAGTGCCATCTGCGCTGGACCCTGCAAACTGACCGGGAAACAGTCATATCAGTCAAACTGGCCACAACCTCCCCGAAGGAGCCGGGATGAGGGGACCCAGCAAGACCAGGCAGAAGGCCCAGCACCAAGCAAGGGTCGGCTAGTGGCCAAGGGGGAACAAGCAGAAGAAAGCCTGGCTTCTTTCTCACAGGCCGGGAGGCACAGGACTGGCCCTGCCTGAGCACCTGCCTGGCCCCAGGGCCGTGGCTGCACAATTCCATGAATGTACCCAAAGCTGCTGAGTTGTACACTTGGTTTGCTCCATTTACTTTGAGTTTTTGAGATGGGTTCTCATGAAGCCCCAGCTGGCTTCACAGGCAGCACGTGACCTTGGACTGCTGATTCACACCCAGCTGAGGCTGCTGTGTGATGGCAGGTGTGAGCAAGGGGAGACAGGAAGACCACTTGAACTGTTGGGCAAATCAAAACCAAAACCAAAGCTCTGTGGGGAAAGTAGATCTCAGCGCAGCTGCCATGCGAGGGCCGACAAGAGGGCTCAGCGGGTGTAGGTGCTTGCCTCACAACCTGAGTCCGAGCTGCAGACATGCACACAGGTGGCAGGAGACCCAACTGCACCAAAGCTGTCCTCTGACCCGCTCGAGGGCCCACATTCATCTCCCACCCCACCCACACACATCTTATATCATGCAGTGATAGGAAAGTATCTGGGCTGAATAAAACAAACCTTTTTTCTTTTTCTTGTTAGGCACAGGCATGTCACATCCACTCTACTTTAAAAGCAAAACAAAACAACTGCCTCTCCGTGCCATCAGTCGATGTCACCAAGTTCCAGGTGTCCTGCTCTCATTTCTCTAGCCCCAGCCTTGAACTGATGTGTTAAAGGGGGTGGGGGGCTTTCCCAGGGTCCCTGTTCAGAGTGGGAGGGAGCCTAGAGGTAGCCTCTAAAGGTAGCAGGGAAGGTACCGGCGGCTGCCCTGCCCGCACAGCCACAGCACTGGGGGAGGGGGACACTCAGAAGGGCGCCTTCCATTCAGAGGTGTCACCCTCTGCCTCCATAATCTCCACTTCCAGCCAGAGGCCCCACTCAGCTCACACCGGACCACCCTCTGATAAGCAGTGGCGCCCGCACCCACCTTCTTACTCTGGTAGTAATCGCACAGCAGGGAGTAGGGCAGGGTACAGAGCGTAGAGAACAGGATGCCATAGGTGGTGCAGAGGGACAGGACCACGTACGGGTTCCTGGAGAGCGTGGCCAACCCCGTGCCCAGGCCGAAGGCGAGGTAGGCGATGAAGTAGAGGGTACGGACACTCAGGCATTCCTCTAGTTTCTCCAGGATAGCTGCAGGCAGGACAAAGGCTGAGTAGGGCACCAGGCCTCATCCCAGCTCCACTTCTCCCCTGGGCGGAGCAGGGCTGGGCACAGCGGACCAGCATGGTCCTGGCTTGTCCTGCCTGCAGGGGGTCACCCCTGCAGGCCTGTTGCAGGGGTAGCAGAGACCTGGGGTGTCCTCATTCACATCTGCCCCATAATGGCCCAGGGTTTCTACAGACCAGAAGGTGAGACTCCTGAGGGGCTCAGGAATGTGGGGTCCTAAGCTAAAGCTTTGCTCTCTTGCCTGCAGTGGGAGCAGCAGGAGTCTGCCCCTTGCCTGGCCATCATCTACATGGAGGCATGACAACAGGTAAAGTAAGACAGACGGAGCCTGGCTAGGGGGCCCAGGAACCCCGAAGTGCTGCTCCCAGGGCCTCACAAGTGACACTAACGTATAGTTTTGGGGTCTGTAGAGATTGAACTCGACTTCAAACATGCTAAGCACATACATGGACCATTGCGCTGAGCTACACCCCAGGCCAGAAACACCCTCTTTGGACCTTCCTAGGGTGAGGAAAGTCAGACAGGGCAGTGGGCACACGTCAGCCCGAAGCCTGGTTTTGACCCAATTTTCAAAGCTTTGTCATGTGTGTGAAGCTATCGTGGTGCCCAGGCCAGTGAGTGCTAAGTAATCTCTCCCCTGAGCTACGCCCCCAACCTCCCCCCACCGTCCCAGCCTGGCTTTGTATGGGCCCTGAGCCGAGAGTAGCTTTGTAACGTTTTTTTAATATTTACTTAGGGCGTGTGGTAGGGTGGGGGCAGGGAGACATGCATGTGCCGTGGCGCGTGTGGAGGTCAGAGGACAATCTGTTGAGTAATTTTCTTTCTCCCACTATGTGGATTCTGGGGATCAAACTCAAGTCATCAGGCTTGCCTGCAAGGGCCTCTCCTCACTGAGCCATCCCAGCGGCTTTGCATTTTTAAATGACTAATGAATAAAAGGAGCTTCTGTTTATTTGTTTTGATGGCACATGAAGGCTATGATACACACATTTAATGAAGCACTAATACGGCATTCTTGGATCAGGCAGCAGCAAGTCCCACAAGGCTCTGTTGGGAAGCTGCAACAGGGCCAGTTTGGCCTCAGAATCTGGAAAGCTCTGCTGCCTGGCCTTTCACCCTGAGCTCCCAGAAAATGCCAGGGCTTCGTGCTGCCAGCCCAGCCCCGAGCACGCTGACCTGGGATGAACCAAGCATAGTGTCCCTGGGTCCCCCAGAACACCCTCGGGGTCAGCGTGGCCTCCGGACTCTGGCCACTCGTACTCAGTGCTCTTGCCTCTGCCCCCCACATGCCCCCACATGCCCCCACATGCGGTTGCTTGCCTCCTTCCCAGTCTCGTTTGGTCCTACTGTTCTAGGGAGACTTTGCAAAGAATGGGGTTACAGCCACACACCAGCCTGTGGGTGGCCCCACTTTGCCCTTGTGTGTGAACCCACAGGTGGCCTAGGCAAGTGTAGGCATGTCACTAGCGGGGTGCCTCTCTTTGGAGGCCTGACGCTCACAGGGTTGGCCTCTGAACCCCAGCAGCAGCTAAGGGCTTGCTCAAAGGACAGTGAGCGGCGCCTCCCCGAAGGGGGACTTGGTGCTGGCTGCTGCAGGCGTGGCCCCTTGGCCGGTTACCGGGAAGGGAGCAGGCAGCAGGCGGCGCGTACCTGAGTAGAAGGCGGCGCTGAAGGCATAAATGCACATGCCCCAGCAGCCCATGGTCACACCGCTGTTGTACTTCTGATACGCTTCCGACGTGTGCGGCGCCTTCGGGTCGCCCTGAAACACCACCTCGCCCATGAAGTCCGTGTAGAAGAGCAGCATGCCCTCAAAGGAGAGCCACCCTGGAGGGAGACAGAGGCTGTGACTGGGGCACCAAGGCTGGGCCTGCCCTTCCGCCCGTTCTCTTCCTAGCCCGCCAGGCTTGGTGGCTCACACCTGCGACCCCAGCACTTAGGAAGCGAAGGCAGGAGGCTATCAGGAGTGGAAGGCCAGCCTGGGCCGCGTCAGCAGGGGCCACGACGTGCGCTTGGGTGAACTGCCCCATTCTGGCCGAAGCATGACAGTTTCCATAACCAGAACTGCAGGAATTTGTCCTTTCTAAGCTCTTGCCCCCCACCCCGCCCCGCAGACCCCCACCCAGCAAAGGCTGGCTGGAGTTGTGTTCACCCAGCACCTGACATCCTGGCCTGTGTTTTGTTTCGTTCGACAGGGTCTCTCTACATAGCCCTGGCTGTCCTAGAGCTCTGTGTAGACCAGACTGGCCTTGAGCTCCCAGGGATCCGCCTGCCTCTGCCTTCCAGGCGCTGGGACTGAAGTCTCGGGGCGGGGGGGTGGGGGGTGGGGGAGGACCACACCCAGCATCGGAAAAACGTCGGAAAATGCCAACTGCCCTGCAGGCCTGAGGTGCGTCTTCTCAGGGCCACGCTCGGAAGACTGCCGACACCAGGAAGGCGGTGGTCATGGCCCCTCGAGCCGCAATAAATGGTCACCACAACCTCTGTGTCATCAAGTAAGATTGTTAGGGTCTGTGTGTGTGTACTGCGTGTGGACACTCGTGTGAGCATACTTGCACACGTGTGCGTATGCATGTGGAGGCCCGAGGGCAACATCAGTGTCTTCCTCAACTGGCCACCGCCCTCCCCTGAGGCAGGCTCTCTCACAGAACTTGGAGCCTCTTAATTGGCTTGGAGCGGCGGGCCAGCAGGCCAGGGCCCCCCACGCCGTGACGGAGGTGTGACGCGGGGGGCCACACTCAGGCCCTCCTGTTTGCACTGCCTGAACCATCTCCCTGGCCCTATTATCATCACTTAACTTCCAGGCGGGGTCCCAGCTTACATGTGGGCCTGGAACTCGCTACGGAGCCAGGAAGGACCTTAAACTTCTGCTCCCCGTGTGCCCACCCAAGTGTGGGACCGTAGGCACAGCCAGCTGTCCCTGCGGTGCTGGGACTAGAACCCGCGCCAGCACGCTACCAGCCAGGCTAGATCGTTAGCCTGTCGGACACACTAAACTCACTACCCCAGCAGCGAGGCATGCCCGCTGCGGACGCACCCCAGCGCCTTTGACCCCCTCCCTGGCACCCGTGTCTCTGTCTCAGCTTCTGTGGGCGAAGGCTGCGCTCCACCAGCCATCCGTCGCCAGGGGTTTTTCTGCCATCCATGATGCTGGCTTCCATGGGGCAGCCTGCGCCATCTCTGCGGGAAGGTGAGCCCGGGTCTAAGCCTTCCCTGTGATGTCGACGGTGTCCCCCCACCCCACCCCCCAGTCATCCTCAGAGGCCAACAACTCAGTAAGTGGAAGAAGGCTGGAGCCTGCCAAAGGTCACTGGGGTGCCAAGGCCTGGTGGGTCACAAACGCCACGGGTGTGCGGGCGGGTGGGCGGCGTGCACGCACTCACACTCAGGAGTGAGCCTCGCTTGGCCCGGAGGGGCCCCGGGCAGCCGCCAGCCCACTTCCACCCCGCTCTTGTCGGGGAGACTGAGGGCCGTGAGAGCCCACACGCGCCCCTCCCCCTCCCCTGGCCGCACCGTGGCTCACCCAGGAAGTGGTTGACACAGAGATTGCGCAGCGCCTTGGGCATGTGGTAGATGGTGGAGCAGAGGCGCCGCAGGGACAGTGGCTGCTCCGACTGCTCGCTGGAGCCCGTCAGCTCACTCTCATACTTCACGCCATTCAGGAGGATGTTCGCAACCTGTGACAGAACCACAGAGCCGAGTCAGGGCCATCAGGCCCACATCCCACGTTTTCTCCTACTGTGGGTTCCGGGGATCAAACTCAGGTCCCAGGCTTGTGCCGCAGGGTGCCCGCCCGCCCGCCGAGGCCCCACTCTGCCTTCTTACGGGCGGCACAAACCCACACACACCCCACGGCAGAGAAGACGTGTGCGCTTCTTGTGTGAGACCCAGGAGCAGCGGGACGCCGACATTTGTTTTGAGCACACCCACAGTGTGGCACAGGGTGTGGGTGGGTGTGTGTGTGTGTGTGTGAAGGAGACAGTGTCCGTACGACACAGAAGAAGGAAACCCCTCAAAACGTAGAGATGCAATTAAAATAAATACAAAGCAGAGCGGGGGAGAGGGACAGTTGGTGAACGCTTGCCACGAAAACACGAGACCTGGGTTTGAGCCTCAGAACCTGGGTTGGAAAAAATCCACATTTGCCATCCCAGCCCTGAGGACGCAGAGACACGGGTCCCTGGGCAGCTGGCCCGCCCTACACGGCAAGTTATGGGGCACTGAGAGACCCTTTTCAAAAGTCCAAGAAGGATGGTGTCTGAAGACCCAGTTGACCTCTGACCTCCACATATATTCGCGTGCATGTGTACACGCACACACGCAGATCAGTGTTGGCCCAGCCAGCCCTCACCTCTCTTCCTGTGAGAGAAGACTGTGAAAACTTCCTCAGGGCGACCGAGGACGCCGGTCTAAACATCCCCGCACAGGTGGGCCTCCGGCCATAGGGAGGGCCAACAGGGCAGCCATGGCAGCGGACACCTCACCCCTCACGTGGTGCGTCATGAGGCGCAGGCACCCCATCAGCAGAAGGAGAGGGTCTGGGGTATCTCCAGGCATGGCAGGCGCTGGCACAGCTGCTGGCCTTTCTGAAATGGGGTTCCAAGCACCCCCCCAGCTTTGGAGCACAGACTCCAGTGTGGATGAAGCCTGGAATGGAGCTGTTTGGAGGAGGAAGAGGAGGGTGTGCTGCTGGGGGGCGGGTGGGAACAGGACACAGGGAGCCCGTAGTTCTGGATCCCGGAGTGGCCGTACCAACGAGGCCTGTTACCCACGTCTGCGGCAGGAGAAGCTAAGCATCAGGCAACCCGACCCGAGTGTGTTGAGATGTAGCTCGGGTGTTTTGTTTTTAATTTTTGGTACAGGGTCTCAAAACCACCCAGGTGCTGGGATTGCACGCGTGTGCCACTGTATGCTGTGGGGGCTGAAGGTTGGTTTGGAGCTTTGTACACGCTAGACAAACTCCCTACCAACTGAGGTTAGCCCACGAATCAACCTTCCTTCCTTCCTTCCTTCCTCCCTCCCTCCCTCCCTCCCTCCCTCCCTCCCTCCCTCCCTCCTGTCTATGTGCATTGGTGTCTTGCCTGAATGTCTGTCAGTGTGAGGGCATCGGATGCCCTGGAACTGATTTTACGGACAGTTGTGAGCCACCACGTCAGTGCTGGGCCCTGAACCCTGGTCCTCTGAAAGAGCAGCCAGTGTTCTCAGCCACTGAGCCATCTCTGCAGCCCAGTTTTTACTATTTTCAAAGAACTTATTCCTAAACCACCCTGCTAACAGGTGGAAACTGAGAGGGAGAGAGGAAGGGGGGATGCTGGGAGCTGCCTGAGTTTGTGAATCGTGGCATTCCGTCTGAGCAAGGGCCAGAGGAGCTACTCAGATGGCATCAAAAGAAGGCGACAAGCCCTTGATTTGTGCACCTGGGAAACGCTGCCTCAGGCAACACAGGCTGAAGAGGCCATCGACCTGGGCCCTCCTCCCTGGGGAGCAGCTCCTCATTGCAGAACTCCTCCTCCAGCAGAACAGCGGTCCCGGCTCAGGCAGGCAGTGGCATCCATGGCGCAGGTTAGATGCTTCCCAGGCCTGTGGCCTAGAAACCCTGAGTTCCCAATCTCTTTTCTCCTATGATGAGATGGCTTCTCTCTCTCCCTCTCTCTCTGTGTCTCTCTCTCTGGGTGTGGTGAGTATAGTGTGTATATGTCTAGTACGTGGTGAGTGTGTGTGTGTGTGTGTGTGTGTGTGTGTGTGTAAGCACGTGGATGTGGGGTGCATATGTACACGGAAAGGCCAGGGGACACCTGACTCCTCAGGTGCCGTGTGTGGCTGGTGTGGTGACATTGAGCACATGGACATGGGGTGCATACGGACATGGAGAGGCAGAGGACACCCTCAGGTGTGTCTCCTCAGGTGCCGTGTGTGGCTGGTGTGGCGACACCAGTCTTTTTCTCAGGCCCTCACACTTGCAAGGCGTGCACCTTAACCAGCTGGGGCTCTGAAATAACCTTCAGATAGCCACAGCCCTCTGGCCAAACTGGCATATTCTAAAGGCCCTCCAGCCTTCCAGAAGACTCTGTCCCTGCCAAGAGCCATTCAATTGGGGACGTTGTGTGGCTTTCTGCAAAGTAACCCGGTATTTTGCTAGGTCTGTACCGTGATGCACCCCCAGAATTGCTTCCAGATCCTGACACCCCCTCTTTCTGTGCTGCTGCTTCTCTCAAAAACCTCGCATGGTGTGAACTGTCTCTTTCTGATTGAACAAACCTCCTAAGGAATCGCTGTGAAGATGCACTGCTGTTCACGAGTTAATTCCTAATTATAGAACTCCTGGCTTGATTCAAACAGTTTTAGAAGTTAGAAAGTTTACTGCTGCAGTAAGTACTCTTGTGGACCTCCAGACACCTCACGAGGAGACAGGCTTGAGACAGATTTGTGGCTTCAGCTCACCTTTCACTCTAGAGATGGCCCCATGAATCCTGGTACCCACCATAGATATAGGCAAATTGGTTTGGACTTCCCATGAACCCAGAATATAATGGGGCTACCAAGAAATGTCTAAATTAAGTATAAACCTTAATGTCAAAAAATACAAATTGTTTCGTTGTAATTCCTTATACCTTGTCAGCTGATGGCATAAAATAATGTCATTCTAAATTTACTTTGTGTCTTGGAATGAAAGATAGCTGAAATTATCGTCCTGAACTCACTATAAACTAAGTGAAAGCTGGAAAATGTGTAGTCAGGTCAATCCTAATTGAAAAGACATATTTTTGTAACCTCTTGGACTCTGTTAACCTTTAGGCCTCGTCAAACTTTGTCATTCTGAACTCACTATGAACTTATGTAATGGATACATACATGAGAAATGTTTCGTTTTGATGAAAAACACGTAACCTGTTGCATTTTCAAATTCATCTATTTTTGTGATTAACTGCCCTTTGATGATGAGGTAATTCTTTCTTTTTCTGACCCAGAGAGCTTTGTCTCCAAAGTATAAACCTTGTGACCAGACACTAAATGGGGTTGAAGTTTTTAACTTCATCCACCTTTTCCCCTTGAGTGCTTGCGTGTGTGAGTGGTCTATTGTTATTTTTCTGTACATTCACTAATAGGTTAACAGACTCAGGGCTCACCCTCAACCCTGTCAGAAAGCAGACAGACTTTTCCCTGCTGGAGGTCTTGACGAAGATGCCTCTACAGATCAAGGAGACTGCTTTTACAAGCCCCTGCAGTTTTTGGCCGGAAGCCGCCTTCTGCAGCCTTGGCTGCAGGAAAAAGTGGTCAGTTTAGGTTTCCCTTCTTAGTTAGTCCAGTCCCAAGCCACGAGAGAAGGAAGCCTGGGCTCCCGCCCCTGTTTCCTGTTCTTTCAATTGTGTTGGGATCAGTTGCCCGAGCCATCAGCTCGGTGGCCCAAGAGAGAAATGGAATGGGGATTCGGCATCCCTTCCCAGATTCTCCCCTGGACCTGCCAAAGCTGGACCTTGGCATGTCCCTTTGAGCACGCAGCCCTCGGGTGACTGCTCACACCGGGGAGGTTCCAGAGCCCCCGCAGGCTGCCAGGATGTCACCACCTCCCGTCAGGGCTCACATCTGTTGGTGCCATGTTCACTGGGCCCACACGGGCAGTGGTGGGCTGGAAAGGGTAGAACCAGCGGCATGAGCGCACACTGGGCCGCACTCTCTGGAGAGGGGGTCCTGGCCCCTACAGCAAGCGTGGCTGTAGGCAGAGGACTGTCGGTGGCTCACGGGTCCCGCCCTGAACATCCCTCCCGGCTGTGGACTCGCACATCCCAGCATCACAGCCACACGCAAAGGAGGCAAAGGTCTCTGGACCGGACTTCCCCCTCACCTCTGACAACAGAGGTGACCACAGACCATCAGATCCTTGCCTCCCCCACACCTCCCCGATGTTTATTTGCTTTTACCTGTTGGCTGAAGGTCACGGTCCTTCTCCTGCTGGTTTCAGGGCCGTTTCCTCCAGCCACGTCGGGGAGCGCTAAGGTCTGGGGCCTCTTCAGGATCCCTGAGGCCCGAGGCTTAGACGTGTCCAGAGAGCCTACCCTGAGCACATCCCCATCCGAGCCCAAGGTCAGGGGCCCCTCTCTCCTCTCCAGCAGCCCCCGCTCCTGGCAATAGAAGCCGTCGGGGGCCCGAGGAAAGCTGACGCTGATGGCCTGCCTGGGGACGCTGCCCGGGAGAGCCAGGTAGTTGTCGTGGCCCGCGGTGAAGCAGTCGATGAGCACACTGTCGATGTTGGAGGTGCCGAAGGACGATGCGAACTCGTTGATGCCCGTGAGGGAGCTGTCTCTGCTGATGAAGCTGCCATACTTGGGCGTGAGGGGGCTGGGTGGCGAGATGGGGCTGGAGAAACTGGCGTACAGGCTGGTGGCTGTGGCGGAGGGGACGGTGTCGCTGGCCCCCTCCTCCAACAGGACGGGTGGGGAGGGGGGCAACGGGAGGCTCGGGCTCTTCATAGCTGTCCTCTTCTCGCCCAGGGGCCGCAGGGGCCTCTCGGGGATGCTAATCAGGGTGAGCACAGTGGTGACACTCAGGGTGATGGCGGTGAAGACGTAGATGACACGGAGCTGGCCCCCCAGGGCCCTCCCGAAGCTGGTTTTGTCCCAGTGTATGCCCCCGACCACATAGCCGAACCCTCCTCCAAGGCCTGTGGAGAGAAAACAGATTCAGTGTCCTCCTACCCAGACAGCCAAGGAGGGGCCCCAGCAACAGTGAGGGCAGGCCCTCCATGCCAAGGGTGCTCCTGACACACACACACACACACACACACACACACACACACACACACACACACACAC
>NW_026592710.1:5246721-5251980 GCF_907164565.1 Psammomys obesus | reverse complement strand
CACACACACACACACACACACACACACACACACACACACACACACACCTGGGCCAGCTCACTACTCTCTTCTCCCTGCCCTTGCAGCTCCAGGGCAGCGAGAGCCTTCACCCACCAAGCCAACTCACAGGTCGAGTTTGGGGTCCTTCTAATTAACTTTTGAGGCAACTTTTGGAGGAGCCATTGGAGATTTGTAACCCTTAAACAAGGGCAGGTATCAGTTGGGTGTTTTCAACTTTGGTTTTATTTTTAAATTAATCTAGTTCTTCTGCTGGTAGCCCTGGCTCACTGCGAGGACCAGGCAGGCTTCACACTCACGGAGAACTCCCTGCCTCTGCCTCCTGAGTGGGGCCAGATCCCCGGGATCTAGAGTCAGGGGTGTGTCAACTCAGGTCCTCTGCCAAAGCCACCAGAGCTCTTAACCACTGAGCCATCTCTCCGCCAGCCTATACTGCTGGTTTAAATGGGACATTTTTCTTTCATGTCATTTTGTTTTAAGTGTTTTATTTAGGAAAGCCAAGGTTCCTAAATTTTTGTTGTTCCCATTTAATTAGGAAAATTTAAATTATATTGTTAATAATGTTAGTGTGTGTCTGGGGGCGGTGCACACAGCACAGTGAGCACGTGGGGTCAGGGGAAAACTTGCAGGAGCTGGTTCTCTCCTCCCACCTCGTGGGCTCCGACGTTCAGGCCCAACTTGTCAGGCCCTTTACCCATGGAGCCATTTTCATGATTCTTGCTGTGTAGGCCAGGCCAGCCTGGAACTCACTATGTAGACCAGGCTGGACTTGAGCACTGGTGACCCCTAGCCTCTGCCTCCCCGGGGACTGGGGCCCGGTCACCACACTTGGAAGGCTATTCTCTGTTAGGCTCCCTGTGCCACTAGGCTCGAACTCCAGCCCGGGGTGTGCTAGGCGGCCGCTGTGCCCTGAGCTCTGACTTTTGGAACCGGGATCACGCAGCGCTCTGCTGCGTTCTTGCGCTGCCTTAGGTAGGTTCTGGGAAGACTTACGAGGTGCTGTCACTCAGCGTGACAGAGTCAACCCCTGCGCTCGGCTACTGTCTCAGAGCAACTGCTTGGTAGGGTCAGTGCAGCCTTGCCTTGCTCCTGCCTGACTGCAGGGAGAATTCTCACGCCACAGAGCACAGGACAGGCATGCCTGAGTGTGAGCACGGCATGCAGTCACAAGCATGAATAGCCCAGATACTTGTTTGCACATTTTGTGCCTGTGAGCCCACCTCCTCAAAACAGTCTGTTAATACCTCAAGCAGGTTCTTGAGCTGCTTTTGGGGTCATTCAAGAACATATCCAGGACAGACACACACTGACTTCCCCGGCACCCAGCTGACATGGCGCAGGGAGACCTCAGGTTTTTCCAGGACTGCTTGACACCTGACTTCCTGCATGTCTGTGGACTCTGTTGGGTTGTGCTAGCTAGACTATGTCAACTTGACACAAACTATAGTCATCTGAGAGGAGGAAGTCTCAACTGAGAAAACGGCTCCATACGATCAGGCTTTGGACCAGTCCATAGGGCATTTCCTTAATTAGCAATTGATGGCGGAGGGCCCAGACAATTGGTGGGTGATGCCATCCCTGGGCTGATGGTCCTGGGTTCCACAAGAAAGCAGCCATGAGGAGAAAGCCAGGAAGCAGCACCCCTCCATGGCCTCTGCATCAGCTCCTGCCTCCAGGTTCCTGCCCTGGCTGCCATCAGTGACAGACCGCAATGTAGAAGTGTAACACACACACACACACACACACACACACACACACACACGGGGGGGGGGGCATGTGAACCCCACAGCATTGCAGCCCGGGGGAAGGGTACTCACCAGCCATGAGGGCATGGATGTTCAGGCCCCGGTCCTGGTCCACTGGGCCGCACACGTCCATCATGTAGGCGTGGCTGGGGTTGTCCGCTGAGTCAGCACTGAAATCCATCAGCACCACGCCGCACACTGTCAGGAGGATGCCCCACTTATGGTTGGTGGCCGTGTCAGCCAGGGCCATACCAATGTCCCTTCCGTTGAGCAGGAGCGACAGGCCCAGCAATGCCCCTGGAAACGGAGAGACAGTCACCAGAGAAAACGGAGCCTTTCTATGTCTCCCGAGACTCGTCCCAGGCTGGGGACTAACTGAGGATTTACAGGAGCCTGTGGGAGTTCTCATGCAGAGCTCTCCCACTCACGCCAGGGTTTTATCCCATCCAGCTGAGCAAGGACAGGATGAACTTTACTAACCCATTCAAACAAACAAAAAGCTAAATGATTTCTTAGTGTGGCTCAGGCAAGCCTGGCCCTGGGCGGCCTCGGAAGTGAGTGTGTTCAAGATGCTTCCAAATAGGAAGCAACTGAGCCTTTCTTTCCCTCCCTCTCTCCCTTCCTTCTCTGCTTCTCTCTTTCCGTGTTATTTCCGCGCCAAACAACAGACCTATGGCCAGGACAAGAATGAAAGGGCGCCGCCTTCCAAACCTTGAGGTACATCGGTCACTCCAGGCACCCAAAAGAGGCTGCAGCAGGAATCCTGAAACAGAGCGGGGCGGGGTTACTGCTCCAGCTCCACACAGATGCCAAGCGGCTCACGCTCCCCAGGCGCCACGTGCCAGCAACTGTCCCAAAGGCACCGAAACATTAAAGCGACCAGCTCCGGGTTGGCGGCAGGAGCGCAGGCTGCAAACAGAGGCTGAGCAGACCCGAGCCACCCCAGACCTGCTCTCCGCGCCCCTGGGACCTTCCTTGGGAACCCATGCACCTCTCCCTCCCCCCGCCCCAGGCTGCACCAACTGCTCAGTTTCTGTGCTTCGAGGGATGCTACAATCCCGGGGTCCTACCCTCCAGTACAGACCAAAGGACCGAGAAGACAGGATGTGACCGGCCACAGCCCCATGCTAAGGAGGGGAACTTAACTCCGCCCTTGTCCCCTCAGGTCCCTCAGGCTGCTTCAGCAGAGGCTTCCGGAAGCTTCCGGAGGTTTCCAGAGGCCCTCCGCCATCGGCTCACCAAGGATGGGGCTGATGAACCACACCAGGCTGTAGAGCTGGTCGGGCAGGCCCATCTGCAGGAGCACCGGGGTCACGTACGCCGTCTCCATGGCGTAGCTGAACTCAATGCCGAACAGAATGCAGCCATTGAAAAGCAGCTCCCGAAACGACCTCTGGGGGTGCAGGTCCCCAAAGTCCACCAGCTCGATGGGACACGGGGTGTTGGGGGGCGGGGGTGGAGAGGGTCGAATGTACTTCCTCCTCTTGGGGTGGCGCTTGAAGTTGTTGGCCCGGTGGCTGATGTGCCGGGTCACGGAGCCTGAGTAGCTGGGAGACCTCCACAAGTCCTGGGGAGCCACGCTGGGGAAGAGGGCCTCTCCCGGAGGGGCGCTGCTTCCTGGGGGGATCATCGTAGGCAGGGCTGCTGGGTGTTGCTGTGAGGAAACGCCATTTGGGGACAAGAGTTATCTCCCAGAGGCCTACGTGGGGCCTCCATCTTCGCCGCGAGCCCTCCCCTCGGGGTCCACTTGCTGAGTTCGCACTGAATCCTTCAGAGCCCGTTCTGTCTGCCTCCCCAGCCCCAGCACTGTCCCCAAGCAGAGCCCAGCGCCCAGGGGACGGAGCAAGGCCCTGCCTGAGGGCAGAAGCGAAGCCCAGTCCTCAGCCTTCCTCAAAAAGACCCTCTTGCAGGGGCCTTGGGAGATCTGTGCTCTCCTTCCTTTCCCACCAGAAAGCCACGGCCGCTCAGCTCAATTCCTGTGTTCATATCCGCTCCCACACAGGGGCCAAAGGGGCTGGATGCCTGCCTCAACTCCGAGGAGGTGGGGGTGGGCGTGGCGTGGCGTGGCGTGGCGTGGCCTGGTGGGAGGCTGGTCGGCTAGCCTTTCCTTTCAACTATTACTGACAAGCCACTTTGCGGTGCAGAGCCGAAACCTCTGTGGTGTTTGAACTGCTCTCTGTAAAGCAATGAATTGCTCAGTGCCGGAGCCCTTGCCCCTACCCCTAACCCTGAGTGTGCTCCAGGCCTGGCCTCCATCCCCAGGGCTACGAATGAATGAATGAATGAATGAATGAATGAATGAATGAATGAATGAATGAATGAATGAATTAATTAATTAATTAATTTAAAAACAACAGCATGGGATGAGAAGTAGATTCCTCATCCCCAATGTATTTATATTTTAAGAAATCTTCACACCACGAAGAGCCCAGTAGGGAATCGGCAATGTAAAAACCTTTCTCTGCCTTCTGCCCTTTGCTGCTCAGAAACCTTTCCCTGAGCACCCAAGTGGTTTTTGCCATTTTGAAGCAAATCTGGATTATAAAGCATTGACTTAGCTGTTGACTCACGTTGTAGCCAAGGTTGTTTTTCCTTGTCAGGAAAGCTGAGGCCGGAGGGAGGTGAACGGACACATCAGAGCGAGAAAGTCCAGGTACAGCCCACCCCACCCACCGACAGAACAGCCACGACACCTCTCCTCTGAAGTCCTTCCAGGGAGGCAGGCATCCAAGCCACCTACGCTCTCAGCTTTGGGCTCCCTGATGACCCCTCGGCATTTAGAAGATGAACGGGGCGGGCTTCCCTTCGTGACGGGGGTCGGGCCTTGGTTTGAAGCCCAGGCTTGCTTCTGGCATTGATTTACTGTACCACTGTCTGACACACTACTGATGTGACTGGCTCCTTTAGGACTTGAGAAATTATACCCCATGTGTGTCCGAAGCTACCCACCACTCGGATCTCCTCAGCAGAGACCAATGGTGGAGATGATCGCACACAGAGACCACAGGATTCGGAACACCCACCTGTCCTCCTCCATCCATATCCCCTCCGTCTACTCTCCGTCCACTCTCCGTCCATTCACCTAGCCTTCCATCCCATCTACCAACTGCCCTCATCCATCCACTATCTGTCTACCCACCCACCATCTCTTCATTCACCTATCCAGCTTCCATCCATCCATCTGCCATTGTTCATTTATCTACCCACCATCCATTGACCCATCTCGCAATCCACCATTCATTCGTCTGCCTCTCCATCCATTCACCATCCACCTGCCCATCCTCCATCCATCTGCCCTCGACCCAGCCATCCTCTACCCCTCCACCTACCGTCCATCTAGCCATCTACTTTCCATCCACCTGCCCATCCTCCATCCATCTGCCCTCGACCCATTCATCCTCTACCCCTCCACCTACCGTCCATCTAGCCATCTACTTTCCATCCACCTGCCCATCCTCCATCCATCTGCCCTCGATCCAGCCATCCTCTACCCCTC
>NW_026592710.1:5231639-5241721 GCF_907164565.1 Psammomys obesus | reverse complement strand
CCCGCTCACAGCACACCTGCTCACAGCACACCTGCTCACACCAGCCCCGCTCACAGCACACCCACCCACACCGCATCCACAACCAGAGAGGGATGAAGGCTCTTCATGCAGTCTAGGCCCCTAGTCCACAGGACAGTGCAGCCCACACTCGGGGTGGCCCTTCCCCACTTAATGGCCCAGCCAGGTGTCCCCCACAGAGTGCCCTGGCCTCTCAGGGGAGTCCAGATGCCACAAGGTTGGCAACCAATATTAACTGTCATATCAATTCCAGTTGATGGGAAAGCAGGTCGGAGCACGGGACTGAGGGAGGGAGGTTTGGGTTGGGCTGATGGTGACATCGGAAGGGAGTGGGGCAGGTGCGGACAGCAGGCAGGACACCGAAGCATGGCCTCAGTGGGAGGAGACAGCTGTGAGGGCAGAGGGACAGGAGGGATAAACAGGAACGCACCCTCACTTGCTCATCTGTCGCTGTGAGAAGCACAGTGACAAACACAGCTTAGAAGATTTCCTCGGCTTACACGTGGCTGCCCACGTGGAGGGAGGCCAAGGCCCGAAGCAGAGGCATGGAGGAAGACTGTTGACTTTCCCCGAGCTTGTCCCACAGCCTCCTCGAACCTCCCGGGCCCACCTGCCCAGGGATGGTATCACTCCCAGTGGGCCACATCAGCCAGCAATCATACCAGGGAGCCCTGCGCACACCATCATCCCAGCGCTTGGGAGGCAGAGCCTGACCCAGCTCTGTGAGTTCGAGGCCAGCCTGGTCGGCACAGTGAGTTCCAGACCAGCCAGGACTTCACAGAGAAACTCTGTCTCAAAGAGTCAAAAGGCCCCACAGGCCACCTGTGGGTAGCTCTTCCGCTGAGGCTCCCCTTCCCCAGGAGACTCTCAAAAGTTGAGACATCACTCCACACACAAATATTTTTATTTGAAATATTACTTATCACTGTGTATCTCGGGCTGACCTCAAACTCATGGCAATCCTCCTGCCTCTGGTTCTTAAGTCTAGGGACTGGGTGTGTGCTGTTACCCTAGCCTTGGAAACTTGTTTGAGACACAGTCACATGTTGTGGGCTGGTCTGGAACTCACCGTGTAACTAAGGGTGACCTTGAACCCCTGATCTTCCTGCCTCCGCTTCCTGAGTGCTGGGATTGAGGGTGTACTCCCTCACGCCTGGTTTATGCAGTGCTAGGGAGGGAACCCAGGGCTCAGGCCTGCTAGGCAAACACTCTACCCGCTGAGCTAGGGCTTTCCCTGGCTGTGGGAGACCGACCCCTGAAGTTTCCTGGAGACTCTACTTTTTGAATGGGGCCCTTTTCACACCCAGTGAGCAGGACCTGGAGACATGGTCAGTTTCAATGGCAGGGGGCTGGGACCTGGTCCGGGAGTGGAAACAGGGGTGGAGGGGTGGGGGTGGGGTGGGAGTGGACCAGGTGCCTGAGGAGACAAAGGATTGCACAGAAGACAAAGTTGGCATCCAGTTCCTGGTAGTCACCGCAGGGTTTTCCCCGAAAAAGAAAGGGCTTAACTCTAGACCTTGTTGGGAAAAGAAGGAATTTTAGGAATTCCTTTGCCCTTCTTCAACCCTCCAAATCTAGATGCTCCCCTCCCTTTTTTTACCCTTCTGGGAACAGAAGAGAGCCAGGTGATTTTTGTTTGTTTTTAGTTTTGTTTCTTTGTGTGGATAAATCTTTCCTGTCTCCACAATGAGTTTAGGCAGGAGATCAGGGCTGAATTACGCGGCGTGATTCCTCCCCGCCTCAGTGTGAGAAGGACTGTCAGCCAGGCCATAGGTCACAGGGACACCCGGGGACCCCACTTGGGAGCCAGGCAGTGTGCCTGCCTAGGACGCGCCAGGAGACCAGGCTAGCAGTCTCAAACCCCAGAAGCTTGCAGAGCTCCTAGGAGCCTGCACGCGACCAGGAGCTCCCGCACTCCAACAGTGTGTGTGTGTCACTCCGAGTGGCTGCACTCCTGTGGGTGAGGCCTGGCCTGCCGCGTTAGTACGAGCAAGAGGAGCCTGGCGGTGGGAACAGACATCCCAAGTGTCCACAGGGTGGCGCCAGAGCCCCACCTTTGCGGGGCAGCTGCGGCTTGCAGGAGGCTCTTAGGCTGAAAAAAACCTATCTCGGCTTTGTTGGACTAACTTTCTTCCTGCAAAGCCAGGAGCTGCTTGGGGTTTTCTCAGACCAGGGACTCTCTCTCTCTCTCTCTCTGTCTGTCTTTCCCTTCTTCCCTCCCTCCCTCCCTCCTCTCCTCCCTCACACCCTGGCGACTCTGGTTCTAGGGACAGAAGCGCCCAGCCAGCTGCATGCTCCTGCCCCTCAGCTTCAGGAGAGCTTTACTGGGTGCAGGGTCGGAGAGGGGCCCCGGCCAGTGTCAGAGATCCACTGTTTTGATTTTGAAGGTCATCCACGCCCACACTGCACTCTGCTCAAGTTCATTTTCCGTACCAAACACACTGCACTCAGGAGCATGCCTTGGGATATTTGCAGATATTCATCTGTTCTGTAGGCTCACTGGACGCGGCGTTCCTGCACAACCCTGCACACGTACACAGGAGAGGCATTCCCGCCCGCCGAGGAGTGGCAGTTTGTGGCTGGGCTCATCAGCACTCCTAACGGCAGTGAGGGCCGCTCACTCACTCGCCCGCCACCATTGGTGTCTTCCCCAGCCGGGGAGATGGACACAGACAGGTAACAAAGGTCCTGGTTCACATTTCCGGTGACTAAAGGTCTTGGGCCCCTCACGTTTACTGCATTTCAGCGTCTCCATGGCAGCGTGCCTGGCAAGCCTCTGCCATCTTTCTGCTGGTCATCTGTCCATCTTAGCGATTTACAAGGGTGCACGCGAGCCTGGACAGAGTTGTTTGTAGGGTCGTAACTGCAGTGAAATGTGAATTTTGTGGAATCGCCCTGGGGTCCTAGCTAAGAAATCACCCCTGGCCTGGAGGTTGTGAAAATCTTCTGTGCAGTCTGGTAGCCGTGCCATCGTTCGCCTGTTTCGCTTTGATGTGCCCTCTACCGGGGTGGGCTGGTTCTCTTGTGGGGTGAGTCTCCTGCTCCCATGATCTCTTGGCTGAGAGCCGCTTATGGAGACGTCTTCTCTCCTCCCTGTTCTCAGAAGCCATTTCTGTTAGAGAGGAAACTCCTCAGTGTCTGGGGCTCGCATTGCCTGTCCATTCTGTATGCCTGGCTCTGTGCTCGTCTTCCTGCACCTCATGTGCGTGTCTCTGACTGTTCTTGGCCCTTCAAAAAAAAAATATATATATATACACACACACATATATATACACATTATATATGTATATATACATTATATTTATATACACATTATATATGTATATATATACACAGTGTGTGTGTGTGTGTGTGTGTGTGTGTGTGTGTGTGTGTGTGTGTACTGGGGCACAGATGTGAGGACGTAAGTTCAAATCCCTAGAGCCCACAAAGAAGCTGGCCATGCTAACAGGCACCTGTAATCCCAGCACCAGGATCACAACCCCAGACAGGTGGGTGCCTGGGGCTCAGTGCCAGCCAGATGTCACAGCGGCAAACCTCAGGTTCAGCAGGAGGCCCGCCTCACTCAGGAAGGTGGAGCTGACGAGATGGCTAAGGTGCTTGCAGCAGGAGCCCAGTCACCTGGGTGCGACCTCCAGAGCCTACGCCACAGCGCTGACCTCTGACCTTCTGACCCATGCTAGGGTGTGTGTGCACTGAACACATCATGCAAGTACACACACGCACACACGCACACATGCACGCACACATACACACACGCACACATGCACACACACGCACACATGCACACACACACACACGCACACATGCACACACACGCACGCACGCACACGCACGCACACGCACACACGCACACACACGCACGAATGCACACACACACACGCACGCATGCACACACACGCACACATGCACACACACACCTGACTGACTGCTGACATCCAGGATCTCTCCCATGGGAAGTGAGTTACTGCGCAGCTGGCTCTCCCCTCTTCGGCCGCCGCCTGGGCTCCAGAGCCTGGCTGCAGACGCCAGCTGAGAGCCCCCTCAAGCCTCTGAGGACGTGAGTCCCGGCCCTGCCTTGTCCTACGCTGCTGCCTCTCTGTCCGTCTGTGTCACTAGTAACTAATGAATTCCTTCTTCCCGGTCATCCATCTCAGTGCCCTCCTGACACCCTCCCTCCAGGAACCCCCGAAGCGGGTGGACATTGCGGCTTCTCTGCCGGGGCTCGATCCACTGTGACTCGGGCTCCCGGCAGGTTTAGCCTGAGGGCGCGGTGCACCCTGTGCGCAGCTCCCAGCCCTTCCCTGCTCACCCTCGGGTCCTCCTCCTCGGCGCTCGCTCGCTCGGCCTCCTCCGCAGTGTGGGCTTCCTAAGGGATCTCGCCCCTGTTTACACAGCGGCCGCCCTGTCAGTCTATCTTTGTCTTTCGTCCCTAAACAGCTCTGCAGCGCGAAGGTCTCTTTACTGACTCGTTGTCTGACAGGGACCGAGACAGCGTCAGAGGCTGCTGCCCGAAGTTTCTTTGCCCTGGAAACCTTGACCTTGTGTTTGATTTTCCCATGAACCCTATGGCTGGCCGAGGCCAGGTGGCCTCTCAGGCCGCTGATTCTCATCTTTCATGGTCTTGCTGTGGTTACTATGACAGATTCCCAGGAGTGAGTTCTAGAGCAGAAGGTTCTCACGGTTCTGGAGGCCGTGAGCCGGACAGGCCGAGCTCTGGTGGGCGCCCTCTGAGGAGACAGAATGCAAGGAATTCACCACCCGCAGCGGCAGGCCGGGTCGCTGCAGTGTTGGGGGTTAAGAGTTCAAGGGAGCCACCGAAGAGGACTGTCTTTTTGGATGAGGAGTTATCGACTCCATGGACAGACAGACAGCACGGCGGGGCCTCTGAGAAAAGGACGCCCCCCGCCCCATGTGGGAGGTGGTCCCTTCTAGGTCTGGAGGCAGGGTGGGTCCCATGTCCTGCAGCCAGGCTGTCCCTGATTCCTGGGTCTCGGCGGGAAGGAATGGCACCTTGAGGATGGGGGGTGGGGTAGGGACAGGTAGGGGGGGCAGCTGAGAGGCTCTAGTAATCTTGAAGCCCCGGCAGTCTGAGGTCTGGAGGCCGCAACCCGGCAGCTGCCGTTTCAGGTTCACAGCCCAGATCCTGGCGGGGGCTGGCTTGTCTCCTGCACAGACGGTGGCTTGGCAAGGCTTATTGCCCAAACCCCAGCAAAAACCTCGTAAAGCCTGCACCCCACTTCAGTACCACTACCGTGGGGATCAAAGCTTGCCAGACCACTCTGGAAAGGACCACGTCACTTAAACCCAACGGTGACTGGGCCTGAATTTCTCTGTTGCCCTAAGGTGGCCTGGGAGCGACTGTAGTGTCTGTATCTCTGTGGTCTGGGACGAAGGCTTCTGTGTGTGGGTGTGTGTGGTGGGTGGGTGTCCCATTTATGTGTGTGTCCTGTGTGTGTGAGAGAGAGACACCTCTGTGTGTGTGTGGCAGGGTCTCTTACTGACACTGGACCATGATAATAGATGACAGACCTTTTATGTGGGTGTCAGAGGGCAGCTCACCCCCGGGCCATCTCCCCAGCCTTCAGCGTCTTCAGGGCCCTTTGGGGGTGGCAGCTTTGAGGTGAACATTTGTACTCTCTATTCCGTAACCGGCCACGGAATCAGCCTTTTAGGATGAAACAGTGTCGGTCTCGGGCTGTGATTTACAACCTGGTTTCCCTGGCTCTGCAAGGGTCTTCGAGGCTGTGAGGAGTGGGAAGGGCCCTGTCTACAGCGCCAGTCTGGGAAGCATTTCTGGGCCGGCCCACGTTCTTATTTCTATTTTCATGGTTGACACCTTGCTTCCTGACTCCTGACGTCATTAAGGCTCTTTCTGAACGTAAATGGGCGGAATGCGCATTGCCCCCCCCCCCCCCAGTCTGACAGCAGCACTGACTTGCTGAATGCAAAGCGTCCTGCCTTCCTCTAAACGGGACTGGCTAGGGGCGTGGGGCCTCCCACAGCCACAACTCTCCGCTTGGATGTCCCTCCTTGTTTTCTCAGTGACGGCACCCCTGGGCACATAGCCCCCTCACTGGGCTTCCCCGGGGCCCAGCACACCGGCTAACAGGCCAGCCTCACTGTTTACCCAGCCTGAATGGGGCTGTTTTCCCTCTTGCTCAGAAGCCCCCTCGCAGGAATTCCACAACCTGCGCTCAGATAGAAAACTGTGTCTCTCGCTGGGTGAAGGTCCGCAGGGCCCACAGCCCTGTTCTTCTTCAAGGGATTTTGTTTTACTGTTTACTTTGTTTTCTCCCTCCCTCTCTCCCTTCCATCTTCCCTCTCTCCCTCCTTCTTTCCTTCTCCAGCAAACTCCGTGGGTTGCTGGTGCTTTCAAGAGCGATTAGATTCTGTTCGCCGGGCCTGGTTGGGAAGGAGCTTCTTCCCTTGCACCCCATCTGACACCCACCTGATCGGTGTCACGTTAGGTTGGAGCTAGGGGGCTAAACAGCCACAGTTTCCTGCAGTGTGTCTGTGAGTCTGTGACGGGCTCGGTCTGTGAGTCTGTGACGGCGGTCCCTGGACTTCAGGAAGTAAACTCTAAATCCTGAGGCACCCCTGTCCATCGCTGGCAGCCTAGTTCTCGAAATTGACTCTGCGAGCCCTGCTTCTACAGAGGTAAACAGCCCCTCGAAGCGCGCAATGTCTGGATTCCAGTAGAACCGTGAGAAGCTAGGGACCTAGAGACTTCAGACACCAAAGAGCTAAGCACCACTACCACCCCACCCCAGGGAATCTACCCAAGGTGCCCTTCATCCTCAGCGCCCCCACCTCTTCTGGACTCCTTTCTTATTTTCCCCTCGGTGCAAGACTACCCTCCCACCCTTGCCCAGATGCTTGGAGTAAGCTTCCTTGCTTTTCCGGTAGTTCAAAATTCCCCTCTTCCTTCAGACCCTGGCACTCCGTGTTGTGGCCTCTTTGTCTCTGTCATGAGACTGTTTGTTTGTGGCTCAAGCTAGGCCACATTGCACCTGCTACAGCTTCCACTGAGGTGGCACCTGCCTGGGAAGGCCAGGGGAGAAGTTCTAGAAACCATTTGCTGAACCGTGGGTTCCAGAGGGGACGAGGGGGCAGTGAGGAACCAGGCTGTAGAGTGCGCTGACAGCAGAGCTGACACGGGTGGGCGCCTGTGTTTGGCTCGCCCGAGCCCATGTTCGCCGACACATGTCCGCCACCCCACACCACAGAGGTGGAGCTGGCTGGCCAGCCAGTCTAGCCAAATTTCCAAGCTTCAGGGTCAGGGAGTGACCCTGATTCAAAAAACAAGGTGGGAGGGCTGGCGGGATGGCCATCACAGGGCTTTGGTTCCCTGACAACATGGCGGCTCACAACCACCTGAGAGCACAGTTCCAGAGGCTCCACCCCTCCAGCCTCCACACGAACCTGGTTCCCGTAGGCTCAGGCAAGCAATTCACAAATACATAAAATTAATATTTGTTAAAAGGTGGAAGTCAGCTGGGGAAGATGCCTGCCACTGACACCAGACTCTACATCCACATCATAGGCCCACCCGGACACACAACTCCCACAGAACACACACGCACATGCAGACACACGCGCGCACATGCACACTCCTGGCATACACCCAAGGGGTGCTGAGGATTATTTGTTATGGAAGCAACTGGAATGCTTCTCTTGGCTCAGAGCCGCTGCTGGTCTGTAGTGAGAATTCTGCCAACTGAAGATGTTTGGGGGATAAAGACACAACAGCAGATCATGTCCTGGTTAGAGAAGTCCTAGTGTGTCACGCGTAGTGGTTTAAATTGCTGGTAGGAATTGCTCCCAAGTGTCCTTTGTGCTAAAGCCCAAGTCCACAGCTTTGGGACTATAAGAGAGAAGCATGCTGTCCCCAGTGACGTGGGAGCACTGTCCCCAGCCGCTGTGGGAGCACTGTTCCGGGTGCCTCGGGAACACTGTGGGGCTGATGGCAGTAACTGAGCTCTTTAGCTTGGCTGTGGCCTCAGCCTGTCCTGTCCCAAGGAGTGGGACACACAAAACACAGGGTGTTCTTCGGGCGTAAGGGACCCGGTGTGCCTGTGTCTTCAGAGAGCTCCTCGCTGGCTGGCCTCACGACCATTCTTGGAGCCATCTGGCTTACGCTGGGTTGCTGAGTCCTCTGAGATTTCAGCAGAGTAGTCTGCGGCCTGTCTTTAGTCTGCTCTCCCATCTCAGATCTATGTACACCTGCACGCCGGAAGAGGGCACCCAATCTCATTACGGATGGTTGTGAGCCATCATGTGGTTGCTGGAATTGAACTCAGGACCTCTGGAAGAGCAGCCAGTGCTCTTAACCTCTGAGCCGTCTCTCCAGCCCTCCCAATCCTATTTCTTTCCAGCAATGTGCTCAGTCTTTCTTTCTTTTTTTTTCTCTCCTCCTTCATCTCTTCATCTACCTCCTTCTTCTGTTTCAAAAGAACATTAAAAAATTTAACGATTATGTGTTTGTGTATGTGGAGATGTGCATGTGAGGGCAATTGCTCAGAGCAGTCGGCAGGGAAAGATGGGTGGGTATGGGCAAGTCAATGCAGTTGCCCACGGAGGCCAGAAGAGGGCGCTGAATTTGCTGGACCTGCAGTAACAGGCAGCTGTGAGCTACTTGATGTGGGTTCTGAGAACAGGCTGCTTTCAGGAACCAGGTCTTAGAGCGGATGCTATGAGTAGAAGGTTCTAGAACCCAAGTAGAGCTGGGTAGAGACCAGGGTACAGGAAGGGAGTCAGTGGCCTGGATCCCTGCTTCCTGCTCAGGGTGCTGGGGCCTTGGACTTGATTCAGAGACAGCTTCCATCAGCTGTGGGGGCTCTTGGGGGTGCCTCCACCTGTTTTCTCTGTCTTCAGAAAGGGTAGACGTGTGCTCATGGCTTCCCTGTCTACTTCTGGAGCCCTTTCTCCTTTAGCCTCTGTCCATAGGATTGTTTCCTTGTTGGGTCTCCCCTCATGGGATGAGGCAAGCTGGGCTTTGCCCCACTGATTGCCTGAAGCTCTCTCCTTGGGGCCTCTTCTTGGCCTCTGTGGACCCTGCAAAGCAGGTCTTTATTCCTGTCCATCTTTGTGGAGGCTCCTTGGGCCGGCTTGTTTAACCCGGTGCTCCTGGGGCCTAAAATGACACTGTCCTGACTCAGGCTGAGTCGGTGAGCTGACCCTGGCCTGGTTCTGTTCTCAGGGCAGACTGCAGCTGGCCACAGCCTCCCAGCCTGTGTTAACAGCTGTCTCCACACTCTCTGCAGATGCTGAGGCGCTTATCTCAGAACTTTCTGGAAAGGATAAGGCTGGGGTCTTTGTGTGGGAGGTATGGCATTAGGGTGGAGTCAGGGTGACCTTGTCCCTTGGCTTTGCTTTCTCCATGAACTTCAAGCCTTCTCTGAACACACTTGCCCCTTGCTGGAAGGCTAGAAGTCAAAACAGGTCTGAAGATCAAATCTGAGCGAATCAAAGCTTGGCTTCTCTTGGTTTTATAAACAAACTCATAAACATTCCTTACCCTCCAAAAGGGCACCGCTGCCAGCTGGGCCCAGACTTTCCGACTCACGTCTGAATTGCCCAGCTGCCAATTTTCCAGTTGCAAGAGGGGAAAGCTTCATAAACTGCTTGCTTCCACCTGACCTGTGGAGGAGGGTGAAGCCATGGCAAGTCGGAAGTTATGAACACAACACGTTTATAAAATTCCAACTACAGAGGCCTCGCCAATGGGCCTAGCCAGGCTTCAAGTGGCAAAATTGACAGTCTTGTGTGGGTGGATGGGTGGATGGGAGCAGGTCACACGGGGGAACAGGCTGAGCTGGGATGACAGGAGAGACCTGGGGACACACAGAGGCTCCGGGAGGACAGAGTTCCATCACATAGCAGAGCCCCAGGCGGGCTAAAATCACAGGGCCAACCTGTGTGGTGACGGCGCCTGGTGACGCCGCACTGGAGAAGCAGAGGCAGGAGGATTAAGAACCGGGACTACATAGCAAGAGTCCTTACCATAGATAGATAGATAGATAGATAGATAGATAGATAGATAGATAGATAGATAGTAGATA
>NW_026592710.1:5226838-5231629 GCF_907164565.1 Psammomys obesus | reverse complement strand
GATAGATAGATAGATAGATAGATAGATAGATAGATAGATAGTAGATAGATAGATAGATGGATGGATGATAGATAGAATGGGATGATGGTAGGGAGATAGAGGAGTGGAGCATTTTAAATGCTGGAAAGCATAGTAACTTGTCATCTGCCCCCATTTCCTGCCTTTCAGAAGCTCAGAACTGTAAGACGCCAGATGCAAAACAATATTTTCTTAATTTTGTATACATATAATTTTATCACTTATCAAATATGAAAGTGAATTTGCCCACTAGTGAGATGTTTACTTTTATTTATCTACTTAAATTGGTTTATTGTAACAAACTCAAAACCACTCAAATACTTTTTGGAACAGTACTTGAAACTTACTCTTTGAAACTTTCACATATTTCTACGATGTATGCTGATCATAGCCATCCATTGTAAAATTTTTTTTTTTGAGACAGTCTGACATAGCCAAGGCTAGCCTCAAACTTGCTGTGTAGCCCAGGAAGACCTTGAACTACTGACTTTGCCTTCATTTCCTGAGCGTTGAGAGTGCAGGCGTGTGCTGCAGGAGGCGTGTGCCGCTGGCTTCTGCTCTGCTGGAGTCAGACCCAGGGCTCTGCCAGCCAGGCCAGGGTTCACAGAGCAAGCCATGCCCTCAACTCTATTTGTCTTTAAAGAAAAAATTGAAATTAATTGATTTTATGTGTCTGAGTGTTTGTTTTGCCTGAATGCAGGCATACACACCACATTTGTGCCTGGGAGAAATCAGAAAAGGGCACGGAATTCCTTGGACCTGGAGTAAAGGATGGTTGTGAGCTGCCACATGAGTTCTGGGAACAGAACAGTTTACAAGAGCAGCCAGTGCTCTAACCACTGAGCCATCACCCCAGCCCACTATTTATTGCTAACCTGACTGCGTTTTGTAGCATAGACTCTTACCAGATATATTCATTATAATATTTATTCTTCCTCTACAGTGGATTATCTCTTCATTCTCTTTGTGTTTATTGAAAGATTGGACAGTTTTATGTCAACTGGACACAGCTCAAGTCATCTGAGAGGAGGGAATCTCAACTAAGACAATGCCTCCAGAAGATCCGGCTGTAGGCAAGCCTGCAGGGCATTTTCTTAATTAGTTGTTGATGGAGAAAGGTCCAGCCCATTGTGGGTGGGGTCACTCCTGGGCTGGCTGTCCTGGGTTCTGTAAGAAAGCAGTCTGAGGGGAGCAAGCCAGTAAGCAGTACCCGTCGTCCATGGCCCCTGCCTCAGCTCCCGCCTCAGCTCAAGCCTTGCCAGAGTTCCTGTTCTGACTTCCTTTTATGATGAACAGTGCTGTGGAAGTGTGAGGCAGAATAACCCTCTCCTCTCATCTTGCTTTGGTTATGGTGTTTCCTCACAGCAATAACAACCCTAGCTAAGATAAACCGATATGAGGATAGTGGGGATAGGCAGCTGTGACAGACCTGACCATGTTTGGGGGAGGATTGTGGATGGACTCTGGAACTTTGGGCTAGAAAAGCCATGGAGTGTTGAGAGCTCAGTGAGCTGCTCTGCAGGAGCTGGAAGATAAGAATGTTGAGGGCAGTGCAGAAGATGGAGGTCTGGCTTGTGAAGCTGCAGAGGGAAGCAAAGACTCTACGGGGCCATTTGTGAGAGGACTGTGGTTCTGGTCAGCTGGGGCTGAAGAGTCAGCTGTGGTTAATAGGAATCAACTACTAAAGTGAAACCTTCACTTTACTGGGACAGTTGATGGTCAGTTGAAGCTGGGAGATTAGTGGTGATTAAGAAGGGCCGTTGTGGTGGTGCACACCTTTAATCCCAACCCTCGGGAGGCAGAGGCAGGAAGAGCTCTGAGTTCAAGGCCAGCTTGATTTACAAAGTGAGTCCAGGAAAGCCAGGGCTACACAAAGAAACTCTGTCTTGAAAAACAAAAACAAAAACAAGCAGGAGAGAGAGAGCAGCATCACTGAGGTGAAATCCTCTGGGACGGTTCCTCAGAGTCGGCACACGTGAGCTGTGGTCCAGAGGTGGGCTAAGCTTGTACATAGCCCTGGAGTCCCTGAAGAGGTCCAGGAGAAGCTCTTGGTGAAGGTGCACCCTGGTTGTCCCTAGGGAACCCAGCTGTTTACAGATGCCAGTACCAAGGGATGACCGCATTGGTGAGGTGGAGCCGCAGAGCTCTGAACACTGTGTGCTGCAGAGGTGGGGCTGGAGAGGAGCCCAGGCCCTTCGGAGGAGCCCAGAAGGTTGTGAGTGAACTGGAGGTTGGATTATTTACACAGTTGGAGTTTGGTTTTGCTTTGTTCAGGTTATGACTGTGCCCCGGTTCTTCTCTTTTGAAGTAAGAAAGTATTTACTTTTTATTTTATAAGAGCACACAGTTGAGACTAAATGTTTAAAGTGTTTGACTTGTAAGACTGTGGGGCTATTTAAGTTTATAAGATGTTTCATATTACTGTATCATCTTGGGCTGAATGAGAAAGGAAAGGTTGTGGCTTAACAGTGACGTTGTTGTGTGTCAGGCTGATAAGGGGTCAGTTGTATTGGAATATTCTATGTCAGCTTGACTCAAGCTAATGACATCCAAGAGGAGGGAACCTCAATCAAGAAAACACTTTCATAAGATTGGACTGTAGGCAGGCCTGTAGGGCATTTTTTTGGTTAGTGGTTGATGTGAGAAGACCCAGCTTATTGGTGGCGGTGCCACCCCTGGGCTGGTGGTCCTGGGTTCCGTAAGAAAGCAGGTTGAGCAAGCCATGAGAAGCAAGCCAGTAAGCCGCACCCCTCCACTCCTCAGCTCCTGCCTCCAGGTTCCTGCCCTGCGTGAGTTCCTGTCCTGACGTCCTTCAGTGATGAACAGCGATGTGATGCGGACCTGTGAGCCAAGTAAACCCTTTCCTCTTGTCTTGCTTCAGTCATGGTGTTTCATCGTAGCAATAGTAACCCTACAGATTTGTTTGTGTTATTGTTAGTGTGTATACACGTCTGTGTGTAGGTATGTTCATGTGAATGCGGGTGCCCTCGGCAGCCAGAGATGTCAGACATCCTAGAAACTGGAGCTACAGGCAGTTGTGAGGTGCCCGATGGGGCTGCTGGGAATTGAACCGGGGTCCCCCGCAAGAGCAGTGCGTGCTCTCAGCCCGTCTCTTCTCTTTCTTGATAGAGTTCTTTGTTGCACAGAGTTCATCATTTTGATGGGCCCAGTGTACCAATTGGTCCTTGGATGCTTGTGCTTTGGGAAGTGTATCCAGGTCAAGGTGGCGAGGTCTGGAGCCCGTGTCTCCTCCTAAGCATGGTGTGATTCTGGCTCCCATGGTAGGTAGGATGCCACAGTTGCTCAAGCCTTCATAAACACTCACATAAGCTGGTCAGACACTGGACCCTAAAGTCCTGCTGGTGTAAAATAAAAATTGGTGTTGGGCTATATAATGTTTATTATTTTTTTGCGCTGTAATTATTGCAGCAGTATTAGTTAACCCACTATCACAACTAATAAGACACAGACACCTGTTAGATTTTCTAATTGCCTGTTTACCTTGGGCCGGGCAGAAACGTCTACCTATGCTGTCTCAGTAACCTCCCCATCCACCTCTAGCTCCATCCAATTGCCATCTGCCTTAGCCATTCCTATCTGGACTACCTTCCACCCCTAATCTTAGAAGTACTTGCTTGTATTCTTCATTTGGGCCTTTCCATGCCATTACTGGAGTCCTTTCTCCAGGCCCAGGTGACTCCTTTTCCATGCCAACCCATTATGGCATCCTCCTGCCTCTTCCTGTCTGTCTCTTTCCCATGATTCTCTGGAACCCAAAGCCCAGAATGCCTACCCCATTCTGCCCTGCCCGGGTGTAGGCCTTTAATCAACCAATCAGGTATAGTGTCTTAGACAGGTTTAGACAACAATTAAAGGCTTATCCAGGCGGTAACCAGCTCTTGAGGGCCAGTCATTGGCATCAAAATACAAGCATCAAACCAACCCCCAACGGGATCCAAGCTGTGCACAGGGTGTTCTCTGAAAAAAATTGAAATTAAGCTGTAAATTTCAATATAAATTAGAGGGGGGACACCAGTGTGCTCGTGTGCTAACACTTGGAGGGTGTGAGCTTGCAGCCAGGCTGAGATGTCGCAAGACTCTCTGAAATAAATGAAGGGACCTAACCAAAGCTCTTGCTTTGTGACTATGAGGGCCTGAGGGCAGACCCCAGAACCCATGAGGAGGCAGAGACACCCTCAAACACGGCCAGAGGTCTCTCCCAGGTGACCTCAAATCCAGCCCAAGTGACCACCCGGCAGAAAAGCTGTGTAAGCATTTGGGGATTATTTGGTATCATTAGGCAGCCCGTCCTGCCTGAGCTGCTGCCCAGAGTGAATATAGTCCTGACACAAAGCCTGGCAGACGGTGCGTGTGCGTGCTCGCATGTACGTGTGCGTGCTCGCATGTACGTGTGTGTGTGTGTGTGTGTGTAGGAGGAGACAACTAAATATAAAAATATACATGTGGCCAGATATGGTGGCTTAATCCCAGCACCGGGGAGGCAGAAGCAGGAGGATCTCTGTGAGTTCCAGGCCAGCCAGGGCTACATGATACTCCCTGCCCCCAGGGTCTTGCTGTTTGCTCCTTGAGATGTGCTGGAGCATTTTGATAAAGCCGGTAAGTGGGGATAGAACTCCTCTGCTTTAGGCGAGAAATGCACTTTGTATCTTATTTTTCTTTACACAAACGGGGCTGGCAGGACGGCTCAGTGGGTGGGCGCTTTGGTGTATGAAGGTGACAACAGCTCAGAACCTCAGCAGGCAGTTTTAAAAA
>NW_026592710.1:5198102-5226438 GCF_907164565.1 Psammomys obesus | reverse complement strand
CACACACACCACAGTCACACACACCACAGTCATACACACCACAGTCACACACACACACCCACACCAGTCACACACACCACAGTCACACGCACACACACACACACACACACACACCACAGTCACACACACGCACCACAGTCACATACACTATTTATTTATTTATTTTACATTCATTACTCCGTGTGTGTAGTGTGAATACGGAGGTCAGAGGACAGCCTGCAGGACTTGGTCCCCTCCTTCGGCCTTGTGGGTCCCCGGCGTAAACTCTGGTTGTAGGGCTCACGGCCGGAACCTTACCCGAGCTTCTTCACAGGTTGTGTGACTGCACATGTCCGTTGTTTGTTATCTATTAAGTGTGGGTTGTATAGCTGAGCCCTCTCTCTGTTTGTTTCTGCCTGTCCTAAGATGTGATCTTTAGGCGTCGCTGTGACGGATGTCACACGCCCAGCGCAAAGATTGCTTCTACTTTGTGCCCGTGTACACGCTGCTGTCTGTCTGTGCACACGGGTGCCTGTGGAGGCCGCAGGAGGGTGTCAGAGTCTCCGGAGCTGGAGTCACAGGTGCCCGTGGGCCGCCCGACGTGGGCGCTGGGAACCAAACCTGGGTCGGCCGTGAGGGCAACAGGAGCTCCTGGCCAGTAAACCGCCTCTCCGGCGGCATCCCGGGGGACCCGTGAGTCATTTGCACAGTGACTACAGCCAGTGAAATAATGTCCTGCAAGAGGCTTGCTTCACAGCCCTGCTGACGCACACTTTCCGTTCCCTCCTCACAGACCTGAGGCAATCTACTTAATTGTCCCCGGGAAATGAAGGGGCCGGGTGGGGCCGGTGTCATTTTATCCATTAGCAACATGGCTTCCCTCTGGCTCTTTCAGCTCCGATAACATGGTGGAGGTCACTTCTGTCCTGCACTGCAGTGTGCTAGACTTGGGTTACTAGGCTGCGTAGCTGTCAGGGCCTGGAGACCCTGAAGAGCCTGGAGAGGACATGAGGAGAGGGCAGCGGTGAAAACCCTCTCCAGATGCCACCGACTGCTGGCACAAATGGAGAAACTTTCTTCCACTTGCTTGTGGTCAAGCTGAACTGTAGGGTGCTTGTCTGGACGCCCCCAGTTGGGGCCTGGAGGTTTCTTAGTAGGAGGGTGCTTGCCTGGCCTCCAGTCACAGTGAGGGAGGGGGTAGGCCTGGCCCCTACGGGGCTTCCTGGCGCGGCCCTGGCTCCACCCTAGAGCTCAGCTGGCTTCCGCGCTCGGTGTTCCAGAAAGGCGACCCGGCTGCTGGGAGCCCTCTTTTTCGGTGAGGGGGCGTGTGCTACCCTGCACGCTCACGAAAGCATCTGGACTCTGAGTGTGTCTGAATCCAGTGAAAACCTCCTCCTTCGCTGGACACTGCTGCGATCTGCTGGAGGCCTGGGTGATGTCTAGGCAAGGGAGGACGTCCTCAGCAAGTCCTCGCTTGGCTTCTCGTAGCCACATTTCTAGAACCATCTCTGGATGAGTGAGAGAGAAGAGGAGCCTTCGCCTTTGTTTGACATGGAGTCACCAACATCAAGAACTCTGTGAGGAGAAGCGTGTAGGAGCCACCGCCATCACCCGGGATCGTCATCCGGAAACGGTGTGGGCCACCTGGAGCATCCCACCGCCACAGGCAGCCATCCCAGAGCTCAGAGGACAACAGTGCCTCTTTGAGTCTCCGGGTGACACTTAGTCATGGCTCGTGTGTGTGTCATAGTTAATATGAATAAGACTTTCCTGGATTAACTCAGATAAAACTAAATTATCCAGCAAGGGCAAGTAATTTTCATTTACAGAAAACTATTAGGGCCATAAAACTCTTCACCCGTGATGCTTGCCAACGCCCGATGGCCCACGCCTGGTGACAGTGTCTTTCATGAGCTCCCACAGCGGGGAACCGGCCTTTCCCTCCTCCACAGTCGGGCTGGCTCCTGCTGCTCTTGTGACATCTTTTTGAACTTACAAGACATCTTTGTTTTCGCCCCACAGCGATCAATGTTGCTTTTCTTTTTAAATGCGTGTGATCATCTATGAAGCCGAGGAATAGAAAAATAACCGGAAGTGTGTCTTTATGGAAAGTTGATGCTCCCCCGTCTTCTCTCGCAGTCCTGTTGAGGCCCGCACAAATGCTTCCTGCCAGGCTGGGTTTCAGGAGACAGGCTTCCACAGTCGTGTCCTTCCCGAGAGGGTCCTCTGACTTGGAATGGAGGCGGCCAGCTGTCACGCTTCCCATGGTGGCACACGGTGGCTGCCGATGTGGCTCACCCTGGTTGGGTGCTCCCCTGGAATGCAGGAACCCCTGGGTTTGATCACCAGCAGGACCTAAAATAAGCATGGGGGTGCCCGCCCGGAGGACCAGAAGTTCAAGGTCTCGTTGGCTGCGGGGAGTTTAAACTGGCTTGGCGTAGGAGACCCTGTCTCCAAACAGACAGGCAATCAGAGCCCCTGCGCCTGCATGGCTTTGCACTCTGGTTGACATCCTCAGCTACCAGGAAGGGGCCACCGTTAGTGCCGGCCAGCAGCATCCCCTGCCCTTATTCCTACCACTGCGGCCTGATCG
Organism: Psammomys obesus; assembly: GCF_907164565.1. Taxonomy (NCBI): domain Eukaryota; kingdom Metazoa; phylum Chordata; class Mammalia; order Rodentia; family Muridae; genus Psammomys; species Psammomys obesus. The sequence goes on along the minus strand of NW_026592710.1, from coordinate 5,223,866 downwards.
TCCTGCCAACAAGGACTGCTTCCAAACCGTCTTCCATCTCTCAAACCTCAACCCACCGCTTTCCTACTCAGCTGCAGCAGAAGGCTCAGCTTCTGATTTTGAGAAGGAACCATCGCCCAGCTGACTCCACACACAGCCAGGAGTTGGCCTACAGATCTGTACTTCTCTCTCCCTCTCTCCCTCCTTCCTCCACCTGCGCAGCATCCCAGGACATCCTCTGAGACCTCCCTCTGTCATGACCTCTTCCTGCTGTGCCTTTGCTGCCTCCCTTGACTCCTGAGCACAGCGCTGACATCCCCGGCTTGGCGTGCCTTTGTCTGCAGTGGCCACTGCTGTTGGTTTTCCCAGACACCTCCCTTCTTTCTTTTGGAGAGGAACCCTCCTGTGTTTGGTAGGCCACACACTGACAGCTGCAAAGCCTCCGTTTCTCCGTGGCAGCCATGGCTTTCAGCTCCGGTCTATGGGTCTAACCTGAGTGGTGTGTCAGCTCTCAGGGTACCTCCTTCAGAGAAGCTGCTGGTGCTCTGCTCTCCCCTTTCTCCCTCCCTCCCTTCCTCCCTTCCCACCCCTTACCCTCCCTCACCGTCCTCCCCTCCCTTCTCTCCCTGTGTATGAGTGTGGTTGGGTTTCTTGCTCAGTTGCTCCCACCTTCCATGTCAAGAGTCTCACTTGAGCCCAGAGCTTGCAGATTTGACTAGTTTAGCTCTGCGGCCCCCTTGGGATCCTGTCTCTGCCTGCTGCACACTGGGACTATAGATGGCCGTCTGTACCCATCCAGCGTCTAGGGGTGCTGAGTTCCAAACTCCAGTCCCCCGGCTTGTCTAGCAAGTGCTTTACCCACTGGGCCTCCTCAGCCCCTTCTCCCAGTCTTGTGAGGACTGGTCGTGGGGTGAGGGTGTGCGCTGACTCTGGCCATGGTGAGAGGCTCATTGTAGCCTTGGGAGCGATGGAGAGACTCCTGGGGGCCATGGGATGATGTCATGGCTCAGAGTCAACCCATCATGCTGCCTGTGCTGTAGTGTGAGTCTGGAATGTTCCCTAGAAGCCTGTGTACTGTAGGCTTCATTCTGAGGCTGTGGAAGCTCCTGAGGAGGAGGCCAGTCACTGCTGTGTTTAAGAAGCAGATAGGTGTACATGTACCTCAAGATAAATTGTTAAAACCCCTGCCGTGTGGGTGCTGGGAACCAAACCTGGGTCCTTTGCAAGAGCGATAAGTGCTCTAAACTGCTGAGCCCTACCTCAGCCTCTTGTGTGTGTCTGTGGCTTCTTGGCTGTCATGACATGAGCAGCCTCACCAGCCATGCATCCCACCTGGCCACAGGCCACCAAACCACAGAGCCAACCGTCAGGTTGGAAGCCCTGAAACCGTTAACTAAAGCAAACCTTTCATCCTTCAAAGCTGATTGGCTAAGGTGTTTTTTCACAGTGAGGGAACACTGACTGACAAAGCCGCATGGGTGTGCCTGTGAACTCTTGTACAAGAAGCAAGCACCCCCCCACCTAGCCAAGTGTCTGTGGGCTGCTCTGCGAGAGTGGCCCAGCGAACTGTCTAGAGTGTATGACTGTATGGGATGGCCTTCGGGCCCTCCAAAAACAATCCTTCAAACCAGCAAACACCTCCTGGGATTTTGGATAGCCAAAGTGTATATATAAAAACTAAGACAGCACTGCAGGTCTTAATGATGACATCAAAGCAAAATTACAGAACAGTTTAAAATTCACTCTAGTGTCTGAGAGTTTAGCTGAGGGCTGGAGAGAGCTTACCTGGTGATTGTAAGGTCCTGGGGTCCACCCCAACACCAGGAGGCGCACACTGTCCCCCTGAATCCTTCACTCACACCATCTAAATGTGACCGCTCCCAAGCACTGGCCCTGTTCTTATTTAGCGGCGATGGCCTGGAGGGCAGCTGGCCCTTCATTTCGAAAGGGAAGGCTTAATACACTCTAGATCCCCAAATGCCAGGTAAGGCGGAGACATGAAGCTCTTGCTACCTTCCATACTGGACATTCATGCTTCTCGTCAAATGCGCTGAGATGCCAGCTACCTCCTTCCCCCTGTGTGCCCCGCCCCTCTATCTTACACTCTCTGTCTTGTGTGTGTACATACCGTGGAGCATATGTGGGGCTTAGATGATAACTTTCAGGAGTCAGTTATCTCCTCCTACCCTGCAGGACCCAGGCAGGACTTGAACTCAGGACCTCAGGCTCAGGGCAAGCATGGTAACATGCTGAACCATCTTGCTGACCCAACCCTGGGGAGATTTTTTAATTGACAAATGCAATTGCAACATATGCCTTGTGACATTTCTCACACATGCACAAAGTAATTAGCATATCCGTCCCCTCAGTGGCTTCATACTGGGAAACCTTAGTGACCATGCTCAGGCTCCTCCCTTATCAGTGGGTTCAAGACTAGCAGGCCTGGCACCTCAGGATCCAAGGCCCACTTTTTCTGATCTGCCTATTCAGAGAAAGGAAGGAAGGCGAAGGCGACAAGAGCCCTCGGTTTAGCAACTCTGCATCCGCAGCTGTAAAGTGCACCGCTCTGTTTTCACAGGCCTTTGAGAAGCCTGGATTTATTCGTCCACTGACTGGTGAACGGACATAATGAAGTTGAAAACTGAGAAGAATTACCGCCTCGGCTGCTTTTCCAGGTTCCCGGCGTTTCTGTTTCCTGGCGGCGATGACATTTGTTTACCTTGAAAATGGGAGAAGACACTTTTATGGGTCCTGTCTCCATGGAGCGGGGCAGTCTCTCTAATGCAGCTCCGCTCAGCGCCTTCCCACCGGACCTGGTGAAAGAGGCCCCTCCACGGGAGCCATAACCGAGGGGGTGCGGTGGGGGGCCAGATTTATTCCTGCCCTACTTCGTCTCTAGGACAGGGGTTTCATCCGAATGCAGAAGGGACTGGCCCAGAGGAGCATTTCCGCTGAACGTGCTGTCTGGGTAGGCCTCGGGCCCTTAACTCTTGTTTGTCTTTGCAGGTATGTGTCTGTGTGTGCAACTGTGAAATGCATGTGGATCAGATGCTGTCCACCTGGTTTGTTTGGTTTTTTTTTGAGACAGGGTTTCTCATTGGCCTGGGACTCACCAATTAGACTAACTCAGGTCCTCATTTTACACAGAAAGAATTTATACCAACTCAGCTGTCTTCCTATAATCCTCGGTGTCTAATTCCTTGTTTTGAGACAGTTTGTCTGTGTAGCCCTGTTTGGCTTGGAACTTTCTCTGTAGTCCCAGCTGGCCCTGAGCTGGGAGAGATCCCCCTGCCTCTGCCTCCCATGCTGGGATTAAAGGTGTGAGCCACGCCTGGATCAATGTCTAGTTCCTAGTCTGTGCATATAATACACTGTCTCCCGTGGGAAAGGAATGAGTTACAAATGATGGCCGAACATTTCCCCATGTGTGTCTTTATTGCAAGTAACAATGCTTGCCCTTGGAGGACACAGCTTCCGGCTCCCCCAAGAAAACCCTGATACCAACATTACACCATCACCAGCTGCTCCCCTGCCCCGTACCAGAACCCGCAAGCATCCCCCATCAGCCTCTGCATGGCCAAAGGACGACTATGAGGCCCATGGGAAGGGAGAGTTACAAGATGTTAATTTTCAAGATTTTGATATATATTTAAAACTTAGGGTAAAACTCAGCTAGTTGGCTGCAGTTTTTTTCTGCTTGTCTTTTTTCTTTTTACGAAGATTGTGCTGGTAGCGTGTGTGATAGGGTATGTGCTAGGATCGGCGGTAGGGTGTGTGGCAGAGTGCGTGGTGGGACAATGTTCCTTTCAAAGGCTGAGGGACTCTGGCGTCTAAAACAGACACTGTCTGGGGAAGAGGAAGATCTAACGTGTATAAATGCTAAGCCCTGGCTAGCGGCGCTAATATTTCTCTACAGAGGGACAAGCCGCCTACTTTTCAGCTCAAAGTAGACAATTCCTCTCTCTGACACACTCGGCTGCCCCTGGCTGAGCAGCACACCATAATTCTTCTCCTTTGAGGCTTCTTTTAAGGGTTGGAGAAAAAGAGTTAAGGAAGGTTGGAAAGCAAGCCAAATGTCTTTTAACTCATCAGCCTGGGCAGTTCCAGAGGAGCATTTCCCCAAAGAAGAAAGCCACTGGCAGATGGAGTGGCTTTGGGAAACCTGCATGGCAGCGGAATCCCAAACCATTCCAGGATGTGAACAGAAGCCCGGGGGAGGGGGCTGGCGGAAGTGAAGGTGGGTGTAGAAAGAGGGCAGTGAGCATCGACTTTAAATCTGCAGACAGGGTCAGGGTCGGTAGAGTGCTTAGCACATATGAAGGCCTGGGCTGGGGTCCAGTCGGCGCTCTCCTTCCCCCTGTGGGCTCCACTGATTGCACTCATGTCGTGAGGCTTGGGGGCCTTTACTTGAGGCGTCTCAGTGTGGATTTTTTTCTTTTCTTTTTTGAGACAGTGACTCACTATGTAGCCCTGGCTGGCCTTGAATTCATGCAGGCCGAGGTGGCCTCAGACTTGGAGTAATCCTCCTGCCTCCGGCACCTAAATGCAAGGGAGTACAAGTGTGTACCACCACCCCAGCAGCGACAACAGCATATTTAAACATCAAGACTCTCCTTAAATGTTATGAGGTTATATGGTCAGGCGAGGTGGCACGCACCTTTAGTCCCAGTACTAGGAAGACTGCAGGATTTCTGAGTTCTAGGCCAGCCAGGGCCACATAGTGAGAGTCTGTCTCCAAAAAAAAAAAAAAAAAAAGTTATCAGATTGTGGGTGTAAGAGATCATTATTGGCTCAGGACCCCCAAGACCAAGTTCTCAGCACAAAGGAGATTTATTTGCCCCAGAGGAACAAAGGGAAGAGATAAAAGACAAAGAAAGAAGATGAAGGATGAGGGAGAAGGGGAAGAGAACAAGGGAGCGGGGAAGGGGTATTTGTCCCAGAGGGGGACAAAGGACTGCCTCTGCGTAGAGGAGAGAGACCTGGCCCATAGGAAAATGGCAGTTTATAAAGTTAAGAGGGAACGCCCCATGCTAGGATCAGGTGTTTAATTTTGATTGGGCCTGTTAATTAGGTGAGCCAAAGGGGGCCTTGGATTGCTGGACTTCAACACTTTGATAGCTGGACCTTGGTGGTCAGCCTCAGGGGGAGGAAGTGGCCACATAAGGAAATAGGCCAGGTTTAGGAATGTAATCTAAAGGTTTTATAGAGGCCAAGGGACTGGGTAGAAGGGCAAGGCCTGCCAGAGCCATGTCGCTTGCTGGAGGCCCTTCTGTGGGGTCAGTGAGACGGCTCGGCTGGTTAGATGCTTGCCATCAAGCCTGAGGACTTACATTGGACTCCCGAGTGGTGAAAGGAGAAAGCAGGTTTCTAAGAGTTGTCCTCTGACTTCTACACTCATGCTGTGGAATGTGCTCCCTGGCCCCAGTAAACAGGTGTAATTAAAGAGGTATTTTGGGGGACAGGGTCTCACTCTCTATCTAGCCCTGGCTAGCCCAGAATTTGCTATATAGACCAGGCTGGCCTCAGAGTCACAGAGATCCGCCTGCTGCCACCTCCCTGATATAATTTAAAACATTTAAAAGCGAAACGGCATTCAGTCTCCCAGATCAGGAAAGAATTCAGTTAGGGAATGTTGTGCTTTGAATTCAGCCTCGTTAGCTGCAGAGCCGCCCAGAACACGGCCTCCTTAGCCAGAGGGTTTCTGTGGCATCAGTAACGTTGGCCAAGAGGCTGGAGAACTTTGTGGGATCAATTCTATCCATTCTCACGGGGGTTGGGGTGGTTGAATGGTCATCAAACTTTCACGGCAAGAGCCTTTACTTGCAGAGTCAACTTGCCAGCCCCTGATTTAGGGATAATTATGAGCTAAGAAACAGGGATGTCCGACCTATAGGTAGGATGAGAAGTCTTCGAATATGAGCGCACACACCCTCAGGAAATGCTAGCAATCTAGCACGTTCTGAGAGTGCGGGTGTGAGCTCTTAGGATCAAAGTGGCACCAGGCTTGCACCAAAGTGAATGGTGCATGTAAACGGGCTTTCGGGATATTCAAGCTGCCTCTACGTTCCTGCAAGTCAGTTCAGGCAGCTGTTGCCATGGTTACCATGCATCAGCATGCCCCACCTGAAGCTGGGGGCACACCACTGGTGACAGGAGCGAGAAAAGCTGAAGGTTTCCTCCCTGTCAGTTTTGGTGACAGGAAAACTAGATGACATAAAATAACAAGACTGAATCCTACTTCCATCTAGAGCTTCATACTCTGCTATGTTTCCAGAGCCACCATGTCACATGATCCAAGAAAAAGATGGTGTTCTGGCTAGTCTTATGTCAACTTGACAGACAAACTGGAGTTTTCCCATATCGAAAATGCCTCCGTAAGATCCTGCTGTAAGGCGGCATCTTAAGTTAGTGACTAACGGGGGAGGCCCAGCCCATCGTGGTGGTGGTGGTCCCATCACCTAAGCTGGTGGTCCTGGGTTCTATAAGAAAGCAGGCTGAGGAAGCCATGGGGAGAGAGCCAGTAAGCAGCGCCCTCCATGGCCTCTGCCTCAGCTCCTGTCTCCAGGTCCCTGCCCTGCTTGAGTTCCTGTCCTGACTTCCTTTGGTGATGACCAGCAATGTGGAAGTGTGAGTTCAATAAACCCTTTCCTCCCCAACTTGCCTTTTGGTCATGGTGCTTCATCACAGCCATGGTAACCCTAACTAAGACAGATGGACAGGTGGACATAAGGACTTGCTACCAAAAGAACAGAACCCAAGCTTGCCGTGGGAGGGACTGCTGTGGTCCCGTGGAAACTTCCAGCCTGGACTGAGAGAGCCTGAAGGAATCTTGTGAAACACTGGCTTTAATCTCCTCATTTTCTAAATGAGAAAGCCAGGTCCACAGAGGGAAGTGACTCACCCAGCAACCCGGAGGCAGCCTGGCATGCTCGGAATGGGGTTCTAAGTCTTTCATTTCTCCTGAATCCCAGGAAAGTCATTTCAAGCATGTTGGGGAAGGGCCAGATTTTTGCAGAAAGCATGCATCCTCCCGACAAGGTGACAAGGTAAGGAAGCATGCCGGGCCTGGTGGGAATGCTGACACCAGCCCTTCCTTCCAGGCTTGGTGACCTTGGTGGCTTTGTGCCGTCCTGTGAATGGATCCATTCGGAGGCATTGGTGGTTAAGGGGGCTTCCATCTCAGATGAACCTGTTCTTTAAAGAGAGATGAAATCCCTGCTGCTGGCACCCCACAGAGCCAGCAGAGTCGGCGTGTGGTAGACGCCGAATGGGTGAGCACAGGCGGAAGCCACGGACCTTGAATCTAGGGCAGACTCTAGACGTTGGCCCCCCAGAATGCTCCATGGGAAGGTGACTGCATATTCTCTATTTGTGTAAGGTTTGTGTAGCTCCCCAAACCTGCCCGAGGTGGACAACTGTAACACAAATCCCAACAGGAGAACAGGCTGCATGGTACTGGCTTTCCGCCCGGTGGAGGCAACCGCTCCAGGGAGGACATTCCCTCAGTAGGTTGTGATGGCCTGAGGCTCCAAAAACAGAGCAAGAATTGGAAGTAAATCTGTAAATATTTCTCTATTTTTGTGTAAGTGTAGGATGCCATATACATGGAGAGTCTCTCGCTCTCCCTCCCTCCATCTGTGTGTGTGTGTGTGTGTGTGTGTGTGTGTGCGCGCGCGTGTGCTTGGGGTGGAACCCAGGGCCTTGAACTTGCTAGGTGAGTGGCAAACCATTAAGTGATAAGTCCAGCCCACTAAATGCTTTCTCCTCCTTCTTCCTCTTCTTCCTCTTCTCTTCTTCTTCTTGGTGACAGGATCTCACAGTCTAGCCCAGGCTGGCCTCGAGTGTCCTCCTGCCTCAGCTGCCTCAGCTGCCTCAGCGTTGGTATCCCAGGCTACCACATGCATTTTAAATTCTAGGATATCGAGAATCATTAAAGTGATCAAGGGCCAGCAAGATGCCCATACAGTAAGGGTGCTTTTGTCAAGCCTGGACTTGAATTTGGTCTGCGTGGTGGAGGGAGAGAACTGAGTTCTGCAAGGTCTCCTCTGACCATCACACACACACGTATGCTCTATGCACGCACACACACACACAAACACTCACACAAACACACACAATTTAAATGAATGGCTGGTGTTGAGAACAGAGGAAAAGGTTGATGTTTCTTTGCTGTAGCTGAAAGAGGACAGCTCAGGCAGGGGTGGGGTGGGGGTGGGAATAACGTTCGTAGGGCGTTCTCCTTCATTAGGTAAATATTTATCAAGCCTTGCTTGGTCCGGGCGTGAGAGAGGCGAGAGTGCTTGGAGCCACCAGGGGCACACTTGTCCTGTGCTCGTGCAGTGCGCTGGATGTTAACGTTGCTATGAATTTGCTAACAAATTTTGGTAGAACTAGTTGGGAAGGATTTCACCCAGGCTTGGAAGGACACATTTAAGACCTGATGGGGCCCTGGACCAGTGAGAGGGCTGGTGTCAGAGGGGTGCTGACATTCTCAAAACCCAGTACAGGGTGGCAGGGAGACCCCAACAGCAAGAGGGGTGGGGGCAGGAGGATTAAAACAGCAGAAATGCAAACACATTAACTGCAAAGCCAAGTTCGTATCCTAGAATGACAATTCACAGTCGGTGGACGTCAGCTTTCAGAATTGGAAGTGTGGGAGAAGACCCAAAAATGATCGATGTAGATTCCCGGTAAGCTTAAGGCCATCACTTGCTGCGTAGTGTGATACCAGCAGGAGCCCACGAGGTCCTGTCTTATAGAATTAGTTAGGTAGTTAAACAGAGATTCAGGTAAGTCTGCACGAGGGGTGTGCTGGGTGACGCTAGAGGCTGCGCAAATCACGCTGGGAGGCTGCCTTGTTGAAGGAAGTCCACTGTCCACCGGCTGGTTTGCCCTAACCTGTGCCACGGTTCGGACATCCTTTCCTGGGGCCACTTCCCAGAGGCGGGACGGGCTGAACCCAGAGGTGGGACATGCTGTGTGACTTTGCAAACTAGTCAGTGTGCAGCTGTGAATTAAAAGCCGAGAGAGGCACAATCAGAAGGAGGCTGGCTAGAGGCAGCCTGGCCGGCGTTCCTCTAACATCCTCATTTCATAAGAAATGAGTAAGGAAGCGGGGCGAGGTGGCACACTCTGTAATCCCAGCACTTGGGAGGCAGAGGCAGATGGATCTCTGAGTTCGAGGCCAGCCTGGTCTACAAAGTGAGTCCAGGACAGCAAGAGCTATACAGAGAAACCCTGTCTGAAAACCAAAAAACAAAAAACAAAACAAAAAAACCAAAACCAAAACAAAACAAAAGGAAGGAAAGAAGAAAGAAATTAGTGAGGTAACCTCTTTGTAATCAGCATCCCATCTCCATTACAATTATTTCAGTTTCACTGTCTAGAGCCTGACGAATCACCCTGTACACTTGCTGACCACAGAAACATGACCTGAGGTAAGCAGAAGGCACGCGCAGAGAAACGCATCCTGGGCTCCCGGGACTGCAGCAGCTTTCTCTTTCATAACTGCTTCCAGCAAACAGCTCACGTTCTCTCTCCAGAAGTCAGGCATGCAGGCACCAGGTGAGTTATTTTCAGCCTCTGCCTGTATTCCCAGAAGAAGGGACATAGGACAGAACACTCTGTCAAATAAACAATTGCCCAAGGTCCCGGGCAAGAGAAACTGGGACAGGAAGCAGACTGCGGACTCTGCCCCAGGTAACTACCTGATAAAGGCACTGCGGACAATGAGTGCCTGCCTTCCACGTGATAAATGTTTATGCCCAGGCAAACTGTGTTTGAGAGCCTTTCTCTGCGGGACGTTGACCTTTGCACACAAAACATGGCCCTGATTTCCTAGGCGAGCTAATTAATTTTATTGGCACAACGTTGTGCTGGGAACAACAGAAATTGTTGTTTTTTGCAATTGCTTGGAAAAGTGATTCAGCAGCTGGTGACAGCGTTCAGGCTCTAGGTAACTTCCCATCAGAAACTGAGTCACACCAGGAATGGCAGCCTGAGGAAGATGAAGGCCTGGAGATTTAGCCCAAGCCAACTCAGCTGCTCCTGATGTGGGAGGGGAGGCAAGCCCTGCTGCCGGATGATGGGCAGCACCTTTCTTTCTTCCTTCCTTCCTTCCTTCCTTCCTTCCTTCCTTCCTTCCTTCCTTCCTTCCTTCCTTCCTTCCTTCCTTCCTTCCTTCCTTCCTTTCTTTCCCTCCCTCCCTCCCTCCCTTCCTTCCTTCCTTCCTTTCTTTCTTTTTCTAAGGATGCCAAGGACTTCATTTCCAGGGTGATGGTTTAATGAAGCCCCCACTTCTGTCACCTACTGTGCTGTACCAAAGTATCGACCAAAAGTTTGGGGAGGACTACTCGCTCCCAGTGAACTGGGTCAGCCCATCTGCAGTGTTGGAAACCTAGGCTGGACCTGGCCCTTTCCTTGTCCCCAGTGTATTTAAGGATCTGATAGCCCTTCTCTCCACTTTATCATTTTTCTTTTAAAGGGAGGAAGTTTTCATTTGGGCTCACGGTTTAAAGAGACACGTTCCCCTGTGGTGGGAAGTCATGGTAGCTTGTGGCTCTTTCCCTGGTGAGCTGGTAGAACAGAAGTGGAAAGCTTGTAGTGGTGCTTAAATGGGTTCCTGTGGGCAGTCTCATCCCCGCGGCTGGGATATGGCTCAGTTTACAGAGCGCTCGCCTGGCATGGTACAAACACCTGGCTCCATCCTAGGCACAGGGTAAATGGTCTGGCATGAATCTGTAATCCCAGCACCTGGGAGGTAAAGGCGGGAAGTCCGAGTTCCAGGTCAGCTTAGGCTATGTGAGACTTTGTTTCAACAAACAAACAAACAGACAAACAAACCCAACATCTATGTTCACCTTGCTGACTTTTATGTATTTATGGCTGTGAGCCTACCTTTAGCAGCTGAGCCATCTCTCCAGCCCCCCACTGGCTTTTTATAATTGGGTCATTACACAATGCGTGTGGGGACTAACACTCAAGATCTGTCCCCTTTGTCTGGACCCTGCTTTGCTTCATGCATGCATGGTCTGCATCCTTGAAAGACCTGGCTTCCTTATGCTGTTGTTTTCATTGTGTTTTGACACCTCTCCTTCTGTGGACTTTTCTAGAGAATTATGGAGGAAATACCTTATGGGGCTAGGGATTTGGCACAGGGGCAGATTGCTCTGGGTTTGGTCCCCTGCACCAGGGAAAACCAAAGGAGCCTCCGTATTCTTGTGGGTATGCTACCTACCTCATACATATTCATCAGGAGCCTTTAGCAGCCACAACCCAGAACACACTGTTCTGTGTACTTCTGCTCTGGAACAGCCTGTTCTGATCTCTCTTTGGAGTTTGCTGGACAAACTCTACTTAAATTATGTCTCATGGCCGAATTCTTTCCTTCAAGAAGGTAAGAATGGGAGAGATGGCTCAGTGGGTACAGTTACTTGCTGAGCTAAGGACCAGAGTTTGGACTCCCATCACCCACATAGATGCCAGTGGGCATCCCAACGCTCAGAAGGTGAAGACGGGCTCCCTGGATCAAAGTGGCTAATTCGATTGGTTCTCTCTACAGGCTGCGTGTTCAAATATGAGACCTTGCCTCGATGAATGCAGAGGAGAACAATAGAGGACTCCTGACATCAGTGTTGGCTGCCACAGGCACACACCTGTCCATACCCACATGCATGTGAACACCTGTACCTAGGCTGCCTGTGCCTCTCTGTGTGCTTTCCTGAGCCAAGAGAGTTCTTGTCTTGAATGTGTGACGCCTCAGCATCTAACCCTGAGTGCACAGGCCTCAGGTTAGACCCGAGATCATCTTCCTCTTCTGTGAGATTAAAAGCTAGCTGAGATGCCCCAAGCATCCTCCTCGTGAGGGTACAGCTCCTGAGTGTCTGTTTCTCATCCATTTTCCTCATAGATTTCTGTTAGAATCCAGACCAAACTGCCTCTCAGCCCACATCCAGCTGTAGGAGCGGAGGAAACTGGCAAACCCCTACCCACAGCTTGTCTGGGACTCTTCAAGCTCCTAGCGGAATCCCCAGGTACCTGGGGCAGTGAGAATGGCAGACGCCAGACTCCAGAGAGCTATTGGTGGCCACAGTGTAACAGGTTCATCTCAATTAGATGCATCCCTCCTCACTTCTCCCACAACCACGCAGTTCTCACCCCAAGTCCTCTTCCCTTTCCCTGCTGCCCAGGACTCAGAGACAGCTTTGAGTACATGATCCCCCTTCCTCTGGGACCTGTAAGAACGGACCCCTACCTGCCTCATAGGGAGGACTCTCCTTGGAGGCCCTGCCATGCTGCTGTCTGTCTGCAGCATTAATAACTCTTCTACTAAATCTTGTGACCCCAAAATCAATCTGCTTCAGTGTCCTCCTTGAACTCCAAACCCTTTAATTTCATACGCCATTCTCTTCCTTCCGGGGAAAGAAGGACAAAGAAAGTTATGATGTTGACCAGAGGAGAGCTGGAGGGAAGGAAGCATCAAGCTAGCGCCTCAGTGAGAGCTTGCTGGCCCTGAGGAGGCTCAGCGGTAAAGCAAGTGCTTCTCATGTGGGAGTCCTGGTCCCACCAAACCGCTATAAACAAAACCAAAGCTGTTTTTAGTGTTTCTACATATGGTTCATAGCCTGGGCCCAATTTAAGAATATGGATAGAATTTTCTCAAGCAGGGGCTCTTTGGGTGACCCAAGAGGAGGGGGCCCACTTCAAGCTTGTCTACAGAGTGAGTGCCAGGCCAGCCAGGCTATGCTACAGTCTTTGTAGACCCTGTCTCAAAAAACTAAACCCTTATTCATATAAAATCTCAGTCTAGACTCTGCGATTTGTCTGAAGGAAAGCACCTAATCATTAACTTTTATTGTGGCCATATCAGGCTTTATTAGCAGATAAAGCAATGATTTGCTGACTCTCCATTTGCCCTTAGCCATTGGCAAGGTGGAAGTGCTGGCCTCCAGATTTCCCCATTGCTTTCCTGTTGTGACACCCTGAGGGAAGGCCATAAAATTGATATCCACTCCCAAATGACTCTCACAGCTGGAAACTAGTCAGCTCACAGGACACTCAGAGCTACTGTTGTACCGTTGGGCAGAAGGAAGATATTCCAAAGAGAGCACTCGTCCTTCCCCTCAGCTACCAGACTATTGAATCAGGACCTCAAGAAACCAGGATTTCCCCAGGGCATACTGGGAGAAGAAAATGCTGATACCCGGTGCCAGCCTGGAAAGGAGCCTGGGTCCCCGAGAGAGATTTAACAGAACACCTCACAGCAGAGGCGGGCTCCAGTGGTGAGGGACAGGCCACAGCTTGCCCACGGCGCCTTGGTCATACACACCTCTTGCCCTCAAGTCTCATCCCATAAGAGACAGACTTGGTGGGGGATGGTCACTGGGCACTGTTCCTCTGTCCACTGGGGCCACATTGAAGCAACCTCCTTTCGATTCTCACTATTGTTTGTTAAACTGGCTTATTGAAGATGGGTGGTTAGGCCTGCCTAGCTTTGGGGGCTGCTGGGACCTAGGCTCTGCCCCTCGTGATGTAGGCAACCTGTGTTCCCCTGTGAAGGCTCAGCTGGCATTCCTACAAAACCTGTGTCCCTGAGTCTCCTGTCTTTACTTTCTGTTTGTGGTTTGGGTACAATGACGGCCACCAGGGTGAGTGTCTCATTTTCTCAGGTTTTGTTACAGAGGGTTGATTTGCTCTTACGAACAGGGCTTCGTCTACCATAAGACTGGCCCAAGGACACTGTGGCACCTCTTTATTTTTTAATTTAATCTAATTTTGGGATTTTGAGATAGGGTTCCTCTGTGTAGCCGTGGCTGTCCTGGACTTGCTTTGTAGTCCAGGCTGGCCTTGAGCTCAGTGATCCACCTGCCTCTGCCTGTCTGAGTGCTAGGACTAAAGGCGTGTACTGCCACTGCCTAGCTCACCTTTCTTTTTATATATCCCCGATTGTGCAGCGAGAGGGGGCCTCAGGTGTTTCATTGCCAGGATCCTACCGGGCTGCTGTGCCGTCCTTACTTTTCTGTGGTCAGAGATTGACCTGTGCAGCTGCTCTGGTGCTGCCTCAGTCTGACGGCTGACATGCACTCAGTGAAGAGTCACAGGACGTGATGAGGCTGCCGAAAATAGTTTTTAAAAGTGGAAGCTTATGTTTTCAGCTCTTTGTTGAAATATAATTCATATTTCATATAGTTTGCTCATTTGCACAGAATTCTCTTTTAATTGTTTTCTTTTTCTTTTACATTTATTTATTTATTCTGTATACAGTGTTCTGCCTGCATGTTACCCTGCACACCAGAAGAGGGCGCCAGATCTCATTATAGATGGTGTGAACCACCATGTGGTTGCTGGGAATTGAACTCAGGACCTCTGGAAGAGCAGCCAGTGCTCTTAACCTCTGAGCCAGCTCTCCAGCCCTCAGAATTCCCCCTCCCTTTTTTTTTTTATTAGTTTTATTTTCTGTGTGAGTGTTTTGCCTGTGTGTATATATGTGTACCATGTACATGACTAATGCCCATAGAGGTCAGAAGAGCATGTCAGATCCCCTGGACCTGGAGTATAATCTATCGTGTGGGTTCTGAGAACTAAACCTGGCTCCTCTGCAAGAGCAGCCAGTCAGCCCCACAATAATAATAATAATAATAATATTACGTGTGGAGGGTACAGTAGGTCAGAAGACAACTTGAAGGAGTCGGTTCTCTCATTTCGTCATATCTGTGGTCCTGGGGCTCAAACTCAGACCATCGGGTTTGGCGGCGAGTGCTTTTACCATGAGCCATCGCAGTAGCTCCAAGTGCAAGTTTCACTTCCTGCTCACTGAGCGGCCATTACTACAGCCATTTTCCAGTCAGTGGAAGAGAAGCATCTGCCCTTCAGCCATCTCCCTGCACAGGACCATCTTCCCTAGCCCCAGGACCTGCACATGCCCGGCAAATGCTCCAGTGTGCGGTCACACCCTCGGCCTGTATTATTCATAAAGTGGTTTAAAACACACATGTTGAAGGCGGGCCTAGGGGCACCTGCTTGTAATCCTAAACACCTAGGTGGTGGACACAGGGAGATCACAGGTCAAGGCCAGTCTGGGTCATATAGCAAGACTGTCTCAAAGAGAATGAAAGTGTGTGTTGAGGAACTGAAGGTGGCTGCCTGCCATCTTCATGGATAGAAGTGTTCAAGATCTCATGGCTTAGTACCTCCACGTTGATGGGTGAAGTCAGTGCAAAACCAGGCAAAAGCATCAAAGCAGCCATTCTCAACCTGTGGGTCGAGACCCCACTGGAAGTTGCATATCAGATATTTGCACTGAGATTCATAACAGTAGCAAAATTACAGTTATGAAATAGCAACAAAAGTGATGTTATGGTTGGGGCTCACCACAGCATGAGGAACTGTATTAAAGGGTCGAGGCATTAGGAAGGGTGAGGACTGCTCATTAAGACACCGATGAGTTTATCCTGAAGTTCAGAGGGAAGAGGAAACAGCCCAAACTGGTTATGATCATTCTGATGGCAACACAGGAGGTTGAGAAATTTAGCCTTCTGGACCTGGGGGCTTGTACATTTCTCAGAAATGAAGACTTGGTATTGGATCTGCCTTTCCTCTGCACCCGTTTAACCTTTGCAGACCTTGGACCTCACTGGTTATCTGGAGAGCGCTGTCTCCTGCCCCTGTCTTTTGGGTGCCTGGAACCTGAGGCTCCTCCCTACTTCAAGGGTACCCTGGCTCTTGGACTTGGCTCCCTGGTATCTTGTTCTTTCCTCCTCTGAGCAACTTTCCATTTGCTGACTCTGTGGGTCCTGAACACACCTGTCTCTCTGCTTTCCAGCCCTCATCTTGACTTTTTAGGTTCCATGGCCAGCCACAGCCCGTAGCACGTATGATTTCCCTTCCGTGTATCATCTGCTCTGCAATGAGACAGTTCTCTGTGTGTGTGTTCATGTGTACGTGTGGAGGCCTGACGCCGACACATCTATCATTTCTCAGAAGCCTTCTGGGTTGTGTTTTGAGAAAGTATCTCACTGGGACTCAGGGCTCATTAATTAGGGTAGGCTGGCTAGCAAGAGGCCCTCAGGGGCCTGCCTGTTTCCACCTCCCCAGGGCTGCCCTGCCTGGCTTTTTTGGTGGGTGCTGGGACTTTGTGCTCACCCAGGAAGCACTTTCCCCAGTGTGCACGTTTCTTGTTAAAGCTCTGCATGGTGCACGGTATAAATGTTAGAGCTCGTGCTCCTCAGCCTGGCATAGAGGATAAGTGCCAGGCCTCTGCCCTCCTGAGCAGACCGACACCATCAGGGAGAGGTGGGCACCTTGCCTTGGGGGGCTTCCTGATAAGGGGTACCTTTAAATACTTTCCTCTCTCAAGCTTGAGCTCTCTTGTTCTTTGGCCTTTCGCTATGGGATGAAACAATAAGAAAGCCCTCAAGAGATGCTGGACCCTCAAGCCTCTCAGCCTTCCCAGCCTCCAGAATGACAAAAGAGAAATCCCAGCTGGGCACCAAGGCTTAACTATACCATTTGAACCCTACAAAATATACTCGACTTGGCTTCCCAAGCCCTCAGGCCAAAGTCTCATAGCACACGGCGGCCCACCCTCCACTCTGTCCACTTTAGCCCTGGGCTCTGAGCCTGCCATATCCTCTGGCCGGTTCAGTGTCTCCCACCCTGCAGGATACCCTCCATCTCTCCTCAGCAGCCCTTACCACGGCTCCCTCCGAAAGGGATGAGCTGTTCTTAGAAGTGTGACTTGTCCCCACAATATGCTGTCCATCAAGATGACCTACCTTCCCAGAAGGTGTGGTACCAGCTCAGCCTCCCAGACCCTGCTCCTCCTTGGAATCTGCCCCTTGAGTGCTGTGGCAATAGAGTTATGATGGCACAAATGTCAGGGCACATTTATTTCAAAGGTGGTGCCTTTGAGCTGCTGGTTTTCATTAGCCCGCCCTGCCCCCTCCCTCCGTCTGCTCTGGGCTATGCCTTCCATTCTGGAAGCTTCCGCTTTTCCCTCAGCCACCTGCTAGTTCACCCAGTTGTCTTGCTTTCTGGACGTCACACTCAAAGCCTCCTGACCAGCTATGCCCACCAAGGGTGTCCGTGTCTCAGTCTAGTGTCCCTCTTTGCCAATACCCAGCTCAGGTCTGCACACAGAGTTCCTCTGTGATGCCCTGAAGAACTGGCAAAGGTTAACAAGGGATCCTGTGGTCTCTTAAGAGAGGGGCGGGACCTGAGCAACAGGCGCTGCTATCGCACAAACGCTCTCGGTTTTGTTTTGCTTCTTTTGGCACAGGCTGGGGCTTTTCAGAAGGACGAGTGAGCTGTGTGTCTGTCCTTCCTCAGTGTTCAGGCCTGTCTTGCTCCTTGTGGAAGTTTCTGCCAGCCAGGAGCACCAGGAAGCTCTTTAGGTTAAAACATGTTTTTCCTCTGGGAAGTGCCTATTTGCTTTGGAGCTTTTGAGCAATCTTCAAAGCCTGGAGACCTTGCACTCTGATGCGTGCCCAGTGGCTCAAGGGAGAGCACGGAAGTGACGGCTCCAGTGGCCCATAGCATGGCCTAGTAGTGACAGCCTACCTGGACACAAGAGCGACCTCAGTGCTCCCAAAGATCCATGCGGCAAAGGCCGGGAGCCCAGTGTGCTAGGGTGACTGTGCTGGCATCAGGTCCTCTGACCATGGGCTGAAATTTCCAGAACCATGAACTAGAGCAATCCTTTTCTGTTTAGAAGTCGGCTGTCTGGGCCAGTAAGATATCTCACCAGGCAGGAGTTCTTGCTTCCAAGCCCGACAGCTGGGCTTCAAGCCCTAGAATCCACAGGGTGGAAGGAAGCTGCTGCCTGCAATTTTTTTTTTTCTCACCTCCACATAGGATAAATAAATAAATGAGGAAAAAGTTGGTTATCTCAGATCTTTGTCACAGTGGCCAAAGCTGATACCGCACAAGGGACTAAAGATTTCCATCCCCCAACTCAGCTGGGCCTGGCAGTTTTGTCTGTGGCTGTCCCTGGTGGCTGTCCTGTGGCCTGCTGTGTCTTCCCTCCAGGACAGAGGGCCTGCAGGCTGCACCCTAAGACTTCCCCCTTCCTACTCCCGGTTTCAGGTGGCTTTCCTGAGAATGCACCAAACCTGACCTGCTGGCTCAGGCTTCTCCCAGGTCTCCCCTGTAGTCCCGGCTGTCCGCTGCACTTCGGGCCTCCTCTCTGCCTCAGTGCCTGCACCCATGCTGCCCGGGGCTTCTCCTCCTGAAGACTGTCTTCCCTGAGCCCCGGGAAATCTGTCTCACACATGCATTTACATATACTTTTGTTGGCTGTCTGTCTCCCTTACTAGAGTTCTTTTGACTTTTTAAAATGTTTATTATGTGGTTGTGGTTGTGTGTGTGTGTGTGTGCGCGCACGCACATGCATGAGTGTAACAATTCCTCCCCGCTCCTCCTCCCCACTCTCGCTCCTGTCCCCC
Organism: Psammomys obesus; assembly: GCF_907164565.1. Taxonomy (NCBI): domain Eukaryota; kingdom Metazoa; phylum Chordata; class Mammalia; order Rodentia; family Muridae; genus Psammomys; species Psammomys obesus. The sequence continues at coordinate 5,205,447 of NW_026592710.1, read as the reverse complement.
CTTACCAGTTCCAGCCCTGCTACTTCTGCCCCCACATGCTTCCTAAGTCACCTCCTCCACCCATTGCTTCTGCCTGGCCACCCCACCCTGTTCACATTTCCGGACAACTCATCCACTCCCCACTTCACAGCTTGGAACACGCAGCCCTGGATCCGCAGCCATAGGTCTCGTTGACCTTGGAAGCCTCCCTGGCCCTCTGGACCCAGAGGAAGTCCAGGCTCTCCCTCCCCGGCTTCACCATCGCTGATCCCAACCCTGGCAAGCCTGCCAATCTGGCTGCAGGGGCTGTAGTCTACTCCTGAGACAGCTTTGCTCCCCCAGCCTTCTGCTGGCTAATGACTGTCCCGTCCTAGCCGGACCATCGCGGTTCACTCAGGCCAGAGGACACGCACTGGAAAGTCACAGTGGCTGTCTCTAGGAGGAGGGCTCTGAGACAAGCCCTAAACATGGCCCGAGCTCTGCACTACGCATCTAGACCGTCCTGGGTCCTGGTGCTGTACTAGAGTGAGGGGGCTTGTGAGCTGGAGTGGGGGTCTATGATTAGCTTGAGATATAAGGTGTTTGCTTCATTTAGAAACGGTGTCTCAAATAGCCAGGCTCCCCTCAGACTTGCCGCTTTCCAGTGTGCCCCTCCACACCTGGCTTATGTGATCCTGGAGGCTGAACCCAGAGCTTCCTGAATGCTGGTCAAGCACTCTGTCCCCCAAACACAAGCTTTTAAAGAGAGAAAAGCCAGGCCTGCTCTCAGGAGCTGGTCCCAAGGACAGGCCTGGGCCGCCAGCCCCCACAGGTACAGCACAGTGCCCAGGAGCTGCCTGCGGTCTGCGGTGGTGGTCTCCCAACCGTCTCTGCCTGACTCGGGGGCGACAGTGCCTGCTCTGAGCATCTCAGCGGCCAAGCTTGGGTGTCAGCCACTCCCTGAGGCTTATGGGCATGCTGGGACATCAGTAAGAGGGACAGAGTCTTCTCTGAGGCCTGAGCCCCTGGCCCTGCCATTTTGCATTTGTCAAATGACCCTGACACTGGAGGTGACAGGAGGTGCAGGAGAGTGAGTAAGAAGAACTCTATGCCCTACTGAGTCCCGCCCTGTCCCTCACTCATCCTGCTCTGTGGGTCAGGCCTCTGTCTCACTCACCTGGGATAGCACAGGCCACCAAGATTGCCTATGGATAGCCCCAGGGAAAAGAGCGGAGCCACGGAGGACAGGAATTCCCCTTGCCCGGCTCCATGGCTCTCGGCAATCCTGTTCTTTGTATCTAAGCAACCCAGAAGCCTTTTGGCTGCCTCGATCCACTGAGTTTGTCCCACGTTTATCCACATTGGGAAGTGTCCTTCCTTTCTGAGGATTCTGTCCTTTAAAAGCTCAGTGCTTGAGCTGGCATGGTGGAGCATACCCGAAATCTCACACTGGGAGGCTGAGGCAGGAGGATTGTCACCAGTTTATTGCTGAAATGAAACAACATGACCAAAAGCAACCGAAGGCTCTAGCCTGTGTCAAGTTAATGTAAAACCAGCAGGCACAGAGATGCTGTCCAAAGAGAAACAAATTCCTCTCTTAGCCAGAGATGGTGGCACATGTCTGTCATTCCAGCCGTTGGTAGGCAGGAGGATGGTGAGTTCAAAGCCAGTCTGGGCTATATAATGTGGTGTGTGTTGGGGGCATCTTGGCTTTCCAAGCAACAGTCAGAACCATTCATCAACCCAGCTTCCATTCAGCCTGTTTAATGCTGGGGGAGGGGTCAGGAGAAGCCACCTGCCAGCTTCCTCTGGTGTCTGGTCCCAGCCACCATGTTTCACGATGCCACAGGATTGGTGGCCATGGCGAACAGGGCCATCAGGCCACCTCGGGGACACAGCACATCTCCAGAGAGTGGAGATGACTTTTGCAAGCACTGTGAGTCCTCTCCTTTTGCCCAGTCCACTGGAAGTGGACTGTCCTTTTAGGTAAGCGGTCTATTAGTATTATTAACAACATGGATAGACAGACAGACAGCAGTATACTGGAGGCTCTGACAAGAGTTCATGCCCTCAAGGAAGAGGAGGGGTCGGTCCTTCTTATAGTAGAAAGGAGTGGGTTTCATGCCAAAGCACCCGCCTGCTGCCAGGCAGTCCTGATTCCTGAGGTGGGGGAGGGGGAGAAGAACAGTGCCACCTGAGGATGTGGAAGAGGAGGAGCCAACTAATTAAGATGTCCTTGTTATATAGATGGGGAATGTGTCACCACTAGAAGCCCTTAGTAACCTGAGCTCCGGAAGCTTCCATGGAAGCCGGTGTTGACTTCCTTGTGGGATGTCTATGTTGACTGCCATTTTCCTGGAATCTGGGCCCTGGGGAGTCTGTTAGAGACTCAGACTCACCATAAGGGGCTTGCCAGTTGCCTCGACAGTGCTGTAACAAAGGCCACCTCAGGCGGGTGTGTGCCGAGCGCGGCCTGGTGTGATCCAACAAGGCCTCACGCCTGTATCAGCTCCAGCCTCTCTCCCAGCTTCCACACCTCGGTCTGTTTGTGTGGCTCTCATCCTAGGGCAAAAACTGTGAGGATTCGGGGGAGCTGGTCTCCCCAGCACACACTAGTGTCTTGCAAGCTGCTTTGCAGGGCTGGTTCCACCTTCATGGAGGGCAAGGCCTCGTCTACCTTCTCGTCACTACAGCCTCGGCCCCTTGCAGTAATACAGACACTCCAGATACTCCCTGAAAAAAATGAACATTTATTTCTGGACTGCTTCACAGCCTGGGGCGGGGGGGGCAGCTTTAATTGTCAACTGGGCATGACCCAGAATCTCCTAGAATGAGAGTCCCAGCGAGCGGCTGTCTAGATGGCCCCTGGCCAGGTGTTAGGAGACCCTTTTGATTATGCTGTGAGACAAGACTGTGGGCGGCACCATTCCCTCAGTTTGGGTCCTGGGTTGTGTAAGAGTGCAAAAAGCAAGTTGAGCACTAAGCATACATGCATTTACTTTCTTTGATCTTTTTAAAACAATCTTTTCGGATTTTTTTATCTTACGTATACGAATATTTTGCCTGCACATGGACGTGCGGTACCGACAGCGGGCAGAAGGTGGCACCACCCGCCCTGGAAATGGAGTCATGAATGGTTGCGAACCACCTCGTGGGTGCTGGAAGTGGAACTTGGCTCCTTTCCAGGAGCAGCAAATGCTCGAGCAAAGCCGTCACTCCAGTCCTGGTCTCTGCTCTCAACTACGGATGCTGTCAGCTGTTGCAAGTTCCTGCTGCCGAGGCTTTCCTGCCATGGTGGCCTGCAACCTAACTGGTGATCTAACTTCTCCAAGTTGCTGTTGCCAGAGTGTTTTATCATAGCAACAGAATGAACCTAAGACATATCTCAGAGGCTCTAGCTGGCCTTGAGCTGGGTCCTCTCCTTTTAGGGCATAAAGGCAGCTGGTGCTTGCTGTTTCCTGCATCCAGGAAGACACAGGCTGGCATGCTGGCTACCGTTCCTCCCCGAAACCTCACCTGGGTCCCGGGAGGATTCTGTTGAGATGGTTTCAGGAAGTGCCCATGGTGCTCAGCCAGCGTGTCCAAGCAGATGTGCCGATGATGGGGCCAAGGGCGAGCATGCTAAAGGTGACCGTGGTGACGCTGCAGCCAACCCCAGGCCTGTCTGAGCAGCGCAGCTTCCTCTTCTCCCCTTCGCATCTGCCTCCCACCCAGGACCCAACAAGGCCTGGCTGTGATCAGTGATGGAGACTGGGTACCACAGCCCATGAGAGCAGCCGCCAGCGAGGCCCCTCCAGGGAAAAAGGTGACTACACTTGTTTTATCAGCCTTCAAAGACTGGGGTTGGGAAATCGATTTTATCTATTTGCCTCTAGACTCAGGAAGTAGACATTGGTGGGAGTTCTGGAGAGAATGCCAACAAGTCTAGAAAGATATTCGAATGGAGCCACATATGATGACCCTCTCCAACACAAATGCTTTATCACTGGGGGGATGAGTGAGCATGAGATTTCATCGTCCGTGCTTATCCTAATTGGAGGGCAGAGAGGTGAAACATCTTTTCTCATAAGTGCCTTAGTTTGCTAGACCGTGACCAAAAGCAACTTGGGAGGGAAACGGTTTCTCTAGCTTACCTATCCTGTGTCACAGCCCCCTGGGGGAGGTCCAGGCAAGACCCTGGAGGCAGAAACTAAAGCAGAGCCCACAGAGGAACGCTACTCACTGGCTTGCTCCTCATGGCTTGCTCAGTCTGCTTTCTTACAGAGCCCAGGGCCACCTGCTCAGGGATGGCACCGCCCCTAGTGGGCTGTGCTTCCCCCGCCACGCCCCCACAGCATCAATCAAGAAGATATCCCACAAAGCTGACTCCAGGCCAGTCTGATGGAGGGGTTTTCTCTGTTGAGGTTTCCTTTTTCTAGATCGCTTCTGCTAGACTGGCAGAAATCTAACCAGCGTATTGAAGTGGGATAGCAAAGGTCAAAATAACAAGAGAAAAAGCGTACAAATTTTATTTGCTACCACCACTTGTGTTTGTACATGCTCAGAGACCTCTGTTAAAAAGAAATAAAGATTTAAAGATGCAGTTAAAGTGGTGTGTGTAGGAGGACGCTCAGGCCACTTAACAAAGGGTAGAAGTTACAGGGAAGAGAGAAGTTGAAATGAGTGTGGAAAGGAAATGGACAGAGGGGGTTGGTTGGTGCAGACGCAGCTCAGGTGCATGGATGGAGGGAGAGGAAACCCTGGACACGAGCTCAAAATTGTGCCTTTGCTCAGGTGGCATATTTTAGGGGCTCACTCTGCTTCCCATCAATATTTTAAACCGAATTTTGCTGCATTGTCGTCAAAACTGTATATAAACCCGTAGTAGAGAACTCAGTCACCTACATCACCGGCAGATGTGCCAAGGAAGCTTGCACGCACGCACACACACACACACACACACACACACACACACACACACGTGTAACCCTCCATGTAGGAAGGAAGGTACTCTGAAGACAGACACTCAGGTTCCCCCCTTGGCCTAGGAGACTGTTGAGATAGTGGTCCCCAAGACTCCTCAAGGCTCCCATGCTGGAAGAAGGGAAAGGCTGCCTCCCAGTACCAGCCGAGGAGGAAGCTGGCAGACCAACCACCTTGCAGGGCAGACTGACACAGAAGACAGCGGCGGACCGGGCAGGTCACTGGATCTCTTTGCTCCTCCTCCTGGGGTGGCCATCTTGACTGGATCTCCTTGCTATGCTTTTTACTAGCCATCCCTTCACCTTGTTAATGAGCTTGTCCTGGATGGTGGGCTGAGCCGGCTTAGGTGACCAGGGCCATACAGTTACACACAGTGGTTATTCCTTCTGCTCTCACAAGCTTTTTACTATTTAGAATGCTTTGGCAAGGAGCCTCTGATCTCCTGAAACCTGAGGGAGTGAGGAGGAGAGGAGGAAGCATTCTTGTAAATGCTGGGATTCCAGCTCAAGCACTTTTCCCTCTGGCTTCTCCACCTCTGTCCCTCCCAGGCTCCCACCACCCTCCTTTGGATTATGAGGAGATTGGCATTTCTATCATTTCCTACTTAAAAGCCTTGCAAGACCACTAACCAAGAGCATCACGCCATTCTCTTTTTGAGAACATTTTGGCATGTTTCCTTTATTGTTATCTCTGTGTCCACAGGCAGACTCGGACCCTGTGAGTTCTATGTGAGACACACACAGAGAGAGAGAGAGAGAGAGAGAGAGAGAGAGAGATGTTTGTGGCACTAGAGAGATGGCTCAGCGGCTAAGAGCACTGGCTGCTCTTCAGAGGGCTGGGGTTCAATCACTATTGTCCACAAGCAGTTCACAGCCATCTGTGTGACTCCAGCTCCAAGACGGCTGCCCTCTTCTGGCATCCTCTGGCACTGCACACACATGGTTCATATACATACCTGCAGGCAAACACTCATACACATAAGTAAATAATAAATACATCTCTTTTAAAATTGCATCTAGGGCCTGGAGAGACAGCTCAGTGGTTGAGAGCACTTACCGTTCTTCCAGAGGACCCAGGTTTGATACCAGCACCCACATGGAGGCTCACAGCTGTCTGTAACTCTAGGAGATCTGATGCCCTTATCTGATCTCTGTGGGCATCGCACATGTGTGGTGCACAGGTATGCACACAGGCAAACATTCACTCAAGTTAAACATACAATGTACTGAACACTGCAGGCCTCCTTTCTGTGTCACTATCCCCTTAACACAGCGAGTCGTTATTACAGTCTTCATGTTTCATGTGGCAGAAATGCTCTAGGGATTTGAAGATTTTGGGGTGTATGGGAGGGTTATTGGGTTATATGCGCAAATGTTACAGGCTTTGTAGGAGAGAATGGGATAGCCTCAGATTGTGTCGGTGGGTGGCAAATCCTGACTTTGTGCCCAGATCTCCTCAGAGACCTTGGGGAGCTAATGCCAGGATTTGGGGACTCTGTCATAATAAGTCTACACATGGTAAAATGACATATTCCACAGATCTCTGACAAGCTTGAGGGCCAGCATATGAGTTACTCTGTCTATCTTTAGTTATCTGCTCTGAACTGCATCCTGTAAAACAGAATGTTATAATCTCTAATTCTGGCATATTCCTTAGATGAGTGTTAGGACCATCTATTTCAAGTAGGTCTACATAGGCAAACTTTGTAGCTATCCATCCTAGGCTTGACCTTGAAAACATAGACAAGAGACTAGGTAAAGCTCAATCTTGTAATCAACTGCAGTCATTAGCATGACTTTAAATATATTTCTGAACTAAAAGCAAAACTTTCAATCAAACTCAGTTCATAGAGGGGCTGGCAAATCTTGCTGGTTCTACCACATTGCATAAAGACTGAACATCAAAAAGCTTAAAGGACAAAAGTTTCACTTAGCACCAAACAGGGAACTGAACACAGCTGGCAGACCTCAACAAAGATGGCGGTAAAACCATGTTCCACCCTCTTTATCCCTGAACCAACATGGTGTCTGGCCATGTGTTGTTACAGGCTGTGGCCGGCAATTTAAAACATTGCCATCAGGTGTCGCCCCCTCCCACGGTGTGGCACTGTGGAGCATTTACAGTTTCCTGTAATCAAGTTCTGACATTGTAAACAAATAAGTTTTAGAACCAATTACAGAACAGAACAGTATAGAACAATTTTAAACTACACTTGAACAATTTTGGCCACACCAAACCTATCAGCCAGAAAGAAACAGCATTAATCTGTTTTTTTTTTTTTTTTTTTTTTCAGGAACTGCCAAAACATTGGCAGCCAGGCACCAGGGTTGAATCACACATACAGCATGCCACAAAAATACAACCTTGAATTATATATATATATATATATATATATATATATATATATATATATATATATATATAT
>NW_026592710.1:5184060-5198092 GCF_907164565.1 Psammomys obesus | reverse complement strand
TATGTAGTATATATGTGTACATAATCCATAAAGACATTACTCTAAAATACCTGCAGGTATTTTAAAATATTTCACAACCTTAAACGCATTTTTAAAAAGAAATCTGTTTTTGCAATATTAAAATAAAGTATCCTTTTTAGGAGTGAAGTCACAAAGCATAACCATAATTTTAAAAGTCAAAACCAAATTTTACCAGTGTAAACAATTCAATCTTTAAAATCAATACCAATTAAAAATGAGACTTGTCTTCTTAGTCTAAGAGGAGATAGGATGATAAACAGAATTCATTACGACTAAGAGGTTCTGTAATTTTTTTGCCCTACCCCACACCACATGGTAGTTTCAAGATGGCAGAGTCACAGCACAAGGCCAGTCACATGGTTGCTATTTAAAAACAACTGTGTTTTTATAGATGTTACAAACACACATGTTTTAGACAAGAGTTTGAATTTAAACTCTAAACATATTCAATAACTGTTAATCAATAACCAAAACATACAGAGCGTATTAACCGTTTAAGATCGGTCACAAATAAACATGTAATGGCCATACGTACACTTTAAACAGACAGAACTTTCCTCACTTCATTCAGCTGTAATTTCAAGCACTTCGTTACTTACGAGCAGTGTGGCTGGGTGGGTGGAGGGGCACACACTGCTGCCCTCCCTTGGTGTGTCTCCTTGCCTTTGCCCCTCATGCTGACCCCCAGAAGAGCAGTGGCCATCACCACCATTTTTCTCCCAGAGACTGGCTTGTACATCTCCAGCCATTGTTGCTGGCCTGCCTGCCTTCCCAGAAGGCTCTTTTTCCACCCACAGCTAAAGGCTAGAAGATCAGAGCTTGTGGACCATAGCTCAAGCCACCCTGCCAGGGACTTGCGTCTTGTGCTTGAGCCACCAAGACTCACGGCTCTGCTGGTCTAGAACTAAACTCAAGTTTTACCCATTGGATCAATTTAAGAAGACCCACCATAAATCAACAACAAGGACATTCTTGAACAGACACAAACTTACCTGGGAAAACTTGGTCGATCAGGGAATTGTGGCGATTTACTGCATCCAGAACCAGTGAACGATTTGAGAGCTTCCAGGCTCTCCCCAAACCAACACCAACGAGAACAGATTCTCCCAAAGAGCTGGCAAAGAGATCTTCCGAACCTTGGGCCAGGGGCTTTACAGGGCATCCACCTTCCAAGGGCCAGTTCCAACTCCTTTTGCAAAAGGAACCCAAAATCAAGAAAGTAGAAACCAAAAACAAGAACACAAACAGAAAGAAACACAAAACATAAACCAAAATCTCTGAGACACAGACAGACACGAACAGACACAAACAGTGCGCTCACTTACCAGCTGGTGTTCAGCCTCATGTGTGTGTGTGGGAGAGTGGATCCTGGGGGGGGGGTGTCTTGGGAATTCCAGACGAGCCCCCAAATGTTGTGCCCAAAGACCACCAAGAGCCAGATCAGGTATGCAAAACCAAAGAATTTTATTTGGGCTTAAACTTGGTCTTCCCACCGCCACCAACACGGTGGATCAGAGAGGAGAGCCCTAGCAGCTGCACAGTAGGGTTTTTATTGGGGTTTGAGGAAAGACCAGGAACTTCCAGTTCACCACAGTTACAGGATTGGGTGACTGAAGGCAAGCTTGTTACAAAGGGATTGGCTAACAAACATAACATTGAATGAGCTCAGGAATGTCAGGTGGGTGGGCTGCCCAGCACAGATGCCCCACCCTGAGATAAGACACCTTCCCATTCTTCTGGTTACCTCCAGGCTGTTCCTTGGGTAGGGAAATTATGGTTTTTTTTAATTCCTTTTACTGGAACAAGTCCCCTTTAGATAGGGAGGGTGACTGTAAATACATCACTCTGTGTTTTCACAGAGGATGAGGCCGGGTGTCTGTGGCAGAGTCAACAGGAGACAAAAACTTTAATGTACCCCCTTGGCACCTCTGAGCTGTCTAACCTTGTGGTTCTGTGGGTTCTCTCAGCTTGGGTGTTTTCAACTCAGGGTTCCTTTCCTCATGCAGGAAAGGACACCTTCTGTGTCCCTGTGGGGTGGTTTCTCCCAGGATTTCCATATCTCCATACTCTAGTCTCAGCCTCTCCCAGCAAGAGGCCAGGAACTATCAATAGACTTGAGCCTTTGAAGATACTACTCTGGTTCCTCTGTGTCCTCCCACACTTAAGTGGACAACATAGCAAGCCATTGTCCTTAATGTTCACCCCATTGTCCTTAAAGTTCAACAGAGCTCTCCAAGTGGGCAACCTCCCTCATCCTTGAATTCAGCCCTTCACTGTCTTCCTCCCTCTCTGCCTCTGCCTGCCTGAACCCTCTTCTCCTCCATAGCTTTGACCTGGAGTTGCTGTTTAAATTCATCTCACCCACTGGATCTCTCCGCCATCATGGGGTGACCTCTGAACTGTGCTTTATCTTGAGCCTTTTGGGGAAACACTTGCCATCCAGAAACCATGGCATGCACGTCTTATATGCTAGGTCTCAGGATACTCACTTCCCTGCATTATCCCATTTCATTTACCAGCTGTGTGTTTTTATCAACACCAAGACATGACCAGGAGAAGGCAGAGTTGGAGATGAAAGCCGTATCTCACCACTGACTGCCTCTCCTGGCTCGTCCCACTGTCCTCAGTCTGTGGCCCACTGTGAGTTATCTTTACACATTCTGTATGCACAACATGTGTGATGCTCAGAGGCAAATCAGGAAAGATTAAATCAGTTCCTGGAAGTAGTAGTCTCCCACCACTGGATCATGTCACAAGGTGGCCTCAGTGGCTGCTGTGTTCAGCCTCAGTGAGCAGCTCTCAGTCACTGCCAGCTGCCAGCAGACTCTGTAAATCTGTAAGGGTGGTTTCATAGGCTAGACAGACCCTAGGTCTCCTGAAGTTCTACACTCTGCATTTCTCCACCACCAAAACCACCCTTTCCCTCTTGACAGCAACACAGAGTATACTCGCTCCTGCCCACAAATCTGTGTGTCCCCTCCCAGGTCTCTTTCAGGTACCAGGCACTCAGCAATGGACAACGGAGACCACCATGCTCTCAGGAACATGAGTCCCAGGGTCCATTAGAGAAAATTTCTCAGAAAGAGGTGAGAAGAGGAAGGAAACAAAATGGGAACATGAATGCTGTGTGTTCGGTGTGTTCTAAGATTGTCGACAATCTCAGAAGCTCAGACAGCAGGGCCACAAGTTCAAGGCTAGGTTAGGGAAGTCCTCTTCTAAAAGTGGGAGTGACATGGACAACTACGGCAAGATCTTGGGGAGGCCTTTTTCCCACAGAGGGAAGCAGCCCTGGCGCTAGCTCGGGGCATTGGAGGACCCTAGCAGCAACCAGTATGGCCAGGTCAAGAGCGTAGGAAGCAGGTGAGGACCAGGCAGCTGAGGACCGCCAGGGCACAGGTGGGCTTCATTCTAGAGTTGATGGTGGGCTGTTTGGAGCAGAGCTCATGAGCTGAGCTGGGCCTTGATGCAATTGTCTCTACACTGTTAGAGCCTTTCCTACCCGCTGTGTAAAAAGTGAGTCTGTAGAGTTTCAAAAGAAGTGCTGGAAGTGTGGTCAGAGGATGTTTGAAGGCCTCCACCTGCTGGAGGCTTTGGCTGGGGGGGGTACCAGAAGGAGAGGTGGAGACAAGAGGCCTGGCCAGACACGTTCCTCTCTGTTTAGCTACCGTCTCCTGTGAACTCATCATTACTCATCACATCCTCGGAAGGGAAGAACTAGAGCCCAGGACCTCTTCCCAGAGTGCACTACTCTTCAACATGGTCTTCTAGACCCTCCAAGGCAGAAGCTCTTCTCTGCTTTGTGGGTTATATCCATGGTGGGCTCTTATCACCGTTGAGGCGGTAATCACCACAGAGTCGTGGACACTGACCCATCTCCTCAAATCTCAGTCTCTATGGAGGGATAGGAAGAAAAAGAAGATAGAAATTAATCTAAAGGACCCCTGCAGAGTAGAGGTGCCAAGTACCCAGAGGACACACAAAAGAGGTTCTGACCTGTCCAAGAGCACTCAAGGGAGACTTTGATGCAAAACTGGAGAAAATGAATTTGTGGTACAGTTCTGAGAACCTTATGGGCTCCACGAAAGCGTTCATGGAGACTCTAGACACGAGAGGCTTCACTGAGCTGAGGCCAAGGGGAAGCAAGATGGGGTTGTGCATGGGTTTGTTTGCTTGTAGTAAAGGCGGGACAAGAGACAGGATCTTGGAGAGTGAAGAGAGCTTGAGAAGACTGTTAAAGAGCATTTCTAAGCTGGGCATAGTGGTGCAGGCCCACTATTCAAGGGTCTTTAATCCCTTTACTTGGGAGGCAGAGACTGTTGGATCTCAATGGGTTCAAGTCCAGCCTAGTCTACATAGAGTTCCACGACAGCCAAGTTGAGAGAGACAGACAGACAGACAGACAGACAGACAGACGCAGACAGAGAGACAGAGAGGGAGAGAGACAAAGACAGAGAGAGACAGAGAGAGGGAGGGAAGAAAAGAGGGAGAGAAGGAAAGAGAGAGAGCGAGCGAGCCCTGCTGTACCTAATTTTTGTCTTTATTGAGAAGACAAAGCGGCTTGTTATTCTGAGGGTGAACACAGATGACAACCCCTTCCCAATTCTCTTTTGTTTTTATTTATTTGAGGCTCACTTGGAGCATCAAGAAGGGTGAAAGCCAAGCCTCCTCCTGACCCCGTTTGTGGGAGAGGGGATGTAATTTTCACATGATAAAATTGGTGAAATGCCTGCTATTTAGTAATATATATATATATATATATATATATATATATATATATATATTAGCTTGGAACTACATACATGCAAACCAAAACAACAGAAAAACTGGGAGTAGGGTTCATGGATAGATGATGTTTTAAAATTAATTTGATTCTTTCAGTAGGAAGAGAAATAAAACAAGAGAGGATAAGCATAAACTGAAATTCTTAAACATCCTGAAAATATGTGTGTGGCAAATTGGGCAGGGCACAAGTGCTCATCTTCAGATCAGACCATTAAGTCACTGAGATAGCCCACATTCCTCACCCCTGAGTTCCAATCTTGGGCATTTCTCCCAAGGAAATAATTTGAGTGATAATTGGACAATAATTTGGAAATAAAACAAACACAAAACAAAACAGGTTTGTACTTGTGCCTGCCTGGCTCTTTGCTGTTTCACTTTCTGTGTCATGGGAGAGAAACTAGACCTTATTTAGCAGGGGCTGGCATGGGAGAAACTCCGGGCGGGAGGCAGGGTGTTGGTCATGATAAGAGAAATGTGAGGAACTGTGACTAAGGCTGCCACTTAGAGAGAGAGGCTGAGTCAGCGGGGTATTTAAGGGAACGTGAGTGTGAGCGTGAGCATGGGGAAGGAGGACTACAGAGCTCTCAGCTGACATGGAGGATCCAGGCGAGCGAGCTGGGGTCTGCCTGTGTAAAGGGGAGAGGAGGATGGGGGACAGCTGTCAGCTCCGTTGGGTGCAAGGTAAAGGTGACTCAGTAATTTCCTGCAGGCCCTACCAATTAATGCTGCCACAGTGGCCATTGCACGCCAAGTGTGTTTGGAGAGACTCGGACCTCGGCACTGCGGTCTGCGCACCCCTGTGGCCTGTGTCCCTGCGAGGCAGACTTCATTCCGACTCCTTTATTGTTGGATGTGCTTTTACTGTCATGGTAGGATTATTCCTGTGCTGACCCACCTAGATATACCTGCTGGTGACATTTCAGCCGGTGTTCCAGGATCTCTTCTTCCTCCGGGTGTGGCTTTAGACAAAAAGCTTAAGATTTCTTTCTTTAGAAACATTTTCTCTTAATTACATTTATCTGGGGGGAGGTGCACAGGTACCACGATGCGTGTGTGAGGAGGTCAGAGGTCAACCTGCAGGAGTCAGTTCCCTCCTTCCATCGAGTGGGTCCTGGTGACGGAGCTCAGCTCATCAGACTTGGTGGCAAAAGCACTTCCCCAGTGACCCATCTCACTGGCTCAGGAGGAAACCTGTGACCTCTAAGCTTCTGTTTTCTCAGCTCTGCACTGGAGTGATGGAAGGACGTGTCCCGGCCATCAGGGGGGTGTCTGCAGCATCCCAGATATGCCTACCCTCTCTGTAAACCTCCTCACCTCCTCCCAAGACAGAACTCTTAGTCTGCCTTTCACGTGAACCTTGGGCTGCTCACGCTGGTCACACCTCCTCACCACCTGTGATGCTGCTGTGATTTCATCTGGTCCCCCACCCAGTTACATCGTCCTCCTTTCTCACCTGCCTGCACCTGTCACTCACCTGTCCGCTGAGGCTCCCAGGTAGAAGGGACCAGCACATCTCTCTCCTCCTGGGTTAACCGTGAGTGGGTGTGGCCAGAGGCAGCTGGGCCTCTCTCTGTCTGAATCCTGGCCCTGCTGCTCACATGTCGCGCGTCACCGTGAGTGGGGGCCTCCTCTCGCCAAGCCTCAGCCTCCCCACCTGTAAGATGGGAACAGCGCCTGCCCTTAGGGCTGAGCCTCACGGTCAGCGAGGTAGCTTGGGGGTGAATTGCAGTCACAGGGTTCTCCGGGGGAGCTGGGTGGGGTCCCACAGTCACCTTTGCCCCTCTGGGCTAGCCTGCCACTCTCTGCACAGGACTGTAAGGCCTGGAGAATCTAGTCAGGTTTAGGGTCTGGCTACCCGTGTGCCCGAGCCTCCACCCCACCGTCTCTCCCTGCTGACCCCAAGCTCTGCTTCGGCCCGGGTCTCGCTGTTTTGGACAGGTGGTCACCTGAGCAGACTGGGTCCCGCCTAGCTCAGATATCTCTCTTTGGCCTTGTCCTCCTGTGTCCCTAGCCTTCGGCTCCCTAGCACACCCCCGCCTCATGGTCCACCTTTACCCTCTGCATCGTTCCCTGCCCTCGGCTGCCCCCACAAGCTCGCCACCCTTGTCTGTTTACTGCCCTGTTAATAAATAATGTTTTTTTTCTGGGATATAGATCAACAAACGTTTACCCACAGGTCAAAGGTCTATGGAGTCATTTGCCTGTGACTGCAAATGTCCCAAACCAGCCATGTCTACCTCCAGAACACATGTGTTCCTACGTGCCTGTGAGCATGTGCTATGAAACAGCCGTGTCTTGAACGCCACATGCCTGAGCCGCCGACACCTTTCCCATTTGTGGAAAGCCAAGGGGACAACGACAGTCCTACCAGCCCACTGCAGGTGTGCCGTGCAGCTCGTGTGTCTTCCCTGAGGCTCCTGAGCCTCAAGGGCATCTCTTCAGGCTCCTGAGCTGAAGCCGGGCGGTGGGGAGGGAGTGGACAGTTGATTCCCTACTGCCCCAGCTCAGGGATGTCCTGTCGCTCAAAGCGTGCCCATCCCCAGAACTCTGTGGAGCTGGAGAGGAGGCGTGCGAGTCAGAATTCCCCTGGCTCCCACGACTTACCCCTGAAGCCTGCTGACGGGTGGGCAGGCAGGCGGAAGTCCTGTGAATACCAGTGGCTAAAACTGTGTTCCTCACCTGGGCTGACTGTGGCTTCTGGGTTACAGAGCCCCGAAACCCCATAAGCCTGGTCTGGTTCTCTCCACACTGGGTGAGGTCTTCCGGCATGCCTGTGGATCCCAGACGTCCAGATGTCTGCAGAGCGTGTGTGTCACTGGCTAAACTATCCGACCGTGGCCATGGCCCCAATGATGTGCTTCACACAAATATGGCCGCCTCTCTCCTCACCTGTGGCATTCCTACCAGCAGCTCTGCTCTTGGCAGGGCCTTTAGCTTTGTTCTCTCTTGCCGTCTCTTCTAGGCCTTCACACAGCCTCCCTCGTCCTCCAAACAGGAAGACCTGGAAACATTATTTCAAGGGCAAGGATTTGGCACTGGTCCCTGAGAGCCAAGCACAAACTCTGCAGGGGTTTAATGATGCTCCTGGGAGAAGCCACCTGCTCTTTTCCGCCCACCTCTGGGCACCCATCCACGGGGCTAATGAGCCATGAGACGGCCCAGCCCGCACTGAGAGGCCTCTTCCCAGCGGGTCTGCATGCTCGCCTGCAGAGGGTCCCTCCTGGTGGCTGTCAGTGGTCGTTGTTCTGCAGCCCAGAGTCCTGCTGGCTATGGGCACCTCCCTGGTGCTTTCCACACTCATATCCAAATATGCATTAACCCACCCGGAAGGAAAACCCTAATTTCCCAAGTGCTAATAAGAACCTTCCATCCACGAAAGGCCAGGGAGTGACGATGGGAGTGCTGGGAGAGTGAGTCTCTCTGACACTTACCAAGCACAAATTAGCCAGTGTCAGGCAGCCCGGAAGGAGGCAGGCGGGCGCCACAGCGCCAAGTCCGGAGACCGTATCTTCACATCTCCCACCTTGCTATCATGGACAGCCATCTCTGCCCGGTGACTCAGTGCCCTGTCGGAGCAGCAGCACCCTGATGAGTGCTCCCCACACCACAGGCCTAGTGGGGAGGGCTCAGAGCTTGGAGCATGTGGGGTGTTTGGGGCTCAGGGCCCCAGCTAGCCAGGCCAGGGGCATCTCTGGCTTCTGTCTTTGCATTTAAAGACTAGGCAAATTGGCAAGATCTGTCTACAGGTGGATGGCTCCCAGGGACCCATGGTCCAGGTTTTTCCTGCTTCCACACATATGTACCCCCTACCCATTCACACACACATACACACACACAGACACACTCGGGCACACACATATGATAAGGGGGTGGAGAAACTGGATCAGGCTTTAGTGGTAGAATTCTGACCTGCTATGCATGGAGCCATGCGTTCTATTCCCAGAACTAGGCGCAAGAGTAAGGGGAGAAGGGGAGGGGAGAGGAGAGGAGGATGGGAAGGGAAGGAGAATGCAGGACGGGTGGCGGAACATGACTCCAGTTCTTCCCCATCCAGGGCTCCTGATGGGTGAACAGGCCCGGAGCAGGGAGGCCCGGCTGACCTTTGCACTGCCTCCTCTGTCCTTGTGTCTCAGTCCCTTCAGAAACAGTGCTGAGGTCTGCGCAGCTGCTCAGCTCTGGCCTGCCTTCCTGTCCGAGGCCAGAGCAGACACTCAGCGCCTGAAGGGACCCACTGAAGGTCAAGGCTCTGATGTCACCTTGAACTTCAGCCTCTTGGCAGTACTCCCTCTGGGTCTGCTTTGGAAGTCAAGTCTGGGGACAACGGGACTTGGGTTGGGTGGGGCTTAGAGTCAGGGTTGGGTAAGCGCACCCTGAAGCTTAGGGTCACAGGACTGGGGGGCTCCCAGAAAGACATGCTTTGTCTCCCACATCCCCGAGCACACCCCATTAAATAGTAAATAGGAGAGATTGTGACAGCTCATCAGAGACGCTGGAGGAGGAAACAGGCCTTAGGGACAGGGAACCTGGCCTTTCACGGGGCACTGGGGGTGGGGAGTGATGGCGCTGACTCAGCCTCAGCCCTTCGTCCCCTCCCTGCGTGACCTCTCACCATGCTGGAGGAGTCAGCTGGCAGCAGAGGAAAGATCCCATGCCCTCTGGGGCTGTGTGGGGTGTGAATCTGGGGTCAGGGGTGGCCACTGCACTCAAGGCTGATTGCCACCTTCCCGCACACACCTTAACTTTTTTCTCCCTATGAAAGAGATGGGCCTCTATGATTTTCAGAATCCTTTCAAGTGCTCAAAGTAGGATTCCTGGCATTCCACGAGGCTCATTTTCCACTTGTGCAAGCCAAGTGCTGCACACAGTAAGGGCACTCCAGTTTCCCAAGTCTGGCCTGAGGTAGTTTGCTCATGTGGAAAAAAAAAAAAGGTTTAGGATTAATGGCTGTTGGAAAAGAACCCACCCCAATGGGATGAGAGTCAGGGCCTGTGTGACCTGGGTGATCGCTCTACTCAATGACATCTGCAGTGGGATCTACACATCGAATTGTCATTTTCTTCTCTACATTGTGTGTGTGTATGTGTGTGTGTGTGTGTGTGTGTGTGTGTGTGTGTGTGTGCGCGCGAGCATGTGCGAGCGCACGCTTGAGAACAATATTAGGAATCAAACCTAGGACATTCATGGAGTTTTGGATCTTGGGCTTAGAGGAGAGAGGAAAGCTGGTGACTGTTCTCACCTGGTGCCCCAGGTGAGGGGAGAGTAAAGAGAGCCACGAATAAGCCAGAAAAATCCTGAAGCTCTCTTTGAAAGACGCTGTGTAGTGGGGAGGGGGCTGGAGAGCTGACTCAGGCGTTAGGAGCACCTGTTCCTGCAGAGGATCTGGCTTCCAGAGCCCACACGGGGCTCACAACTGTCCACACACACTTGGTGCACATACATATATGTGAGCAAAACACCCAAACAGGAAATCAGTCTAAAAAGCAATGTGAACATCTGTTACTCAGGAATGAATGGAAATTGTGAGACTTAGAAAAAAAGTTTGGGCACAAAATAAGCCAACCCCATAGAATCTGGCAAATCTTCCAAGCCAACCCCATAGAATCTGGCAAATATGACCCAGGTTCATACTCATCTACAGTGTCATAAGACCTCACTCCGAACTGTGACCACTTTCGTAAATTCAAAAGACTTGTATTCAGAATTTCCTAAATATATCTTTACTTTCCTCTAAAATTGGTCCCAAGTCCTAAGAAATAGTATTGTTGCCTTAGTAACTGAATCCATATATTTTACTTTGTGTGTGTCCGTGTGTGGTATATGTGCCTGCATGTGTGTGCATGCTCGCTCACACACACACGTCTATCTACCCGTGAGCACACACACACATGTCTATCTACCCGTGAGCACACACACATGCTATCTACCCGTGAGCACATACATACATGCTATCTACCCGTGAGCACACACACATGCTATCTACCCGTGAGCACATACATACATGCTATCTACCCGTGAGCACACACACATGTCTATCTACCCGTGAGTGTGGA
This sequence comes from Psammomys obesus, assembly GCF_907164565.1. Taxonomy (NCBI): domain Eukaryota; kingdom Metazoa; phylum Chordata; class Mammalia; order Rodentia; family Muridae; genus Psammomys; species Psammomys obesus. The sequence goes on along the minus strand of NW_026592710.1, from coordinate 5,187,239 downwards.
GAGACCAGAGGCGCACTCAATCCCTCTGTCTCTGGGCCACATACGGATGGGGTTACAGACTCTTGCCACCGTGTGGACGTTTTACATGGGCTCTGGGATTTGAACCCTGCCTCATCATGGCGAGGCGCTCCCTGTCACCCAGTGACATGTGTGCCCAGCTTCAAGTCAACACGCTTCCATCTGGAGGGGATTAGCCACCTGGCAGCTGCAGTGTGCGCCTCCGGGTCTCCGTCCCGACAGGGTCCTTTCACGGGGCTCCGCCTGCTGAAGTTGAGGCTGTTGGCGTGTTTCCCTGGTCTCCTTCAGCTCGGTGGGGACCTTTGCTCAGGCCTGTTTTCCGCTTCGCTCCGTGGGAACGAGATCTCTGGGCTGTGATTCTTTAGATCTTGTGGAACAGAACTATCTCTGCAGGCATGTCAGAAGCTAAGGTTTTAGAAGTCCGGCGTTTGCTGCCAGGCCATCACATGGAAGTAACGGGAGGACACAATCACAGGAAAAATCAGCAACGGCTCTAAAGACTGTGCTAGCTCAGAGGCTGAAGACAGGTAACGCAGGCTGGGGACGTGGCTCAGCACTCGGGTGAAGCACTCAGATGGAGTGTCTGCCTATACGCACGAGGCCACGGGCTCCATCCCCGGCATCCCCTGATTCAGGTGTGATGGCAAACACCCACAATCCTCGAACTCAGCAGGTGGAGGCAGGAGGATCACAAGTTCAAGGCCATCTTCCGTGTCTTCTGGTCCCCACTGTGTCCAAGGCAATGAAGTTAGCAACGATCATGTCATTGCCCCCCAGGGGACCCTCAGGTGGTTGGTCCTGGCGAGAGACAGCGGAGCCAAGACACAGCTACGTCAAGACTAAACTGACAAAGAAGCTCAGTCGGCAGAGAGAGACTGGATGCCTTCCTCTCCTGAGCATCACACAACAGACAGAGCATGCTCCAGAAAGTCCTGCCTCGCGCAAGCTCGGGAGACGCTGGCGCTGTGTGCATGTCTTATGAAGGGCCACACAGCCCACGGCCCTTGGCTTCTAGAGGGCCTGCTGTTCCCTCAGCTCACTAGGCCGTTTGCTCTGGGGAGTGCTTTGTCTTTTATTTGCTTATTTTTGTCTTTCACAACAAGCGGTCTCTGCTTATCCTTCAAACCACGTGTCCCTGCCCCAGTCACTTGCAGTGCACAGAAGAACCTGGATTTCCAACAGGTGCCCCTGGGCGGTGCCAGCAGGAACCTCACAGACTCAGATCTTTGCTTCTAGCGGTCTCGGGACCCACACAGACGCTTAATTCCTCTGGTGTCCAAATCCTTTATGTCAAAGGCAAAATTTGTGCAGAATCTTCCTGCATTCCATGTGCTGACAGCCACCCATGGTACTTAGAGCACTCGGGCAGCATCACCCCAGGCAGTTAGCAAGTTCAAACCTTCTCTACAGACGTGCTCTTCCCCTCCAGATATTTTTTCTTTTATTTCTAGATTATAATGTAATCACGTCATTCCTCCCTTCCTTTTCCTCCCTCTATATACGCCCTTGTTGGATTTCAAATTCACCGCCTCTTTGTTGTTGTTACATGACTGACTGGCTAGTCCTGAAGACTGTTTCTCCCACGCTTAGCATTTCTCAGTTGCCATCGTCCTGTGTGTGGAGCTGAGGCCGCGTGGGTCTTCCTCTCGCGCTTCGTCATGTCAGCTGCTCTCCTTGCTCAGCTCACCATCAGGCGGCCATGTTGGTGAGACCTCATGCGGAGAGCTGCTGGCACTACTAAGTGACCTGGTCTCACAGAACCCCCTGATCCTCTCTGCCTCTTCGGATCTTTCTGCCCCCTCTTCCGCCATGCTCCCCGAGCCTTAACCTTGGGAGTTATTTTTCAGAGGTCTTCAAATACTTTTGATCTGTGCTTGAATCTGTGAACAGGGACCCTCTGGACACAGAAGCTTGACTGTGTTTCTTCCTATACTCTGAAAGTTTGGTTTTTTCCTATACTCTGAAAGTTTGGCGGCAGTTCAGGTGTCTTGGGAGAAAGACGAAAGAAAGCCCACTCCACAGCAGCCCTCTTTGGGCCTTGGGAGTTTTCTATAATTTTACAGCAGGAGTGGAACCTCCCAGGCAGACAGCAGACTAAGAGCGTTCTCTTTCAGCCTTGTTTGGCAAAGATCTCGGGGCTTGTCCACAGGGACGTAGCCAAGTCCAGTTTCTCCCGTTTTTCCTATATAAACACAGTTCCAAAACAGGACAGAAACTCTGTTCATCGGTTTTCCCAAGCGCAGCGTCTTAAAAATGATCTGAACCCATTTTATAGAACCATTACCATAGAAACAGAAGCTCGGGCAAGGCTTGAGAAGAACTCTATTCTAGCTGATTTTTCTGTTCCTGGTTAAAATTGCTGGCCTCAGGGAAGCCTTCACTGTGTAAAAGCTCTGCAGGGCAGGGCCTGATTCAAATCTGCTATCAGGCCCTCAGCACTCACCTCTGGGGCTTCAGTGGCTCAAGTGTCAGGAAATGGGCCAGACAGGAACTTCCCACCGGCAGAGCTGACCTGGGCAGCTATCTCTGTCTCTCCTAGAACACCACAGAATTTTTTATTTTATTACACACTCATCTTCTCCCTTCCCTTGGTAATTAATCAGAATACTTTGTAGCTACTCGAGGCACCGTGGGGAAGGTTCTAGAAGTTTCTCATGGCATAGTCCTGTTCCAGGCCTGAGTGGTGCTCAGTTTTCCGAGTCAGACCCTGGTCTGAAGACAGCTTACCTGCAGCCAGGGCCTGGTGGCACAAGCCTTTAATCCCAGCACTTGGGAGGCAGGAGCAGGTGGGTCACTGTGAGTTCTAGGCCAGCCATGGCGACAGTGTGAGACCCTGCCGCAGAAAACAAACAAATAAACAAACAAACAACCTCTTTAGTAAAAACTAAGACCCAGGGCTGGGGCAGGGCACGAGAGTTGGTAACGTGCCCAACATCCATGGTCCCATCCCCAGCACCACAAAAACAGGACAAGGTGGCACAATTGGGAGGTAGAGGCAGGAGGAGACACGTTCACATCATCATCAGCTATGAAGCCAGTTTGAGGTCAGCCTGGGCAACATGAAACCCCGTCCCAAAAAGTCATACAAACCAAAACAAAACCCCTAAGCTAAAACACACACACACACACACACACACACACACACACACACACACACACAC
>NW_026592710.1:5139362-5184050 GCF_907164565.1 Psammomys obesus | reverse complement strand
CACACACACACACACACACACACACACACACACACACACACACACACGTCCAGGCCTCCATGAGGTCAAGAGCCTCGGTTTTTCAGTGTGTCACTGGAAGGGCATGATGGCACACACACACCCCACCACACACCCACAACCCCTTAGAAGGTGAAGCTGATTCCTTCTGGAACCTGCTGAGGGGCCCGCATGAGGACCCCCATAGGCTGCTTCAGTTAAGGTAATTTTTATTTGTTTTAAGTTGGTGTGTGTGGGCTGGAGAGATGCCTCAGAGGTTAAGAGCACTGGCTGCTCTTCCAATGGTCCTGAGTTCAATTCCCAGCACCCACATGGTGGCTCACAACCATCTAAGATGAGATCTGGCGCCCTCTTCTGGAGCACAGGTGTACATGCAGGCCGAACACTATACTAAATAAATAAACACATCTTTTTTAAAAAGTGCGTGCACACACACTCACAGTGCCTGCAGAGGCCAGAGGAGGGCATTGGATCCCCTGGAGCTGTAGTTGCAGGTAGTCATGAGCTGTTTGCCGTGAGTGCCGGGAACCTCACTTGAGCCTCTGCAGATGCAGTCCAGGCTCTCACCCACCGGGCTGTCTGTCCTTGGCTAATTGTCTACCTAGGTAGGCGTGTGCTCTATAATAGCGATTAAAAAGTGTAATGTAAGCTGGGTATGTGGCACACACTTTTAATCCTAGCACTCAGGAGGCAGGGGTAGGTAGGTCTCTATGAGTTTGACGGCAGCCTAGCAAGTTCTGTGCTAGCCAGGGGCACGTCGGGAGACCCTGTCTCAACATAAGGTAGTAAGGATGATGTAACCTATACGCACACCAGCACCAGGGGTGTGTTGCCAGGATCAAGCATCTAGACGGCACACGATTGGCTGATGCACTCACACGTGGCCGCCTGGGCCCCAGCTTAGCTGCTGAGCCCCATTGCGATCTTATGAGACCACGAGCGTCTTTGCCGCACCATCCTTACGCCCCCCCCCCCCCTCTTGTATACTGCCCCGCAGCATCTTGGGTAGTCCCTGACCACTCCTTCTGCGACATGGCTGACCAGCGCCCGAGAGCACTTTTCCCCAGCTGCTTTGGGATTGCGTCCTTCTGTAGAAGGCGTCTGGGATTAACCTTGGGGGTGGAATGACAGAGCTGAGCCCAGATCCTCTGGTGTCAGGATGAGTGTGAGCACAGCCAGGAAGCCAGCTGTCATCTGAACAGTCCTCAGGCTTGTGACCTGGGACAGCACATTTCGGTTTTCACTGAGGTCCTAAGATTGAGATACAATCAAGAAGAGTGGGACTGGGGGGCTGGAGAGACGGCTCAGCGGCTGCTCTTGCAGAGGACCCAGGTTTGGTTCCCAGCACCCACAAGATGGGTGTGACTCAAGTTCCAGGAGCTCATCACCTTCTTTTCACTTCCATGGGCACTGGGTGAACATTTGGCAGACACACACATACATGCAGATAAAACATCTATACAGATGAAATTTAAAAATCTTTAGCCAGGTGGTGGTGGAGCATGGCTCTAATCCCAGCACTGGAGAGGCAGAGGCAGGCAGAGCTCTGAGTTCAAGGCCGGCCTGGTCTACAGAATGAGTTCCAGGACAGCCACGGTTACTCAGAAAAACCCTGTCTTGAACAAACAAACAAACAAACAAACAAACAAAAATCTTGAGGAAAAAAAAATAATAACTGTGATTGGAAATGCTAGCACAGTAAGGGAGGGCGGTAAGTCCAGCCTCCTGGACTTCCTGTCTCCAGGGAAAATCGTCACCGTCCTGCACAGATGACCAGGGCAGAGGCTTTGCCCCAGGGTCAAGACCTGAGAGTCCCTGAAACAGCCCAAGTCCAATTGTCCCCCAAGAGAGGCAAAAAGCCAGTTCTCTCAGACCAGCAGCACCTGGGGACATAGCCAACTGGATCCAGAGCCTGGAGACAGATGCAGGCTCTTGGTTTCCTGGTCGCTTGCCTCAGGTGACCCCCTCTCCAGGTCCATCCTTTGTAGTCCCCCCTCCCTCCCATCCAGCACCGGAAGTAGAGGAAGTAGGCATCTTGGAGCCATACCTCATGCTGTCTTGACTCTGGGTCTGGTCTCTCTCCACCTCCAGCAGACCTCTGCATGCTCAGTCAAAAGCCTTTCAAACCTGTCTTTTAGCACAGGGCAGTTGGTCACCTGTGACCTTCCTTCCTGTGATCTCTGGTGTGTGATGAACAGTGGCACCACAGGAGGGGGGGTTCCTCTACCTGACTGTCCAGAAGCTTCGGGGCCAGAGTATTCACAGTTTGGCTGACTTTTCTCTTCTCTTTTCTCTTCTCTTCTCTTTTCCCTTTCCCCTCCCTTCCTTCCTTCCTTCCTTCCTTCCTTCCTTCCTTCCTTCCTTCCTTCCTTCCTTTCTCCCTCCCTCCCTCCCTCCCTCCCTCCCTCCCTTCCTTCCTTCCTTCTCTCTCTCTCTCTTCCCAGACAGGGTTTCCCTGTGTAGCCTGGCTGTCCTGGAGCTCCCTCTGTACACCAGGCTGTCCTCAAACTCAGAGCTCTGCCTGCCTCTGCCTCCCTGCTGGGATTAGAGCCATGTGCCACCACTCCCAGCTCAGCTTGTTTTTCTCATCTTGAAATATTTGCACACTTATAATGACATCCAAGTTTAAATGTCAGTCTGTTTGCTGTTTCCTTCACACTTTACACGTATACACAATCTGAAGTAATTTAAAAAAATTATTTCACTTACATATTTGAGTGTGTGTGTGTGTGTGTGTGTGTGTGTGTGTGTGTGTGCCTGTGAACACATGTAGGTCAGAGGACGAATCACAGGAGCTGATTCTTTGCTGATGGTACTAAGGTCATCGGACTTGGTGGCAATTGCATTATCACTGGCCCTGAAGTAATTTTACACATTTCAAATAATTTTGTGCAGTGACTCCGCCCTGTCATGTGAGGACAAGTGTGGAATTTTCCACTCACGGAGTCACACCATTTTGGAGCAGTTTGCACTCTGTGCTTAGTGAGCCTTCTGCTGCTTATATGGAAACAAAGTGAGCACTCAGGCTGCCGGGAGAAACCCTCCTGTGCCAGCCGTGCCAACTCAGCCTGCTTAAGAAACCTTTTTTGTGCCCAAGTTTCCTCACGTGTAAGCTGAGGTAACCATCATGGTGGCTTTCCCACAGGACTGTTTAAAGGGTCACTCGTGAAGCCAGGCCTGTGGTGCACGCCTTTGATCCAGCACTCGTGAGGCAAAGGCAGGTGGATTTCTGTGAGTTCGAGACCAGCCTGGTTTAGCATATCAAATTCTAGGCTGGCCAGGACTATGCTGTGAGACCCCAGCCAGTAAGGGCTGGAGAGATGACTCGGTGGGTGGAGCGCTTGCTGTACCAGCACTCGGACTTGAGTTCAGATCCCAGCACCCATTTAAAACCCAGCTGTGGCTGTGCACGCCTGCAACTCGGCACTGCGTGGGCTGGAGACAGGGGATTGCTGGGCTGGCAGACAGTCAGCTTAGTTTCAGATTCAGTGAGAGGCGCTGTGTCAAGGGGGTAAGGGGGAGGGTGATGAATCAGGACCCCTGACGGCCAGAGGCCCCGCAGGCGGCCACTTGGACTCCCATGTGCGTGCTCGCACACACAAATAAATAGTAAACACACTCCCATAAAAGTGCTAGCACCTCTACCGTCACAGCTCATCTGTCCCGGCACAGGGCAGGGAGCTCTCCTGAAGAGACCCCCAGGAGGACCCCGTGGACGTGAGGACGCACTGTCTTGAGTTAGGGCATTCCAGTTTTGGAAGGAAGAATACTGTTCATTGTATTCTGCCAAAATCCGCTTCTGTGAAACTCCCCCACACGGGTTCTGATTCTGCCAGGGGATAAATGTCAAAAAAAAAAAAAAAAAAAAGCTAGAGTGTAAACACTCAGGATGGAATGAGGTGAGGAGCGGCAGCCTCCTGCAGCCGCCATCCACAGGGCCTCCCTCAGCACTCAGACTGGAGGCAGACTGAGGTCCCCGGCTCTCTGCTCCCATCAGCATCGTGACTTCTCCCTTCCTTCTGTCCAGCACATCATTTTCCTCTGCAGACCCAGGGAGAGTCACTGCACTTGTACAAAGGTGACAGTCACAAGGGCTGCAGCCATGACCTCACCGCCCTTAATACGTGCCTGTAATCACCATGCGCCTAGGGAGTGGGCCAGTGGGGCAGCCTCGTGCATTTGTGCGTCAGGCTCCTGTTTACAGAGCCTCCCAGGCGTCGGGCGTGGAATCACGACCCGGAATCACAATTCCTGCCTTGCCTGGCCCCCTTGTTTGCAGCTGGCACGTGCGCTGTGAAGGCAGGAATGCAGGCGTCTCTGTAAAGACAGGGCAGCTAGCTCTCCTCTCTGCTGACTCTGGCTGAAAACAACTCAAATCTGAGAAGTGTGAAGCAATGGAGATGTGGGCTATGGACTGTGTCAGCTGCTTCGGGGCTGGACCACAGTGAACCTTCTTGGGTGCTGGGCCGTCAGGTTTACACGCTGGCTTTGGTTTCCTCAGGGCGAGGAGGGTAGCAGCTCAGCCACTGTGTGACTCTGTCTCTATTGGGCGTGGAACAAAAATGGCATCAATCTTCAGGGCCTGGCACGAGCCGCTGCTTCTGTGGTTTGTGGTCCTGATCATGGCCGTGGGCCTGTGGCCTTGGGGGACTCGGCTGGGAAACCCTTCCCAGTGGCCAAGATCTTACAGGGGTTTGCAGCCCTGCCCTTCCTGGGTCTGGAATCTGCACAAGGGTGCTGTGTGCACCAGGCCTCCTTCCCCAGCTCTGGATGTCCTCCCCAGCTCCCACTGCATGGGGGACGCAGACCAGTCTGCTACGTTGTCCTCTGCCAGCTTGAATGAGACACTACCTCGGCAGTGAGGAGCAGTCTGATTATAGCAATCCCCCTTCACTCAATGGGGTGCATCCCAAGGCACCCACAGGATGCTTGGAACTGTAGATGGCACCAAACCCTACCTACTTACAGCATGTGTGTGTGTCCACACACATGTGTGCACGCATGCTCGGTTGCAGAGGCCAAGGGAGGGCGTAGTGCCTCTCACTGGAACCTTGCCATCTCAGAAAGGCCAGTGAGGATCCTGAAATCTACTTTTCTCAGTCCCCAGATGCTGGAGTTGCAGGCTCCAGTAGCCATGTGGGGATTTTTCTCTTTGGTGGCAGCCATCTCCCAGCCCTCTACATGCTCCCCACAAATCTGTCTTGTGCCTTTTTGATCCTAGCTAAGCCTTTATCTCACACTGCGGCATGAATTTTGTGGTGTGAAGCACACCAGCAGCTCTGGCTTCTTCCTTGCGGTTTCCTTGGTTTGTTCTTACTATCTTAGCATGATCTATTTTTGTTTTTATATTTTTTATTTTTTTTGTAAAGATTTATTTATTGTGTATGCAGCGCTCTGTCCGCATGTACACCTGCTCTCCAGAAGAGGGCAGCAGATCTCATTATAGATGGTTGTGAGCCACCATGTGGTTGCTGGGAATTGAACTCAGGACCATTGGAAGATCAGCCAGTGCTCTTAACCTCTGAACCATCTCTCCAGCCTTTGTTTTTAATTTTCAATGTTTTAGAGATAGAGTTTTACTCTATAGCCCTAGAACTCAAGGCTGGCCGAAGACTTCCAGATCCACCTGCCTCGGCCTCCTGGGTGCTGAGATAAAGGCGTGTGTGTGCCAACATGCCACTTTTGGCAGGGTGCCGGCTTTTGTTGGTTGTGTTTGTTTTTCCTTTTCCTTCTTTAGTAGGGAATCTCCACCTTTTCACTTAGATTAAGCAAATTGGCATTGTCACTTCCCTGCAGCGTTGTTGGGAATATCACACCGTGACAGCCGAGATGGCTGCCAGTGACGGGGGTGGGTGGGACACACCAGCAACAGGATGCCCGGGCCGGCTGCAGCGAGCAGAGTGCACCTCAGCATAGGAGCTGCTAACTCCTGGAAATGTCCATTTACTATTTCCAAACTGAAGTTGACCTCAGGGTAAGGTGGGGCTTGGGGGTCAGAGCAGGGGAGGGGGGTGGGGAGCAGGGCTGTGGTCTCCTTCCTGGGTGGGGCCTAGAGAAGCCCGAAAACTTCAACCCACCCCTCAGGGGAGGGGAAGGAAGCCTGCATGGAGCTGGGGGCAGGGCACTCAGGCCCTTCCAGAGCAGGACCACGGTGGACACACACTCCAGACAAGGGCCTGGGCCATTCCTCCTTCCCTGCATCCTTCCCTGGACCCTGTTTCACTCAAGTCAGCGATGCTTGTCACAGTGTTTGGAAGTCCACGTTGACTTCTCATCTCTGGGTCAAAGTGAAAACAGAAACCCTGAGTGAGGCTTCTAGGGAGCACAGGTCCCCTAAAGCCAGTTAACCCGCTCAGGGGAGGGGAGGGGGCCTTTAATAAGACAGGGAAGGTCAGGTCTGGTGATGGATGAGAACACCTTCTGCATTGATTCCGGGTATTAACTGTTAGCTCCTGTCGTGCCCTGACTTCCCACTGTTCCTTCAGCTCTGGAACTGGACTCCAGGGCAGCCCTGTTCCCTGAGGCCCCCTGGGCTGACCTCCCTGGCCTGTAGCCACAGGTGGGTCCTGCTTCCCTGGCATGTTCTCCTAAATTATCTCAGGCTAAACCCCCCTTCACACACACACACACACACACACACATACACACACACACACACAGACACAGACACACACACACACTGTTCAAAGGTTCTGTGCCTGGGCGTCCCTGCCTGGGTCGCAACCACTCGTATCTGACGAGGGCTCGGCTCCCCTCTGAATAATCACAGAGGACACCAACTGACCCGGTGGGAGGCCTTTGGGGAAACACTCAAGGATGGCTAGCCTCGGACACCTGCCTCCTCAGCCCAAGACCCAGACAGCACCCTCTGGAGTTCCTCACCCAGCACCCTCTGTTTCTGTTCCCACGCCATAGGAGGCGCATAGAGGTTCAGGTGCGGTTCTCCGAGGCTGTGTCTCTCATGCCGGTCCTTCACCTGCCATTTTCTTCCTAGAAATATCCCCAGGTGGGGCTGGAGAGATGTTAAGAACACTGGCTATTCTTCCAGAGGTCCTGAGTTCAATTCCCAGTAACCACATGGTGGCTCACAACCGTCTATAGTGAGATCTGGTGCCCTCTTCTGGTATGCAGGCCCACATGCAGGCACAATCCAATAATAATAATAATAATAATAATAATAATAATAATAATAATAGAACTAATAATAATAATAATAAAAGAAAAGGCTTCTCTAACAGGAGGCCTTTTAAGGACTGAAGCGGTTCTGCCCATTCTTGCCAAGAAGGCCACATGGAGACCAGAAACATTGATCCTTGACACAACCCAAGCTTTGATCCACTCCTGTGAAGGATTTGCTGTTTCTTTGTCCTCTCTGCTTCCTGTTCTGGAGAAAACTATTGTTTATTGTCCTGCCTGTTCTGCAAACCTCCCCAGAACCTCTGTGCAACCTCATTTCTCCCCCTAACTTCCCATGAGCTTGAATCTCCTCAGACCTCAGTTTTAACCCTGCAAATCAGCGTTGCACACTTGGAGTAAAGGAGACGTGGCAATGCAAAGTGTATCACAGGAGGCTTTTGAAGAGCAAGCATGGATGCCAGGGTTGGTGATGATGATGACGGTAGGGGTGATGGTGACATTGGTGGTGGTGATGAGACAGTAACAGAGATACTGATGGATTAGATGGTGGATTAGGATGGTGATGATAAAAATGGTGATGGTGAAGATGATAGTGGTGAAGGTAGTGATGATAGTGATGCTATTGATGATAATGAGGATGATGGTAAGGGCAATGACGGCAATGGTGATGATGGTGATGTTGGTGAACCTGCACCTAATAATTAGGGACCAATCTGGAAGGTCTTCCCTTTCCCCCAGTGGCAGACACGCGCGTCCACGCACACATGCACGGAAGTTACATGTAGAATCAGCTTAGGGGCTGACACCAGTTTCTTGGCTCTCCTGGGCTTTTCCACCAGGTGAAGAACGGGAAGGGCCCCTGTGAGGCTCTAAACACTGTTGGCATTCACATCCTTTTCCTGTGCGCTCCACACCCGGAGAGCGACACAGTCAGCCCCACAAGAGGTCTGCTGCGTATGCGCCAGACGCAGAGAGATGACAGTGACCACGTGATGCTGAAAAAAAGGAGGAGGAGAAGGAAAGGGAGAGAAAAAGAAGGGAGAAGGAGGGACAGGAAGGAAGCAGAGGGAAGAGCAGAGGATAATACAAGAAGGAAGGAGAAAGGAGGTGCCCTCATTTGTTTATTTATTTACAATGTTACAATTTACCAGGCACAGTTGAATGTGTCTCATATACTAACATATTTACCTATGTGGACTCATTTTCATATATGTACATTATATACGTCTATATATACATACATATAAATACTCATTTAATTCTCACAACAGGCCTGTTTACTCCTCAGGAAGCACCACTGAGTGGGCGGTCTCCAAAGCAGAACTAACTGGACAAAGTAGCCTAGGACAACACACAGAGTGGAAACCAGCGTGGCCTGCAGAGCCCAGACTGTCAGTCCCTGCCCTGGGATGACACCCTGTGTCCCCGAGGTCCCTCTCATCATCAGCCAATGGGAGAGGTGACCAGCAAGGGTGCTGAAGAAGAGGCAGGTCGGTGGGAAGAGCTGTGAGAAGCCGGGTACGCCGACGAGTGTCCGGCAGGAAATGAGCTGATAAACCCTGGGAGATAAGACCAGTTCCTCAAAGGCCGGTGGAGGAGTGTCGGTGAAGGGCACAGTGTGACTCAGCCTCCTGCACTCCCTGGCTGGGGCTCAGACCCGGGCAAAGTCGAAGCAGACAGTGTCAGGGAGGCTGATGAAACTCAGTACTGCCCTTGCATTAGACCGTGACATCTGTTTTGTTCAAGGCCTGGGTGCTCGGCAAACAGAGGGCCCTGCGGCCTCTGCCCACTCCAAAATACTCAGACACATACACACGGTGTGTGTGGGGGGGTGAGTGTGACCATCAAAGGGCATGAGAATGGGACAAATGGGACAAGTGCAAACAGTGAGTGTGTCCCTCAGACTCCGCTGTGACGTGAAGCAGAGAGATCTGCTTTGGTTCACAGTTTAAGGTTTTCAGTCTTATGGCAGAGTCCTGTAAGCAGCTCACTTATGCGAGAAGGAGAGAGAGAGGGAGGGAGGGAGAGGGAGATTGGCGATCTGGCCCTGACCTACAGGAAGGGCTGCCCACACCAGCGTTGTCTGCCCTCTTAGTTGAACACCTCCGGAGGCCTCGCCTTCACTCCCCAGGCACTTTCCAGTTCAACGGAGCTGACCATTGAGAGTAGCCTCTGCAAGGTGTGGACTCCAGGGACAGTGGGAGCTCTGTGTAGCCCAGGCTAGCCTCAGACTCACAGAGCTTGGCCTGCCTGTGCTGCCTGTGCACCACCACGCAGCTCTTGACCTCAAGACTGAGAGGCAGACGGAGGAGAGTGGCCACATGTCCAAGGTCAGACTAGTCTACATAGGATGTTCAGGGCTACGTAGGATGATCCTGTATCAAAGCAAAACAAGACAATAACAACAACAACAACAATGGTGGAAATAGACAGAATGAGAGACAGAAAGGGGAGAGATAAGAAAAGGGAAGGAAGGAGGGAAATGAGGGAGGGAAAGAGAGGGAAGGAAAGGAAGGAAGGAGGAAGATAAAAAGGAGGAAGAAGAGAAGGGATGAGAGGGAGATAAAGGAAAGAAGGGAGAGATGAGGGAAGGAGAAAAGGAAAGAGGAACAGAGGGAGGGAGGGGTGCCAGATCGCCTCCCTCTCCTTTGAAATCACTTATTGTTCTCCCATCTGAAGCTTTTACTTCCAAAATGGTAACTGTCAACTGACAGATCAAACCTGCATTTAGAATTGCTTGGTTCTCCTGCCATTAACTATGGTTCAGGGACCTAAATTCAGCTCACTCTTCCTTCCCAGGTAGCCCTATTTGCCTGGGCCTCTCCACTTCCCTAGAGGCATAGAAACCTCTATAGAGGGGTTTTTCACTGGCCCTTCCCCCAGGTGTCTGCTTTGTCATGGTGTCTGCTCCTTTCTCCATTTGACCCACTCACCCGACCTCCAAGCCCTCCTAAGCTCTCCCAGGAATATCCACAGTTGCATCCTGCCTGGCCATACATCACCCAGTTTGCTGAAGTTCATTTAGGATATTGTTGGCTGGCCTGATTTTTCTGTTGTGTGTTGCTAGCTTATTATTCAAGAATGTATCTGTGCTGGTGAGTTTTATGTCAGCCTGACACAGGCTAGAGTCATTTGAAAGATGGGAACCTCAGTTGAGAAAATCCTCCATAATATGGGGCTGTAGACAAGCCTAAAACATTTTCTTAATTAGTGATTGATGGGGGAGGGCCCAGCCCATTGTGGGTGGTGCCATCCCTGGGCTGTGGTCCTGGGTTCCATAAGAAAGCAGGCTGAGCAAGCCACAAGGAGCAAGCCAGTAAGCAGCACCCCTCCATGGTGTCTGCATCAGCTCCTGCCTCCAGGTTCTGCCCTGTTTAGTTTCTGTCCTACTTTCTTCAGTAGTGAGTCGCAGCATGGCAGTATAAGCCGAATAAACCCTTTCCTCCCCAAGTGTTTTTTGTTTCCTTGGTTTTGGTTTTGGTCATGGTGTTTTATCACAGCAAGAGAAACCCAGAACTAAGACAGTATCTCAATGTACTCTTATCGTGTGTGTGTGTGTGTGTGTGTGTGTGTGTGTGTGTGTGTGTGAGAGAGAGAGAGAGAGAGAGAGAGAGAGAAAGAGTCTGTCTAGGCTGGCCCTGAACTTCTGTGCTCTACCTCTGGAGTAGCTGGGACTCTGTGCGTGCCAGGCCTGCTGAGTGTTTATCTTTTCTCCCAGCCTCATCTGGAGTTTCTGGAAGGAGGCGGTAATCCTGTGTCAGGTTTCTGCCTCTCTGGTTGGATAAATCAGAGCTTAATAGATACCTACTTAATTCAACATTTTCCCTTGTTTTGATTGTTGGGTTACATCCTAAGAAATTCTAAGGTTCACCTCACAGTGACATTAGACAAGAACACAGGGCTATGAAGCGGACCTTCTGAGGCCTCTCTGAGTGGCTCTATGGTTAGTGGCCGAGGCCTCTGCGATGGCTCGCAGGAAGCAGGTGGTTTAGAACGTTGCAGAGCTCCTCTGGGTCATTAGGGTTTCGTTCTCCTTGCTTGGCCCAAGACTCACAGCTTTGACACAACTGCAAAGAGCCCTGGGGCCGATTTTCTAGCCACCTCTAGTGGCCGAGGAGCTGTCCCAACAGAGCAGAGGCACGTGAACGAGTCTCTTGAGGTCTTTGCGGGAGGAAGGTAGTTGTAGCCAACTGACTCCCGGCCTCAGCCTTGGGTCTTAAATTCCCTCTCTTCATAGTTCATCATTTCAGCACATACGGGAGAGAATGATGTCATGCCGTACAAATGCCAAAGTTGCCCTTTGGAGAGGCGACACCAAACATGGGCAGCGTGCCTAAGCCAAGTTTGCTCGGGCAAACACTCAGCCCTGTTGTTGAACTTGTCTTCTTGGTCGCTGCTTCCTGTGCGGGGTTTACAGAGGTTCTGACCTGAGCATTCGATTTCTTTGAAGTTTTGAACTTCAAAGCTTTGTGGGAGGCCACCCAAGATGCCCACGCTACAGTTCTTTACGGTGGGGGACAGGCACCCAAACACTCAGCTCCTCAGACAGCAATAATGTCAGCCTGGGTTTTTATTAGTATTATTTTTGGCTCTAATATAAACTTCCTGGTAGGATTTTAGCCAGCTTCCTCTTGTCTGTTTCTCAGGTGAGGTGGTAGACGGTGAGTCTCGGTTCTCTGCTTGGGGTTCCAGCCCTTCCATCTGCACCTGGCAGGACTGCCCCCTCTGTAACAGGCCTTGCTCCGAGCTGCTTGTCTGGGTGGGTTGTTCTTTTCCTGCTAATTCACAAATTCTTCTCTGGTCCCATGGGCATTGGGATGGTGACACACTATCCATAGATGTGGAGGTAAACAAACAAACAAAAACCAAATGTCACCGGGACAATTCTAGCCCATTTGAGATCTCCGCCAAGCCCCAGAGACCCTGAGAATTAGAGCTAAGCAAGATGCTAGTATCAAAGCAGGAGAGCCTGGCCACAGATGGAGGATGGGATGACTGGGGAGGTTCATGCATTGTTGCTATTTAGAAACAAGATGGCGGCCATTTCCACACCCCAGGAGTTCTATGGCCGAGGAAACATTAAGATAGTATACGAACTTCTAGAAGCTGGCTTAGTGGTTAAGAGTGTTTGAGTGTTTTGAGTGTTTGAGTGTTGAGTGGTTAAGAGCGGTTTGAATGTTTGACCAGAATTCAGTTCCCAGAACCCACATCAGGTGACTCACAGTCACCTGAGGAACCACAGCCAGCTCTAAGGAACCTGACCCCTCTTATAACCTTCAAGGATACCTATACGTGTAGAAAAATAATAAAAATAAAGATAAATAAACAAAATAAAAACAAAAAAGATAGAGCACGAGGAGAAACAGAAAACGCTCCCCTGTTGCTGTTTTTGACACTGGCTCTAAATCAGAAGTTCTCAAGTTATGGGTCTCGACAGCCACAGGGTTGGGATAACTGCACATCAAATGTCCTACACATCCGATATTCACATTCGGATTCCTAACACTGGCAAAATGACAGTTATGGATACATTTTACCGTTGGGGTCCTCGAAACATGAGGAGCTGTTAAAGGCTCACAGCATTAGAAAGGTTGAGAGCCAGTGCCCTGGCCAGATCCACACAAAAGGCTTTCATTGTACATCCTCCAGTTCAAGACCAGGGTTGTGACATTTGTTTTCCTGAGCCAGGAGTGAGGGAGGGCAGCTCTACTGCCAAAGTAAGGAGTGCTAAACTTCTGGGGTTGAAAAACAAACAAACAAACAAACAAACAAACAAACAAACAGGATTCGGCTCTGCCCCAGAGCACAGGCTTAGCATTCACCAGGCCCTGCACAGGACCCACGGCACCCTTAAAGCAAACACAACATTATGCCTAGTTTATCTAAAGTTCACATTTAACTGTGTTTCTTTTTCTTTTTAAGTTGATCTGATAACACTAAGGGAGGCAGGCATGGTTATAAAGAGCTCTCAGAGGGCCCAGCCCAGAGCGCTGAGAATTTAACAGAAGTAAGGTGGGGGCCCCTGGGAATGGAACCTCTCTGAGAACAGTCTCTCTGACTTTCTCATTCTTGAATGTGGAGTCAGATGACCCTAACACTACAATACTTTTGAAAGGGATACATAAAAAATAACCAGACTATTTTGGCGGAGGGATGGTAGTGAAGAAAAAAAAATTTAAGTTTTAAATTTTTATTTACTTTTAATTAATTAATAATCTTTTATGTACTACAGGCACACAGTTTCCACAGAAGTCAAGAGTGTGTTAAATCCTTTGGTATTAGAGTTACAGAAAGCTGAGCTGCCATGTGGGTACTGGGAACTGAACCCGGATTCTCTGCCAGAGCAGCCAAGGTTTGTAGCAGCTGAGCCATTTCTCCAGCCTCCAAAACTGACTTTTAAACATTTAGAATTAAGGTAACAAGTCACGGAGAAGAATGAGCTCACAGACAGACTCAGGGAACCGAGTGTGTGACTGAAAGGGGCATGCTGAGTTGTGCCAGAAGGTTAGCAGGTGGCTTTGAATGCGAGAACATGGCTGCTCCTAGGTATGGTGGAGGAGCAGAATTACTGTGGACAAAAGGGAGGGCATAGCCAGAGGCATCTGGAAGGCTCCAGAGTGAACACGGCCAAACTGAGCCAGACCATGTAAGGAGAGTCAGGAGCCAAGAGGCCAAAAGGTAAAAAGTGTAAAGTGGCTGAATTATATAGGGAAGCAGCCTGGGGTGGGAGTTGGGGGGGGGGAATGTAGGGTAGGTCCAGCCCAGTCTCTGGCTGTAGAAGTTTAGGGTAGGGGTGGGGTATGCCAGCCAGGAGAACCCTATAACAGATAGGGACTGGGGGATGCTGGAAAAGCCTGGCAGCTGGCTTCCCCTTAGCCAAGAAAGAGCCTTATTTGTTTGTCCAAGTTTGAGACCCAACAGTTCTGAGATGACCCACTCACAGTATGGGACAAAGAACCAGGAGGACAGCCAGATCTCTATGCTACAAAGTATCAAGTTTAAGTAGGCTGACAAGCTAGTGCTTTAAAGTTATTAAACCATTTGATGGGAGCATAAGTATGTATGTACGCACACATACATGTGTGTATACAGTATGTGTGTATAATCTATGTATATGTAAGTAAGCACTGTCTCGATGGAAGGAAGCGGAGGAACCGTCTATACCTGACGGAAAATGCTGTGAGTGTAAACCAGCCTGAGTATCCCAGGGAGAGCGAGGCGCAGGTCAGCCTGGGCTACATAGGGAGACCTTGCCTTTAAAAGTAAATTAAGATGAAGTCAGCCAGTGAGCTGGCTCAGAGTGTGAGCACAGCACAGGCCTGGGAGCCGGTTCCATCTCAGGTCCATGGGGGCTCCCCAAAGCTGCCCTCTGACCTCTGTACTGTGGCGTGCGAATGGCCACACCCATATATGCACTGTCCTTGCACACACAAAAATTAAAACTGTATTAAAACAAAATAAGGGGCCTGGGGAGATGGCTCACTGGGTGACTGAGCCTGCTGTACATGCAGGAAAAGCTGAGTTCAGACTCTAGCACCAGGTAAAAGCCACTGAGCATGGCCACACACGACTGCAACCCGGACACTTGCAGGTGGGGGTTGGGGAAGGCAGAATGACCGCTGGGGCTACAAACAAACAGTGGCCCCACCCACCAACGACTGACCAACCAAAGGGTGAGCTCCAGGTTCATTGAGAAACCCTGTCTTGAGGGATTAAGGCAGAGAATGAAAGATCAGGACACACGATGTCCTCCTCTATCTCTGTAAGCATCCTGTACACACATACATACTTGTATACACACACATGTGTCTACATATATGCTTATACACACATATATTGTATATACAAACATATACATAGATTATACACACAGATGTGTGCATACATACATACTTATATACACACATGTGCTTATACACACGCTTATCCTTCTATACACATATATGGATATTATCCACACATACATGTATATATACACACACACACACTCACTATTCACACACACACACACCTTTACAATACCCCCCAACAATAAATAAATACATAAGTATTTTTAAGAGGAAATAGGCAAAGGCCATGATGATTCAGTCTTGGGGAGATGCTGGGGTGGAACCAGGCCTTCACAGTGTGCTTGCCGAGTGCCCCAGGCTGAGCTCCCAGCAAGATCATCTCCTTAACATGTCTGCGAAGCAACCGAAGGCATCTCACCACATTGGTAATCGCAGATGTGTGAGTTAAAATGGGATATATGTTCTTTCCTTTCCTTCCTTCTGGGTGTGCCTATATATGTGTATGTGCAAAGATGTGTGCGTGCATGCGTATGTGTGCGTGCATGCGTATGTGTGCGTACAAGTATGTGTGTATACACACACACACCGTTGCATAGACACACGGAGGCCAGAGGTTGACAAGTGTGCCTTCTCTCCACCTCTGCTTTGTCTTTTTGAGGCAGGGTCTCTCGTGCCGACCCTGCAGCGTTCCTGGTTGGCAGCCTGGCTGGCCAGTGAGCAGCTAAGACGCCCTGTCTGCTTTCCGGGGCTGGGGTTACAGAAGTACATAGCTGCACCCAGCTTTTTGTTAACAGGGGCACCAGAGATTTGAACTCAGGTCCTCATGCGTGCACAGCAAGCACTTTACCCACTGGGCCATCCACCTCCCCAGCCCCTTGGTTAAAATGTTTTGAAGCCATTACAGACACAGATCAGAGAGAAATGTGTTGGGGCTGTCTTTCTGAGAAGACACTCGGTAATATGAATCAAAGAGCTTAGAGAATTTAATATTTCAATATTTTACATTTGTTACTTAGAGGGTTTAATATTTCATCTTAGCCAAAAAGCCGAGAAGTGATCCAGTATTTTACTGTGAGGCAGAAATAAAGGGGCTGTGTACAAAGACACACCAGGAGTCCAGGGCTGGCCGTGCAGGAGGGTTGCAGGCCGGTGCAGCATCCGGCGGGAGGTTTAGTGCAAGCACCGGCGACACCCTTCGGTAGCACGCTTTGCAGATCACAGCTGCTTCTGCAGGCACGGTGGGGCACACCTTCGATCCCAGCACTTGGGGGACAGAGGCAGGCAGAGCTCTGTGAGTTCCTGAGTTCCAGGCCAGCCTGCGCTATACAGGGACTTCTTATCTTTAAAAGAATTATTCAAGATTTATATCCAGTGATGTGGACCGATATCACAGAACGCTGCATCAAAAGTAATAAATACACACATACTAAACAATCTCCTCCTCTTTTCCTGTCTTTAAAGAGAAACCATGGATTGCGCAATCATCTCCCTTCTTAAAACTCTGTATATGACATTGTACCCCTCCGACGGCTATGATAAAAAAACCATAATGACGTTGGTGAGATGTGGGCGCCCTCTCACCTTGCTGGGGCACAGTAAAGTCGTGCAATCATTCGGCAAAGAGCCTGGCGGTCCCTCCCAATGTTAAGTGCTAAGTTGTTTTATGGGCCTACAATCAATCCGTGTGCTTTAAGCGGGCAAAGTATATGGTGCCATTAGGTAGTCTATGGCCGTGTTTAGTGCCGCACTGCACAACTGTAGAGCTGTCGAAATCCTGGGCCCAAAGAAACCTCTGGAAGCAGTTTTAGGGAAAATGTTAAGAGCTGTTGTCTCCAAGCTTCTGCTAAATTCCAGGCTAATGGGCTCTCTTTTGGAGCAGGCAAAGATGATTCAAAAGTCCCCTTATCTCCAGGGGACACGGAAACACAGGTCCACACAAACTTGTGCAAGAATGTCATGGCGGCACTCTCAATACAGCAGACAGTGGAAAACACCTGATGCTCAACAGGTGACAGATGTTTGAGTAAAACTGTTAGTACAGCAGGTGTGATCTGAAGAAGAAATGGGCTGGGAGAGGCAGCAGCGGCTGTAACCCCAGCCTTCCTTGGCTGTGGCAGGAGATGGGGAGGTCTTAGAACAAGGAAGAGAGAGGAACCTGGAAGAGTGAGGAACCTGGAAGATCGAGGCTAAGATGAAGAGAGGGAAGACAAGGAGGAGGGAGGGAAGGAGCAAAAGACGGATTCTTGCTGTGACGGGGTGGGTTTTGAAAACAGTGTTTGTGAAGGAGGCCGGATAAGGAAGACCATATGTTATCTCTTCCATTCATGGGCTGTGTCAGAAGTGTCAGGCACACTCAGAGAGGGGGAGCACAGATCAGCGGTTGGCTGGCACCAGGAGAATGGTGGTGGAGGGCGGACTGGCAATGGGTGCAACGTTTCTTTTTAGAGAGACAGAAATGTTCACACATTAATTGTAGGCTGCTTGCACAGCCCCATGAATAAGCCATTGACTCTCGGGCTTCCAAAGGGTGGATTTCATGGCATGACAATAATGCTGTGAAAAATCTATTTATGTGCATCGAGGCATAGAAAACTCGTTGGGAAGTGTGTTCAGTCAAAATATTAGTGTAGTAGTTGTCTCCACGGCAGGCGTGTTCGAAATTTCCTTTTGGGGCCTCCCACCCTCCCGCCCTCCTTTGCAGTAGGCAGAGGATGCCTTTGGGTATGAGAGGGGAACAGAACAGACTTCCTTATCTGCTTGGGGAATGCTTTTAAAATCGTCAGGTCTCTGGACTTTCACAGGGTGGCCCCACCCACATCCCCGCAGACATATTAAAACACACGCAGGCCTCCTGGGCCAATTTCCATGGAATCATTACAGATAACTCAGTTGCGGTTGGCTAGGTTTTCCCAGACAACTGCCAGGCAGACTTGGAAGTCTGTGTTAGGGAGAGACTAGGTCACTTGCAGTCAGCCTTCTGGGGTGCGTGCGGCGGGGGGAGTCAGAGGACAACTTTGTGGTGTCCTCCTCCACCCAGGGATCAAACTCACGTTTTGCAGGAAGCCATTTTGCTGGCAGTGGAGGAGACCTTTTTAATGAACTATACACTAGAAACTAACGACCTTCGCGTGCACTGCATTTTGTGAGTATGTGTGCATTGCTTTCGTTTTCAGGGCTTGTGTGTCGTGCCCGAGAGGGATTCCAGAATCCTAGATCAGTGCTCTGCACTGAGCTGCAGCCCCAGCCAGGCTGTTTTGTTTTGTTTTTTGTTTTTTGAGCCTCCATGTGGGTTCTGAGAACCAAACTCAGGTCCTCAGCAAGTGGTCTTAACTGCAGAACCATCTCTCCAACCCCATTACTGTGTTTTAAGAGGTGGAACCTGGCACCAGAGAGACTGTTCCAAATCCTACAAACAGAACCTCCTAAGACACGATAGACTTCTAGCCTCCTGGCTCTTCAGAGACTGTATGTGGTTGGCTCCACGCCCTTCCTCTGACCTGACTCCCACTGATGAAAACCGGCCTCCGATCTGCAGGTGAGGCCAGTGCTTTCTGGTGAGCACTGATGAGAACTCTCTGACACAATTAGCCTTGACTGTTCTCACTCACCCCATGCATGCAGAGGCCCTGGGGACCTTCTTTCTCAGGCATCTTCTCTCCTCCCTGACCTTTGGCCTCTTCCTCTTGTGTGTTCACACAGAAGATACCCAAACAGGTTTTGCTTTTAATTAATTTTTTTAAAAATCAACATTCAAAGCAATCAGTTTCCTTAAGGCATTTTCACACATGCCTTAAAAATTGGGGCTGGAAAGATGGCTCAGCAGTTGAGGGCACTAGCAGAGGACCGGGTTCGGTTCCCAATACAGACAGAGCAGCTCCCAACCATCTGGGACTTCAGTTCCAGGCACTTGTGGCCTCTGAGGGTGCTACACCCACGTGGTACACAGACATACGTGGTGTACACATGTACACACAGGCAAACCACCCATATGCATCAAAATAAAGTAAGTAAATAAATAAAAATCTCTGTGTCCGTGTGTGTGTCCATGTGTGTGTGTGTGTGTGTGCGCGCACGCGCGAGTGCATGAAGGTAGGGGTCAGAGGACAATTTCAAGTGTCAGTCTTCCACTTTCTATCTCGTTTGAGACAGGGTCTCTTACTGTTCACCTATGCCAGGCTGCCGTGTTTGGCTCTCGCGGGGACTGCGGACCAGAACTCACACTTGCTCAGGAAGCACTTTTCCCACTGAACATCTCAGTTTGGGTTGGTCCTCTTCCCGGGTCTTCTCTGCATCTCTATTCCCCACACCTGTACCCCTCACCTCTGGTATTCCCCTTTCTGCATTTGTCTCTCATGGATTCAACCACTCTTCCTGCCTTGCTCTGTCAGAGCCCCATTTTGCCTTTTCATTATCCTCCTCTTAGATTTCTGACCCATACCACCCTCCCTCCCTGCTAAGTAAACATGAAGAGTCATCAAAAGCTAGTATCTACATCTGAGAGAGTGTGTGCTGTTTGTCCTTCCCCGTCTGGATATCCCCTCTGAATGTTGTCCAGTCCCATCCATTTTCCTGCAAATTTCACTTTTGCTCCCAGATGAAGCTCATTTTCACTTCCACTGCTCAGCTGACAGACATCTAGCTGGCTCTAGCTCCATCCTAGAGTGGATAATAAATGTGGGTAAGCATTTATCTCCAAAGGATTTGGCATCCTTTGGGTGCACACAGGAGCGGTAAAGTTAGGTACACAAAGTTCTGCTTTGTGCTTTTTAAGACACTTCTGTACTGGTCTCCGCCACGGTGGCTTCAGTTTACACTCCAAACCAACAGTAAATAGGGTTCCCCTTTCTCCACACCCAGGCCAGCATTTGCTCACTTATTTCCTTCATGATAGCCATTCCAACTAGGGCGAGACGGATCTCAAAGTTGTTTCTATTTGCACATCCCTGAGTGGCTCATTTAAAAACTATTTACTGGCCATTTGTGTTCATTTATTGGAGAACCATCTGTTCAGTTCATTGGCCCGTTTACAGATTGGGAGTTTTGTTTTCTTGACATTTAATTTTTGAGGTTCTTTATATATTCTAGATAGTAACCCCCTGGCTGAAGTATTTTTTTCTTAGATGTTTCTTCTTTGTAGCCCAGGCTGGCCTTGAACACTCCCTCTCCCTGCCTCTGCCCCCTGACTGCAGCACCCTGCCCAGCGCCATCTTCATAGAGGATGAGAATGTGCTGCTTCTGTGCAGCTGCCTGCTCATTCTGTCATCAGGGTGAGCCCCTGGGGGCACCACTGAAGGCGGTGCAGAGAGCGACAGGATTTGGGGAAAGATTGGCTTTACTGTCTTGGAAGCTGTACCAGCTCTGCCTGTCATCTCCTAGGCCACCCTCACACTTCTTTACAGAGCGACTCTGGCTGCTGCTTCCTGAGAAGCATCAGCCTCACAGGCAGGTGCGTTGCCATCTAAGGACCCAAGAACACAAAGCTCGGGTCCCGAGTAACCTCTCTTAGAGAAAGGGCAATTTTCTTAATGTAGTAATAGCAGCTCCATCAGCATCTGTGGATCTATTCATTGGCTCCCTCCAAACAGGCCTCATGTAGCCCAGGCTGGCACTGAATTTGCTGTTTAGCTTCTGAACCTCCTTCTCTGTCTACCAGATACGGGGAAACAGGTGCCTGCCATCACACCATTTCAGCCTGGCTTTCTCTTACCAGACCAAGTTTATTTATATTTGTACATTTAGTTGGTGAAAAAAAAAAAATCAATGTATGTTTGAGAGAATGGGGATACAGTGCAAGAGTAGACTCTTTGCCTAACACTAGCAAGATATGGTTCAACCAATCCCCAGAATCATGAAGAAGGAAAGAAGGAAAAAAAAAAAAGAAGGAAGGAAGGAAGGATGGAAGGAAGGAAGGAAAGATGGAAGGAAGGAAGGAAGGAAGGAAGGAAGGAAGGAAGGAAGGAAGGAAGGAAGGAAGGAAGGAAAAAAGGAAGGAAAGAAGGGCGGGAGGGAGGGGACAGAGAGGAGAGGGGGAAGAGACGGTGAACAGAAACGTTTTGACTTCTCAGTGTCTACGGCAGCCAGGAGCTGCTGGATCCGAGGAATGTAAGGTCCTTGCCATGCTGTGTTTTAACATTCAGCCTCGAGCTGGTAGCGCTGTTTGGGGAGGTGGTGGACCCTTTGGGACTGTGTGCAGCCGGCAGGAGGGAATGGCCGTGGCAGGCCTTGAAGGTCATCTCTTCTGGTTCAGTCCTGTTGTCTACTCTTCCTGATCCACCACGATGTGACCAGCTGCCACAAGCCTCCACCCACCAGGAACTGAGCCACTCCAGCCGCCATGATGGCTCTTCCTTCTAAACTGTGTGATCTGACAGAAGCTGCTTCTGTCAGGCGCTCGATCGGTCACAAGGCTGGGAGAGAGTGACTGACGCCGCCTGTTAGTCGCCAGGAGAGCGCCCCCTAGCGCCTCCGCGTGGTAGGCCGGGCAGGGTACTTGTGTGATCACATCTTCACCCCGGAACATCTGCAGGACATACCACACGTTCAGCTTCCATGGGACCCACGACTCCGGCCGAGGAGTCCAGTCACAGGCTGTAGCCTCCGCACATCTGAGTTTAATCATTTTAATTCATTTTTTAGCCGATGATGTGGATGCCAGAAATAGACTTTCACAGCTAGCATTTCTGTGAGCATGACCAACTGGCCCAATTCGGTTCTGGCTTGTCTGCTGATAATGTCATGTGACCCGGGATATCTTGGTGAGAAAGATGCCCCGGAGTCACCCAGCCTTGTCCCCGTGTCTGCGCGTCACTTTGCTTAGAAAGCTTTAGAAAGTTGTTTGTTTGAGTAGTTGGTTGCTTAGCTGTTCTGTTTCTGTATTTTTTGGGTTTTGTTTCTCAGGTGGGTGTCATAATTATTGCCCAGGCTGGCCTGGAGCTCAGAGGTCTGCCTGCCTGTGCCTTCATAGTGCCAGAACTAAAGGTCTATGCCACCATGGCTGGCTGGTAACCGTGTGTGTGTGTGTGTGTGTGTGTGTGTGTGTGTGTGTGCATATGTTGCTGGAACTGAACCCAGAGCTTCACATGAAACCAGGGAAGCCCTTCACATGTACCCTAGCCCTTAATAGTCACTCATGTTATAGAGATTTAATATCACAGTCTGGAAAAAAATAGTCAATAAACATCCACTTCCAACTAGTGACAGAAATAAAACCGTCTCCATGTTTCTCCATTCTTTTCTAATTGTTTACTGTGTCTGGATAATTTACTTTATTTTTAAAGATTTATTTTATTATTGTTTCTTTAAAAGTTCTCTCTCTCTCTCTCTCTCTCTCTCTGTGCATGTGTGCATGTGTGTGTGTGTGTGTGTGCATGTGAGTGCAGGTGCCCATGAAAGTCTCAGATGGCTCTGGAGCTAGAGTTACAGGTAGTTGTGAGCTTTCCAACATAGGTGCTGGGACTAAACTTGGGTCATCTTCTAGAGCAGTATGTGCTCTTAAGCATGAGTCATTTCCCCAACCCTGTGGACAATTTGTTATATATATGTATATACTTGGAGACTTTTTTCTTTGGAAAATTTAGACATTCTTCCCTCCTTTCAGCAGAGTCTCACAGAGTCCCAAATGACCTCAAACTTGTCATTTGGCCAAGGCTGACCTTGAACTGCTGATTCTCTGTTGGGGTGACAGGTGTGTGCCACCGTGCCTGGCTTCATGTCATGCTGGAGGTCAACCCAGGGCTCCTAGGCAAGCATCTCCACCGACTGAACCACACGGCAGCCCTTGGGGTCTCTTTGAATTCATTCTGTAAGAGGCAAAGGTTTCCCTAATGGGGCTTTTCCTCAAACACTGACAGCCAAACAGCTTAGTCATCAGTTGAGAACTGTTTCCCGCATGTTTTGTCTAATGGTCTTAGAGTTGCCTTCTAACTTGACCTCCTTGCTCTGCCCGTCAGCACCCTTGAGAGCCTCTGCTGACACACATCTGTCCCAGCGTTACCTCTATAATCTCCTCACTGCTCCGATTCTCGGTCTCTTTCTGCTTATGTACATTTACATTTTTTAAAAGCCAGGAATGTACATGCCTTTAATTCTAGCACTCTGAAGTCTAAGGCAGATGGATCTCTGTGTGGGTTCAAAGCCAGCCTGGTTGGTCTACATAGAGTTCCAGACAGTCCAGGGCTACACAGTAAGACAATGTCTCAAAAAACAAAAGTACTACATTTATTTATTTGTTTGTATGAATGTGTACAAGTGTGGGCGTGTGTAGGTTAGAATTTGGCTTTCTCCTTCTGCCACTTGGGTCCAGGGATCACAGGTGGCCAGGCTTGGTGGTAAACACCTGTACCCGCTACCTCAGCTTGCCAGCATTTACATTCCTTTTGACTGCCCTTAATAATTGTTCCGACCTCTGGACATCTCTCACATAATAAGTAATTTCAGCCTTTTTTTTTTTTTTTTTTTTTTTTTTGTCCCTTGAAAGAATAGCTATGTGTTTATTCTGCTGCTGACAGAATGTTTAAGAGTGTAGAAAATACTTTCTCCAAAAGGCATGTAAAGTACTCAGCTGTGTTTGTGAAAGGGGATAGGCCAGTAGAAACAGGCTGGGGATCTGACTCCTGGTGTGCGGGTTCTTTAAAGCCACCCACGGGGTCAAGGGAGCCAGAGAGGTGAGGCAGGCTTTTGCCCTAAAGTCAGACAAATGGCAGGTTTAGGCCAAACACTAGAGCCAAAGATACGTTTCGAGTTACCCTGCACAGCTGAGAGTGTGACCTGTGGGACAGGATGGCCTGGGCCCAGAATCCAGGCTCCAACTTTGAGCTTCAAGCTCCCTTCTTGGGCAATAACAGAGTGGCGAGGTCCCTACTCCCCAGGCCTCCTGGGAATGCCAGGGGAAAGGCTTGTGCACAGGCCACGGTGTGGTGAGTCGAATGCTCGCTGTCACTAACACTGCTCCTCAGTGCCCGTTCGCAGGACAGCAGGAAGGGAAGAAACCAGACAGTAAGAGACACACCATCGGAAACTACGGCCCTGGAGTCATCTAGAAAATGTCTTGGGTCTATAAATATACTATAAATCTATCCCATTCTTTTTTAATTAAGAACTTACATGTGTGGACGTTCTGCCTGCATACATGTCTGCACCACTTGTGTGCCTGGCACCTGGTCCCGGCAGAAGTCAGAGGATGGGGTCAGAGCCCCTGGAACTGCAGCCACCATGTGGGTGTTGGGACTCGAACCTAGGTCCTCTGCAAGAACAGTAAGTGCTCTCAACCACTGAGTTGCCTCTCTAGTCCATCTATATCATTCTTTTTCCTTTATAAAGGTCTTTTAATTATCTGAAGAAAATGCTTTACATTTTTTTGTAAAATTTAGTTTTTATTGTAGATTGACCAAGGCCTCCCACATGCTGGACAGGCACTGAGCAGCATCACCAGTGTAGCTGGTTAACCCAGTGTGGTGTTAGCATTTGTTTGTTTGTTTGTTTAAGACAAGGTTTCTCTGTGTAACAGTCCTGGCTGTCCTGGCTTTGTAGACCAGGCTAGCCTCAAAACTCAGAGATCTGCCTGCTTCTGCCTCCTGAGTGCTGGGATTAAAGGCGTGTGCCATGGTGCCCCGCTGTACTGTTGACTTGTTATTTTGAGAGAGGGACCTCACTAACCTAACTCAGGCTGGCCTGGAGCTCACTCTGTAGCCCAGGCTAGCCCGGGACCCACTCAGCGGTGCAGGCAGTCTTTGGCTAGTGATCTTCCTGCGGTGGCTCATGAATATCTGGGATTATAGGACAACCAGCCTTGCTAAATATTGTAATCACAGAAACTGTCAAACAGACACACTCAAAGAAACACAGATATAAGGGCCACCCCACACCTTTCCCAGTGGCGACGCTTGGCCCAGCGTCTATGCCCTGGTCACGGGGTACTCCCCAGGCTTTTGATTTCTCCCTGGGGTGGAGGGAGGAGAAGAAGATTCCGGCCTCTCCCACAGAACAGGAGTCATGTTTCACATTTTTAGCTCAGCTCTCGACCACTGAAGAGACCTTGGTGCCTTAGCAGCTTTGATCTGGGCTACACTTGTGAATGTCAAACACTTTTGCGGCCGACAAATCAAACTAAAGCTCAGACACTTCAGGAACGAGAGCTGGAGCCAAACTCCTAGCAATGGCCTTGGTGCTTAGACTAGCACAATCTTCTCCTAGGACACCCAGCCCCAGCCATGGAACCAGGCGTGGCGGTCATGCTCTGTCATACTATGACTGTGGTCTTCTGTGGAAGATTCGGCAATCGGGCCAGGCGTGGTGGCACTTGCCTGTAAACCCAGCACTGGGGAGGCTGAGGCAGGAGGGTGGATCATGGAGGCTAGCCATGAACGCTTTGTGGAGACTGGCCTGTTTCCTCGGGGGTATCACTTTCCTTTCCCTGCTGTGATAAAATACTCAGGAGAAGCAGCTTCCGGGAGGAAGGATTTGCCGAGGCTCACAATTGAGAGGCACAGTCAGCCCGGCGTGGCAGAGGAGTGGCAGGGTTCACGGTGGCTCCAGGATGTGGTGGCAGAAATGCCAGGCTGCTTGCTCACATTTTGCCAGATCAGGATCACATTCAAACTATGGCATGCTGACAGCAACCCCGGAAGGCACCACCATCCCCAGAGCAGGAGCAGCTGGCCCTGGTACACAGCTCTGGGCACCTCGCCTCTTTCCTGCCCACAGCCAGCCTCGTTTTCTGTTTTGTGTGTGTATTTCCTGCTTCCTCCAGCTTATCTTCCCTTTGGAAGGTCCATCCTAGATCCCCAACTGCTGGAGGGTGTGAGTAAATCAAAGCCTGGACACTCTGGCCACTGAGCGCTGCTCAAACGCCTTCCGGACGGGAGACCAGACTCACTGTCCTCAACACCGGCCCACGTCTGGGCTGGAAATGCCTGATGGAGACAAAGCAGAGGAAAGGTCAGCAGAGGAAGGTGATGCTGGGAGGAGATCACCCACGGCATGCCATGGGACCCAGCATGAGATGGGGTCAAAAAGCACAGACAAGAGACAAACGTCAGAGCCCTTGCCACGGACTGATGCAAACTGGAGAGGTTTTAGCTTTCTTTCCTGCTCACTCACACCGGCACCTCCTCATTCCTCCTGGCACATGTTCAAATCTATGTCCCGATCTCTGTGAGTTCAAGAGGTGGCAGTCATGTGACCTAAGTCACACTCCCAGTGTCCTAAGCCAAACATGCAAGCAGAAGGTTTCAGAAGGCTCAGGCCCCGGCTCTCCTGTCCACCCCATGAATGCCCTCGGGGGAGAGGAGCACATAGGACACGGACTTCACAGCGACCCAGCACAGGCTGAGGAGTACCTGCCACTTTGCAATGCTTTATTGTCGGCCAGCACAACAGAAATCTTTCCTTCGGCTGCAATGAATCCCCGAAGCCAGGACACGGTGTGAGCCCACTCACAAACAGCCACAGCACTCTTGTGTTCATATTTACAAAACAGTTCTTGACACTGTCAAGACCCCAGCTCTGGAAAGGGGAGGGAGGAAGGGAGATCAAGGATGGGACTCCAAGTCACACAGCTTGAAGAGTGGCCACCCAGAGCTGAGCTCAGAGCCCTCGCTTTCCCCCAGCACCATGCAGACTGGCAGGGTTTTCCGGTGAAGCTTTATGTGACTTCATTAAATTGCCAAAGATATTATTTCCTCCTGTCTTAGTGTTTTATGGCTGTGGAGAGACACCATGACCATGGCAACTCTTATAAAGGAATCATCTAACTGGGGCTGGCTTACAGTCTCAGATGTTCAGTCCATTATCATCATGGAGGGAAGCATGGCAGCCTGCAGACAGACCTGGTGCTGGAGAAGAAGCTGAGGGTTCTCTATCTCCATCCTTGGGCAGCAGAAGGAGAGTGTGTGTCACAGTGGGCATGGCTTGAGCACATGGGACCTCAAAGCTTGCCCTTACAGTGACACACTTCCTCCAACAAGGCCACACCTACTCCAATAAGGCTAAACCTCCTAATAGTGCTACTCCCTATGGCCAAGCATTCAAACACATGAGTCTGTGGGGCCATACTTATTAAAACCACAAGACTTCCCTATACCTAACTGTGGGGCCGGGGAGCCATGGGATTTGGAGAAGCCAGCCTGGAGCAATGGTAGGGTCTAGGTTCAAACCCTAGAAATCTCATCCTGAAGTCAGCAGGAGAAGGATCAATCCCTCTCTGCCTCAGGCCTACATGTCCTAGTGCATGTAGCCCTGTACCTCCATCTCACCCTCTCCCAGGAGGTCGCATGGCTCGGTAGCCAGGTTAAACTTTCTCTCCTCTTATAAGGTCCTGTCCAGCAGCACCTGGAATTCCTCCTTATGCAAATGAGGCATCCTCAGTGCTGGCCCTGGCCAGCGGTGTACACACATACCAAAAGCCCTCACTCACCCATTAAATGAGCTGTTTCTCCGAAGCTGTCTCCTGAGAGTCTGTTCTTGTCATAATCACAGCCACCTGAGGTCTCTTCCACCGTTTCTGCCTCACTTCCCCTCTCAGGATCTGCCAGTCACGAGCACATGGAGCCTAACCAGAACATTAACCTTGTTCTCAAGATGCTCACCTAAGGGAGGGTCAAAGACACTGGAGCCCCGACAGCCAGCAGCTGCAATGGGGACCCACAGAGATGGATGGCCTTCATGTTCACACTCTGCAATGTTCCCACACTAAGCAGAACAGTGTACATTGCAGTAGGTGTAGCTGACCCGCACAGAACTGGATTAAACCCTTACAGCTGAGGGTTGTGGAATCATGATCAGGAAGAAGGTGGAAAAGTTGTACCAGGAAAATGTTAATCCAAGGACAATAGTTCTGCCTCTCTCTTCCTCTCTCTCCCTTTCTCTCTGCCTCTTCTTCTCTCTCTCCCTCTCTCTAGAAGATAGGAGAATTTTAAATGTGCTTCAAAAATCTGGAACTTTATACATAAATACTTCATAGACATACAGAGAACCCTGAAGAGTTGACTCAGCCGTAAAGAGTGCTGGCTGCTCTTCCAGAGAACCCAGGTTCCAATCCCAGCACCCACAGAGTGGCTCACAAGTATCTTTAACTCTAGTTCTGGGGGCTCTAATGCCCTCTTCTGACCTACATGGCACATATATGACAAGCCCAAGGCCTACCTGAGCTACAGAGTGGCCTCAACACCAGCCTGGGAAACTTAGCCAGACACTGCCTCAAAATAAAAGTAAAAAGAGGATTAGGTGGTAGCACTTGGCTTGCACACAGGAGGCCTGAGGTTCAGACCCCGCCCCCAACACCCACCAAGGTTAAAACAAACACGACCCGATAGGGTTCTTACTACACTGATCCAAACAAATCAATAAAAAAGGTAAGAGCGTGCAGCTGCTTGCCAAAGCACAGGTATAGGGCCGGCAGGACGGGCTGGATCTGCACAGGTGCCAGCCACCTTTAGTTGGATCCTAGGACCCCACTCAATGGAAGGAGAGAACTCGGACTTAGAAATGGGGATGCACAGGCCCCATTTAGACGATAGAAACAAAAGACCACATTAGTCTGTATCACAGTTCTTAGAGAGACGCCTCAGAAGATCACACAGCTGGCAGCGGTGGTGCAGGCCTTTAATCCCAGAGCTCGGGAGTCAGAGGCAGGGGATCTCTCCGAGTTAGCCTGGTCTACACAGTGAGCTCCAGGGCACCCAGGGCTGCCCAGAGAAACCCTGTGTCAAAACAACAACAAAACAACATGAGAGAGAGGGAAGGAAAAAGAAGGGATGAAGAAATGATGTGCACAGAAGAGCACCAAGCATCATGGTGTTCTAAACACCTTCAAGTGATCCGAACGCCAAGGAGCAAATAAAGAGCAAAGCACCCACCGTATCTGCTCATCCAGCAAAATACTCCTCCTCCAGACCAGAGACCACCACACAGGTCAGCAGCAAGGAAGACCCTCAGAAACAGGAACACAACAGTACAACAAGAGAGGGAGTGCTGGGAGGGGTGTAGCAGTGTGTGTGTGTGTGCGCGTGCGTGCGTGCGCGCACGCATGCACGCGAGTGTGAGTCATGAGTGTGAGTGGATGCAGCTCTGTGGCAGAGCACAGGCTGGCCATGTATTAGGTACTGGGTTCAGTCCTAGCACCCAATAAAAGAAATAGGGGTGCAGGGGAAGAAAAGAGGGAGAGAGAGCATTGTGTAAGATCGTTTTTGTGAAATCCAGAACAAAGGAAACGGAAGAGCAGTGGCCTAAGGGATGCTTGGAGGGGATCTGAGGGACTTTCTGATGACGGAAGATTTCCTGGACTGGGGAGTGGTTCCTTGGTTGCCAATATTTCAAAATACATCAAGCTTTCAAATTTGTGCATTTCTTTGTGTGTGACTCACACATGACTTAAAGGGGACAGTTGGAGGGCCTGGGCCTGGGGAAGGCTTGGGGCACAGCGCTCGCCGTGCCAGCATGAGTCCCGAGCTCCAGAATCCATGTACAAGCTGCGTAAGGTGGTGGCTGTCTGTAGCCATGGAGACGGGGAGGCAGAGACAGGTGCATTCTAGAGGCTTGCTGCTTGTTCACTGCAGCTGAAACTGTGAGCTCCAGGAAGACACCCGAAGTGGACCTCTGGCCTCTACATGCACAGGTGAGCTCACACACACACACACACAAGTGTGAATGCGGCCTCAGATCCCCTGGTGCTGGTGTTACAGGTGGTTGTGAATGGTAGGAGCCAAAACCTGCTTCTCTGTAAGAGCAGTACATGCTCTTAACTGTTGAGCATCTCTCTAACCACACTGAATAACTATTCTTAAAAACCTTGACAGCAGGGGCTGGAGATGGCCCAGCAGTTAAGAGCACTTTCGGCTCTTCCAGAGGTCTTGGGGTCAGTTTCCTGCTCTGCCTGGCAGCTCACAACCAGCTGCAACTCCAGCCTTCTTCTGGGCCCCAAAGACACCGTATTCTTGGCATCTCTCCTAGCTGGGCACAATCGTACATGTCTATAATCCTAGTACCTGGAAGGCTGAGGCAGGAGCAGCCTGGTCTCCACAGTAAACCTTCCAAAATGCTCCCTTAAGAGCAACTTCAGTTGGCAAAATTAATTGTCACATGGAAAAAGGACTGAGTGTATCTCATCAAATAAATCCCCTGCTGTCAGGCTCCAGGCACTCCTGGCTGCCTGGGGACCAACCCTGCCATGTCAGTCACACAGGGCTCTGCAAGCTGAAGGATGAGATTTGATTTTCCCCGGGTGTCATGCTTTTTGAGGCTCCACCAACAGTCTCACGGTCTCTCCTCACACAACCTCTTTCTGCCTTCTTCCCCCTGTCTGGTCCTCTATGGCCACAGTTCTGAGGGGTGTCCTTCTGGGGAGCACAGAAGAAGCTCATTGGCTCTCCTCTGGCTCTTAGCCCTTGACAGCAGCTGTGTTTGATGCTGCTTGGCGACCAGCTGATGAACCAAGCTCAGCTGGGAGGAAGCATCCTGTGGGCTCTGGGATCTCCTGGCAAACATTTGAACCTCTTCTCCCACCTGGCTGCTGCAAAGTACAGACGGATCCCGGCCACCTCCTGTGTGGACCAGCTGGGTCTCAGCAGCCAGTGGGCTCCAAGCCGCCTGTCAGCCGTGCCTCGCCTATGAAACAGGGAGTCAGGGAGCTGGTTCAGAGCTCACTAACCACGGGGCTGACCTGCAGATGCCCCCAGACCAACCCTATTTCCCTGGGGCAGGTCACAGGCCCTGCAGCCCCACCCCCACCCCAACATTCCCCACAGTGATGAGTCTAAGCAGATGAAACTTTGGCCTCTGTCACTTTTTCTGTTTTTAATGTTTATAATTAAATCTCTCGGGTCACTGCCACCCTGGAGACAGAGAAATGCAACCCTGCAGCTGGCTTGTTAATTCGACACCATCTGTTTGTTCACATGGGGCGATCACATGATCTTTGCTCTGCAGGACATCCTGTCTCTCTGGCCTGAACCGGTTTGTGGGTGAACCGCTTGGGAGGGATGCCAGAACTGTCCTCTTCCCCTCCTCTTCCCCTTCCTCTCCCCCGCTGGCTCTCTCACCCATCTTACAGTGAGACGTCAGGAAAAGCCACCTGCTCGCCCAATGCCAGTCGCCTAGTGCTGACTATTGGCAGCGCCAGGCCACCCTGATCGCACTGTAGGAGTCTAGCCTGGCTTCCGGTGGCAGCCAGGAAGGGAAGAGCTAAAAAGGTGGCACAGCCCAATCAGAGAGGGAACGTCCAGTCAGGGAAAGCCCGAAGAGTCCTCAGCATGCAGTGCCATCCAACTAAGTCTCTGAGGAGACCCAGGGACCCACCCAGAGCTGGAGAGGACAGAGCCAGGAGCCCTCTGGCTTTGACAATGAGTACCTGTTAGACTCATTTTTACCCATAAAGCTGTGATCCTGACTTGGGCCCACAATTAGCTAAGACCCCTGGAGACACTCTCCCTGCAGTGGAGACCTCCAGCTTCAGCTTTTAGCCTGTTCAGCGACAACTGGGTCTCAAAAAGCGAAAGCCCATGGATATCCTGTCAGCCGCTGATCCTCCGAGCACTCACGGTCAGCCCCAGGGCAGGGAGAGATGGGGGAGAGGATGAGATTCTGGAAGAACTTGGTGCTTGGGGCAGAAGACGAGTAGCTGTAGAGCATGTTTTATAAAACACCCTGGGCACCGTCGGAACGCCGTAGACACATGCTTTGCACCATGTCACTGTGGCGTGGAAATGTGTCCTGGGAGTGCCCTTCTGGGCAGGTGAGTGCAGCTGCAGAGGTGGCGGGTAGCGTTGGAGGAGTCGGCCCAGCCAGGTGCCCAGCAGCCAGGGTTCTCATGCATGCGAATCTGGATGATGAAGGCGCTGGCTGATAGCAGCCCACGGTGGCCTCTTGTGAACACATCTTGCGTCTTTCCTTTTGACAGTGGCGGCTAGCACCCTTCTCTGCAGGCAGATTTAACTTTCTGTGTCACTAGAGATGGGATGATCTATTCTTTAAGTCCTCATACTTCCACTTCTTCCTTAGAGACCCTGATCTGTGTGTGTGTGTGTGTGTGTGAGAGAGAGAGAGAGAGAGAGAGAGAGAGAGACTGAGAGAGAGAGAGACTGAGAGAGAGAGAGAAAGAGAAAGAGACAGGAAACCAATAGATATATTCTTTGGAGAGGAGCATGGCTCTGTGGGTGACATCCTGGTGTGCTTCATGTTCTGGGCTTTTGAACTATTTCTCCAATCACTGGAGAGGGAGAGCCGATGGCTCAGGGCCTCTTATCACCCCCTGATAAGAGTTAGCAGCCCATAAAGTCCAGCTCCACTCCAAGTCTCCTCAGGAAAACATCTGCACCTGGGCTTCTTGGCCCTGAAGGATGTGACTTAGTCACCTGTGGTAAGTGTAGCCATTGTTCTGCCTCCCGGTACAGGCTAGCCGCCCAGATCTCTCTCTCTCCTTCTCTCTCTCTCTCTCTCTCACACACACACATGGTCCACAGCTGCAGGGGGTCCTGGCTGGGAAGCGCATTGCTCTGGTTTATCTTCAGCCCCCCAGGTAAGACAGGGTGATAGCGGTCCTGAGCAAGCCAGGGGCAATGCTTATCTTTGTCTTCCTGAAGCTGCCACCACTCCTGTCACCGTCACCGGTGGTGGCCGTCAACAGCATGACCTGAACCATGACTTCTCAAGCTGCTGCTAAGAATTTCAGGCAGGCTTCCTCCCTCCGGCAGCACCTGGTGTTCAGGCACAAATCACAGTGTGGTGCTGTCACCGGATGTCAAAGGTGGCTCATGGATAAGACCATGAGTCACTTCCGGCCCCGGTCCTCCCGGAGGGGCAGCTCGAAACAGCAGCTGTTGGGGTCTTCCTCTGTTTGTGCTCAGGGGTGGGGTGGGTAAATGGTTTGAAAGGAGTGGAAATGCTTTGGTCTGGGCCGTTTGAGAACCCAGGCTACCGACCCTTTGTGTTCACGCAAGATGCAAGAACTCCCAGGAAAATGTTCCTCCTGGGATGCGCTCACTCTCAAGCCTTGAAAAAATAGCATGGGACATCTATAAAAAAATGCATGTGGCATCTCAACTGCCGTTTCCTGGGGAACAGCATGCTCTCAGCTCTTAGTCCATCCGTCTGTCCGTCAGTCAGTGTGTCTCTCTGGCCCTCCCTCCTGCCACTCTCAGCCCCTGCCACAAACATCCTCCTGCTGGGCCTGGGTCAGCCCCACCTCCTCCAGGGCTTGCCCAGATCCTCCCCTGAGATGAACTCCCACGGGACAGGCTAAATCAGGTCACTGCTCCCACACAGCTTGTCCAACATGATCCAGAAGGTTCTGGCTGGCAGCATTAGCCAGGTAGAGGGAGAGACACAGCGGATGCCCGTTCCCTACAGCCGGGCAGCACAGGGAAAGGGGCGGGATACAGCGCCCTGGAGTTCTGCCCAAAGAGCCTTTGGATTCCCACTCATGCTTTCCCCATTGGAGCAAGTCAGGAGGTCGCTCCAGCCTCAGAGGTGACCCCACAGGAGTCTTGGGACCCAGGCTCTGCCTTAGGGTGGAGACCACAATCTTCACACGATGTCTGGAAGGGGAGGCCTGGGTCAAGCGTGACCCCCAGAGCTGTGGCAGAGGCTGTGGCTGTCGGGCTCCATCCCGTCCTCAAGGGCACGAAGGCCTCTTTCTCTTTTGTACCCAGGCACCCAAACAGTACCCTGTAGTCTGTACCGGGCACAAGGGTAGCTAGTAAATGCCACCGTATAACAAGTTATCTCTCTGGCTCACCGGGGTCTTGAGGCCTAAGTTCGGCTGCTCTGGGGATGGTTTAAACCTAGCAAAGGGTAGGAAGTTTGTATTCTCAAGCTGGGCATGGTGGTGCGTGTCTCTACTCCTAGCATTCTGGAGTTGGAGGCAGGAGGACTGGGAGTTCAAAACTAGACTGGGCTATCTGGGACCCTGTTTCAAACAAGCAAACATACATACATACATACATACAAACAGCCCCAGAAACTTAAAACTAAAGGAGGAGAAGATAATCCTCCTCATGCCTCCATTAATTCGGCAAATGTGCACCTCTCAGTGACCGACACTCATACTGCCCTAGCCAGTTTCTATCCTAAGGGTCTCAGAGGCAGTCCACAGCAAAATCAAAAGCAATATGATTATGTGTTCCGTTCCTACATGTGAGGGGCCAAGGGTGTGGTTCGAGGGTAGAGTGCTTGCCTGGTGTGCAGGAGGCCTGGGCTCAATCCCCAGCACCACATAGATAGGGTGCAGCAATATACACTCATAATCCGAGCATTCTGGAGGTAGGAAGATCAGAAGTTCAAGGCCAACCCTGGCTACATAGTAAGGTTTAGACCAGACTGGGATACATGAGACTTCAGGATACAGGGAAGAGCAGAGAAAAGGAGAGAAGAAGAGAGCAGAGGGGAGGGGAGGGAAGAGGAAGGGAGGAGAGAGGAGAGGAGGGGAGGGAAGTGGAGGGGATGGGAGGGGAGGGGAGGAGAGGAGAGGAGAGGAGAGGAGAGGAGAGGAGAGGAGAGGAGGAGAGGGGAAGGGAACCAAGAAAGCTTTCCTCAAGGAAATGGAATTTCACCTGAGCCAGGTCAAAAGGACTCAAACACTGTATACACACACACACACACACACACACACACACACACACACACACACACACGCCAGGGAGTGTAGGGGAGGCAAAATTGGTAGTGGGTATCCCCTCAGATCGGAGGAGCGCAGAATGGGCTGTCCCTAAAAGGCTAGTCCATGTTTAGGCTTTGTGTGCCACGTGTTCTTCTTGTGTGCCCATGTGTGTTTACAACCCCTTAAAAATGTAAAAGTCATTCTTGGTTTGCAGACCATATAAAAACAAGCAAAGGCACGCCCAAGGGGATGGCTATGATGAGAAAGGACAGACAATTGCACGCTCTGGGGAGGATGTGAAGAAAAGCCCCTTGTCCATTGCTAGTGGGAAGGGAGAACATGGCAGCGGTTGTGGGAAGGGGGTTGGCAGCCCCTTACAAAGCTAAACACACAGCTGTTATCTGACCCAGAAGTTCCATGCTTGGGTATGTGAGTCCAAAAGAACTGAAAACGTGTTCACACAAACCCGTGCCTGGATCCCTATAATAACATGTCTGGTAAAAGCCGTCACCATGGAAACAGCCCAGTGTCCATCAAGTGATGAATGAGTCGATGAAATATGGACAGGAATGAAGGCCCACCTCCTGCCACAACACAGATGAATCCTGAATATACTTCCCCAAGCAGAAGAAAGCGGACACCGGACTGCACCAGCCCGAGCTCTGAGGAAGGCTCTGAGTCCACAGACAGACCGTGAGCCCTGCCCTCGGCTGGAGGGTTTTAGGAAAGCGAGGAGTGCCTGCTAATGGCACAGCGTCTTCTGGGGCTGACGAAAATGTTCTGGAATTATCAGTAATAATGACCTCACAGCTCTGTGGATACAGCAACTGTCACCGAGCGTGGGCTGAAAGTGTGAATTAGGGACCGAGGAGACGGCTTTCATGGTAAAGCGCCTTTGAGTTCATGTTCATAAAACTGCACACAGTAGAGCGTATCCATAGTCCTCACACTGGATGCAGAGACAGATGGATCCCTGGAGCTCAATATGCATGTGCACACACACACACACACAAGCCTACACATATACACAAAGACACACGCACGCAGAGATAGACACACACAGACCACACACACATAGACACACAGACACACACAGACCTCTCACACACAGGCACACAGATGTGCACTGATGCACAAGCACACACACACACACACACACACACACACACACACTAACCCACATTTTTTAAAGTGTGAATTATGAGCTGGGAGCATGACTTGCTGGGCCTGTCACCAAACCTGCAAATCCGAATTCAGTCTCTGGGACCCACATGGTAGGAGGAGAAAACCGACTCCCAAAAGTTGTTCTCTGACCTCCACATTGGGACGTGGCACACACACATTCACACACCTACCAAAACGCACCTTTAAAAATGTTTTTTGAAGTGTGAGTTTTATGGAGTACAAATTATGACCCCCTCTAAAACGTCTGGCAGGTTTGTTTGCTGTTTTATTCTGTTTCTTAAATGCAAGTGAAGGGCCGTGATTTGCCCAGTCCTGGATGAACAGTTGAAAGGTGCCACAGAGGGGCGTGGAGAGCCACAGATCCTGCAGGCTGGGGTGCAGACTTGGCCTTGGTCCTCCAGGGAGCGGGAGGAGCTGTGAGGGCCTAGCTGTCGGACAGGCCCACCGGGAAATCCTTTCACACAGGCAGAGGCAAAAAGAGCCACCAGCGTGGGGGCATTGAGATTTGGGATGTGGGTACCGCAGCAGGAAAGACGGGGGAACAGCCAGCTGTGTGTGTGTGTGTGTGTGTGTGTGTGTGTGTGTGTCACAATCAGACTGCATGACTGGCCGGTCGTTAGTCAGAGGGTCGGGAAAGGCAGACTGCTTGTCACATGTGTAAGAGTCAGGGTAGGGATGGTGGAGACCCAGGAGCCGGGAGGAAGGTGGGCTTGTGAGTGGGATGAGGGTGAGTGACCCTGGGAGAGCATTCCTGTGTCCTGAAGGACACCCGAGTGGGGAGCCCCAGAGCCAGGCAGAAGGACGTTAGCAGACAGACTGGAAAGGACTCAGACTGCGGCCTGGCAAGGGCCTGATGTGCCATAGCTGCTTGCAGGAAGTGGGAGCCCACCACACCTGAGAGGGAGGAGGAAGAAGCAGCCGAAGAAAGTCTGAGTGTCAGAGGGCTGGGGGGGCTGATGGAGGACGGAAGGAGAGGGTGGCAGATGTTAGGAGGTGGCCTGGAGGTGTCAGAGACCCGGAAGAAGAAACTGAGGTCCCAGGAGGAGAAATCCTACCCAGCTTCTGGTGTCAACGTTGCTGGGGGGGGGGGGATAGTGGTGAGGAGTGGAGTCTGCTTACTGGGTGCCGTGTTTGAGCTGGAGGGTAAGAAAGTTGTGAGCACCGGTGGTGGTGGTGAATACGCCAGCGTGAACCCACCCAGTGCTGTTAAATGGTTGACACTGTAGAGCTGTTGTTTTCTTAAACAGACTGGCCTCAAACTCACAATCCTGTGCTCACTTCCTCCCACCCCCGATGAGTTTGAATTTCAAGCGTGCACATGTAGCTAGGAGTACAAGCTTTATATCTCTGCTTCACCACTCTTACGGTGTGAAGGCTCACGCCCCTCAGAAGCGACCCACGTTGAAACTAATTCCTGAGACAGTGGGCTGGGAGGAGGTGAGGTCACGGGAACGGAGTCCTCGGGACTGGGGTCAGTGCCCTTTCCAAAGGGGTCCTGATCACACATTTGCCTTCCACTGGGTCAGCCGTCCTCAACCTTCCCAACGCTGCGACCCTTTAATACAGCTCCTCCTGTTGTGATGACCCAACTTTAAACTTACTTTTGTTGCTACTTCATAACTGTAATTTTGC
Organism: Psammomys obesus; assembly: GCF_907164565.1. Taxonomy (NCBI): domain Eukaryota; kingdom Metazoa; phylum Chordata; class Mammalia; order Rodentia; family Muridae; genus Psammomys; species Psammomys obesus. The sequence goes on along the minus strand of NW_026592710.1, from coordinate 5,146,700 downwards.
TGCTGTCACAAATCATAATGTAAGGACCTGTGTTTCCTGAGGGTCTTAGGCGACCCCTATGTAAGGAAATTGGAGGTTTCTGGCAGTCCTTGGCCCTCAGAGTCACTTACATGAGCCTTTCATGGCACTGGGCCCTCTCCCTGATGTCCGGCCAACCACACACAGTGTGTGGATCTTTGTAAGGTCTCCCTGCACATTGTGGAATCGTTGACCTGGGAGAGTCTCTGCAAGGCCCCCCTCATCCAGATGCAGGAGGTGTGGGTCCAAGGAGGGCAGGACAGGCGAACCACAGCAGCGAGCAGGGGAAGCATCATGGAATAGTCTCACGTCTAGGAAAGTCCACGCCCTCCTCTGTTCTCGTCGGCCTTTATGTGTTGGCTACTCACTGCCGTGACAGACTCCCTGACACTGTCAACTGGATAAAGGCAAAGGTTTGTCATGACTCATGGTGTCAGAAGTTTTGATTCACTGTTAGGCCCGTTTCTTTGAGAAGCATCTTGGAAGAAATCCACGGTGACATAGAGTATTTACCTCACAGTGGCCGGGAAGTGACAAGATAGCCTTCTTCAAGGGCCCTCCCTCCAGTAACCTACTTTCCTCCCCCTGGACCCCACCTTCTACACACCCCACATTCCAATGGCAACATAGGCTGGGCGCTGACCCTTCACCAGGTGGGTACTGCAGTAAATAAAAGAAAAAAGTACTGGATATAAAATGTTTATTATTAGCCCTAAGATTATCACAGCGGTATTATTTGACCACTACCACAAATAATAAGCCACAGACACCTGTTAGATTTACAATTGCCTTATTTACCATGGGCCAAACAGACGTTTTACCTACCCTGTCTCAATATCCTCCCATCCATCTCCCAGCCATCCCATTCAATGCCTCCACATTAATAATCCTCATCTGGGTTTCCACCCATAATCCCATGGTACTTGCTTGTATACTTCATCTGGGCCTTTTCACCCCATTATTGGAGTCCTTCTTCTCAGCCCACATGGTTCCTTCTCCATGCTAACCCATCGTGGCGTTGTCTGTCCACCCATTGTCCATCTGTCTCCTGTGATTCTCCTGAAGGAAGCCCGGGAACCTTAGCCATGCCTACCCCCTTCTGCCCTGCCCAGGTATAGGATGTTGAGTCAATCAATCGGATATAATGACATAGGCAGGTTTACACAGCAAGGATAACCAGATCTTGAGAGCTAAGCATCAGAACAACCCCCAACAGGTGGGCCTTTGGGGGACACTTGAGATCTAAATTGTAGCGCTTGGAGAAGCGGCTGAGGTCTGGGTCTGCAGTCCATCTTCCCACCCCACCCCACCCCACATGGTTGCAGCAGGGTCTCACAGAGCGGATCCCCAAAGATGGCCCCCACCTCAGAGAGCGGCACCAAGTCCCTGGACCCCCATACTTTTCTCCTTAGATGTAGGTATTTTATGAGCGGGAGCATTTTGCCCGGATGTGCGCCATGTGCACGCAGGTGCTGATGGAGGCCAGAGAGCATATCGGGTCTCCTGGGACTGGAGTTACAGATGCTTGTGAACTGCTGTGTTGAGGAACCCTTAGCCTGTAGGGTCTGTGTTAACCCTGAACAGTCGGTGAGCGCGGAACTGAACTTCCGGGCCTCCAGCTTGGAGGGCTGGAGAAACGATTGACGTAAGAGGCTGTGGGTCCTCTGTAAAAACAAGTGCTCTGGGACAGCTCTGTCCGTACTTCACAGCGTGGCTTTAAATCAGGGGTTTCCCAAGCCCTAGCTGTGTTCGTGATTCCGTAGAAAGCTGAGTTGAGCCCTTCGCTCCCTGTCACAGCTGTTGTAAGACGCCCAGAGCACAGTCCAGCGGGGCTGCCCACGTTTGCGCCCCCCTCTCCCAGCTTCACCCTGGAAGCTTTCAGGAAGTGTCGTCACACAGGCGTGACTGATTGGGTCATTGGCCGCTGATGATCAGCCTCGTCTTCCCGCCTGTTTCCCATGAGGTGAGGGTTGTGGACGTTTCAGCCTTCAGTTATTCATAACACTCCCTAGTGACTAGCCCCCTATCCTGAAGCTCCTGGGACCTCCAAGTCATTAGCCTGCAAAGACACTTCTGTGGAGCTAGGCAAATGGCTGAGTCCATAAAAAGCCTGGGGACCCAGGTTCAGTTCCCCAGCACCTACATGGAAGCTGGGCCCTGGGTGGGTAGTGTCTGTAACCCAGGGCTGGGGGTGGAGACAGGCAGGTCCCTGGTGCTCAGCAGCCAGCAGTCTCACTGAACTGGTAAACTGTATGCCCACCGAAACACCCTCTTCAAAAAGAAAACGATGATAGAGGGAGATAATTGAAGCCAACCTCCAGCCTCCACACATGGTGCATATACGCATACACACACGTACATATGTTGCAAACACACACAATAAGTAAGCAAACAGAAATTTAAAAGACACTGTCACAGTCCTTGAGATTTCAAGAATGTTAGGAGTTATGTGCCAGGAACCAGGGACAAGGACCAAGTGTTCATTGGTCTGTGTCACACCAAGCATGATGAGCATGATGGCAGCAGCCTAACTTCCCTGTGCCTTAGTCGGGATTTTTATTGCTGTGATGAAGCAATGTGGAGAGGAGAAGGTTCACTTCCTCTTCTAGCCCTCAGGTCATGCTCCTCCGCCGAGGGAAGCCAGGGCAGGAACTCAGGGCAGGCCCCTGGAGCAGGAGCTGAGGCAGAGGCCATGGAGGAAGCTGCTGCTCATGGGCTTGCTCATCCTGCTTGCTTGGCCTGCCTTCCCACACAGCCCAGGACCCCCACCTGCAGACGGCGCCACCTACAGTGAGCATGGATGCCCCACATTAATCACCCGCCAGGAAAACGCACCGCAGCAGCTTGCCCACAGGGAAATCTGCTGAGAACATTTGCTCAGCTGAGGTGCCCTTTTTTTTTGAATGACTCTAGCTCGTCAATGTCGAGTTTAACGTTTACTGTCAAGTTGACATTAAACCAGCCAGCTCTCCTTGTCAGGAGAGAATAGAGCCGGGTGTGGGGGAGCACCCCTTCAATCCCAGCACGTGGGAGGCAGAAGCAGGAGGATCTCTGCAAGTTCTAGACCAGCCTGGTCTATGTCGTGAGTTCAAGAGTGTTCTGGGTGGTCTCGAGCGGCACACACAAGCAGATCTACATGTGCTTTCATGAGGAGACCACCAGAAATGACAGCCTTGCTTGCCATTTCTCAGGAGCCATTTATGCTTTTTATTTTATTTTATTTTCATTTTTTGAGATAGGGTCTCCTAGTAGCCTGAAGTTTCTCAGGTAGTCTAGACTGGCTGGCCAGGGCATGCCAGGGACCCTTCTGTGTCTGCTTCCCCAGTGTAGAAACGAGTGTGCCCCACCATGCCCAGTATTTTTACGTGGGTTCTGAACACTGAAATGGCAAACACTTTACCAACAGGATCTCAGAGAGTTTTTGTTTTGTTTTGCAGTTTTTAGTGCAGTTCATTGTATGAAAACAAAGTCAGCCTGCAAGAGGCCAGCAGGCCTGGCCGTAAAAGCATGGGGCAGGGCGCCAGCCATGAGGACCGTGATGAAGCCACAGGGACACCGAGGGACACCACAGGGTGGCTGGTTGGGAAGAGCGGCCTGCCCAGGAGGGCGGGGTCTTCCAAAACTTCAGCTGGTGCCCCTCCACCACCCCTCCCCTCCCCTCCCCAACAAACCGCATTCCCAGAGAGACCGAGTGAAACTGATTGTTCCTCCCAGGCTGGAAGAACAGGCCCTGGGCCTCCTGCTGTCCTCCAGGACTTCCAGGAACCAGAAAAGGCCGGGCTGAGGGCACGGGCCAGCTGCAGGAGGGAACACGAAAGACGCCAGGCTTGAGTAATCTCACTGTAGAACACACAGCCTTCAAGACTTCTTCAAAAATATTTTTTTTCTTATTTTATGTGTGAGGCAGTCTGCCTGAATGTGTGTCTGTGCCCGTGGAGGCCAGAAGAGAGTGTCAGACCCCCCAGAACTAGAGTTACAGGTGGTCAGGTGGTCTGGAGCCACCTTGTGAAATCAGACCCTGGTCTTCCGGAAGAGCGCCTGAATTCCGTTATGAAATGCAATGTGGGACACCTGAAAACACACTGGAGCCACCCTCTGTCCTGCCAGCCTGCGCCTGGCTCTGAAACTTCTCCCCTGACTGGTCAATTCCCAGCTCTCAAGAATCTGGTGCTGCGTGTTCTGCAGCCTTGCCTCTTCCGCTCTTTCCCCTTTAAAAACTGTTGGTTTCTCACGAGCATTTCAAAAACACTTCTGCATTTTGACACATATATAATATTATAATATATCCTGTGCATACAACCTGCATAGGAAATTCGTTCTTTTGCAAGACATGTATATAGCGCGCACACACACACACACACACACCCTCCTCTGTAGAAAATAGTTTTCTGTCTTTCCAAATCCATGTTTTAAGTTATACAAAGCAACAGGCTTTGTTGGTATTTTCACACCAGTGTGTCCTTATACTGTGTCCAAATTTGCCCCCTCCCTCCTCTGCCCTCCTCTGTGCACATTGTCCCCTCGAGCTATTCCCCTCCCTCCCCAGACCCTGCTCTGCTTTGTGGTCACATGTGTCCATGACTAAAGAGAGGTGTGCTTCATAAATCTAGTAGCCCTCCGAGAACAAAAGGGTGTTTGAATGCACCGTGGTTTCCAATTAGGACTTCATGGTTCTCATTCCTGACGTCAGGCTAACAGAGTGGATTCGGTGTTCACAAGCTGCTGCTGGCTTGTGTCTGGGGGTGTGCTTCCCCTGGCCTGCCGGCCCTGGGTGGAACTCCAGTGATAACTACCTTACGCCGCTGCCGTGACCGTGAGCATCCCGTGAGCTGCCGGAGCTGTCACCGTGGGGGTGGCAAAGGCTCATCCATCATCCCTGGCAGCTTGTTGGACCTCAGCTCCGGAGAGGCCCATAAACATGATCTTTGTCCTTGAGGGATGAAGGAAGTCCAGGCCCACTGACTCTGGGGCCACTGATCAGGCCAGGGTTCTCAGCACAGGGCTCTGTCAGCCTCCATACAAGGCAGCAGGACCATGAGGTGACACATCAGTTGGCTAGCATGCACGAGGCCCAGGCCTCCATCCTCAGCCCCTCAAAGCAGGGTCAGTGATGATGGTGGTGACATAGGACCTTGATGGAGGTCCTTGATGGAGAACTGACTCTCAAACAGCGTGGTTCCTTAGTCCCCAGGAGAGCCAGCAGTGTCCTCACTACCAAGTCAGAAATACTTCCAAATGGCATCAGGCCAAGATGGCGCCTACTGAGTGTCCTTAACCAGTCAAAATAAAAACATCCCTCCCCCACTGCCGCAACCCCCTGCCTCGGAATGTCAGTGCAGGCCACAGAGGGCAGTGAGCGGGGTCTGAATGCCAGGAATTTGCTTGCAAAGCTGCAGCCAGCTCCTTTGACCCTTCTGTCCACTCTGGACACTGGGCAGTCAGGCCAATGGGAACGGCTTTAGGGCTGAGTGTGAAAAGGCTTCACTGTTTGGAGTTGGGGAGTACATAGTGCTGAGAAACAGCAGGCTAGAGCTTCCTGGTCCTTTCAGCTGCTGACCTTACGCCTGCCCAAGTTCCTCTGCTCCTAGGTCAGACGGCACTGTGGGAAACAAGGCCATCCACTTGGCTGCACAACCACCCAAGAACTCAAACAGCACTGTCGTCTCCAGAGATGGGAGGTCGCTGGAGTGTGGGGCAATCGATCGGGTGGCCCATCGGAGGAGACTCACATGGCAGCCTCGCCTGAGACGACAGAATGATGAATGCCCTAGAATTCGGCCCAACCCAGAGCAGTAATTTATGTGAGTGGCAGGTGAGGGCTCATTGCTTACTTCTCCTCCGAAGGTCAGCACCCGAGTTAACCAGCTGTGTGCCACAGAGCAAGCCACTCACACGCAGCCTCCTCCCCTGCAGGTGACAGGACACTAGGATCTTCAGGGTTCCAGCCTGGGAATTTGGCTGCCTTTGATGATGTATAAAGTGTCATGAAAGGGTTCGTCCGAAACCTGTCATCTCTCAAGAGACAAACCAAAACCAAAGCAAAGCCCCTCACGCACTGAGATTTGAAAGGAGCTTCCTTTTTAACCATTGAAGGGATGTAGAAGCAAAGAAAGCAATACATGTGGTATAGCCCCACGTCAGCTGTGCGTGTGTGTGCGTGTGTGACACACAAGCACACATGCATAGGCGGGTGTGTGCAGGTGAAATCGGATGTTGATGTGGAATGTGCTCTGCTCCTCTCCTTGCTTTCTGAGATGAGGTTCTCACTGAAGAGCTCACTGGTTGACTAGATTGGCTGGCCATGATATCCGGAGACCTGCTTGCCCCCTAGCCCCAGTCCAGGATTGCACGCCCGCTGCCTGGCTTCTTGTGCGCCTTCTGGGATCTGAACTCAGATACTTCATCTTGGCAGCAAGCACTTTATTGACGAGTCATTTCTCTGGACCCCCAAGCCGACTTCAATATCGAAAAAAAAGCCACCTTTATAAAACGGAATCACGGTAAACACTCCAGAGGACAGCTGCTCATTGCCCGTCTACACAATTAACTGTGACATGGCAGAAGCCCTCCCGAAGTTCTGAGTCAGGCTTAAACGACAACTATAGTGAAAATTTTGGTTTCTTTAAAAGCATAGGAATGTCACGTGAATATGTTTTTGTCTTAGTCCCAGGCATGGATATGGGGCTGCATCAGATTGTTCACAGCAGCTGACTGTGATTTGTCTCAGGCTCCGGCATGGGTGTGATTTTTGCCAGTTGAGGATAGCTTATGTTTGGAATTCTGGGAACCCTTCAGAGGGTATATAGATGCCAGAGCCCCAAAAGAGGGGCTAGCTGCTGCTGCTGCTGGTCCTACTGTTTGCTGGATTGCTGTTTGCTGGTTGGAGATATCCTAGTGATGAAGATCAAACTCATCCCAAGGAACTTGATGGCCCTCATCAGCAGGAAGAACTGTAATGATACTGGCACCCTGTTTCCCCTCTAGCCATGTTTCTACCTAGTGTTGTAGGGTTAGAAGGGATAGGGTGGTGCCGGCTACAGACAATAGGTAGAAACTGTGCTCCAAGTCTACACTCATCACCCTTATGTCGTCCCTCAGGGGTAAACTATGGGTCAAATTCATCCCACCGGTGGCCTGCCGCTCCTGAAAAATAGGTCTATTCTCTTTCTGTGAACAGTGTGCCCTGTCTCTTCCATTCCTCCTCTGGCCTATTCTGTACATCTCTCGTCCAGCCAGCCCTGCCCATCCCTCTTCTGGCCTATTCTGTACATCTCTCGTCCAGCCGGCCCTGCCCATCCCTCCTCTGGCCTATTCTGTACA
>NW_026592710.1:5103695-5139352 GCF_907164565.1 Psammomys obesus | reverse complement strand
CTCGTCCAGCCGGCCCTGCCCATCCCTCCTCTGGCCTATTCTGTACATCCCTCGTCCAGCCGGCCCTGCCCATCCCTCCTCTGGCCTATTCTGTACATCCCTCGTCCAGCCGGCCCTACCCATCCCTCCTCTGGCCTCCTGCCTGAGAGTTCAGCAGGGTCAGTGTCCTGCAGACCCTTAAAACATCCTCTAACTTTAATAGTTTCTCTGGGGTACCATTTTTAAAAAGATTTAAAATATTTTTAAAGGATTTGTTTTATTTGTAATTCTGCATTTGTCTGTATGGGTATGCACACATGAAGGCAAGAGCCCAGGAGGCCAGGCCTGACGATGCCCTGGAGCTGGCTCTTCAGGCAGTTGTGAAGTGCCTGCCATGGGTGCCGGGAGCTGAACTCAGGTCCTCTGCAAAAACAGCGCATGCCTTACCCCTGAGCATCTCCTCAACCCAGTGGGGTAACAATTTTTTTTTTTTAAGTGAATCTATGAACTTGCTCAGATAGTTTCAGGTTCACGGAAAAACTGAACTGAAAGTGTGGTGTTCTCATAGGCCTTTCCACCTCCTATAGCCTCTCCCGTTAGTAACAGAGTGTGGTAGCTTGTCACAGTGGGTGAACCAAGATCCATGTTAGTGTTAACACGAGGATTCATCCCTAGCATCCTTTCTCCAGGTTTGACAGACGGTTAGTGATATGTGGCCACTACGGCATCGCCACACAGAATCACAGCTTTACTGTTCGCTTGTCTATGCCTTTCCGACTCCCAATCCTTGGTGATCCCAGACCTTGGATCTTGTTGCTCGTGTTCTATTGCTGTGGAGAGAAAGCACGACCACAGCGACTTTTATGAAGGGGCTGGCTCACAGTTCAGAGGCTCGGTCCATGTCGTCACGGCGGGAAGCGTGGCAGCACGCAGGCAGACACGTGCTGGAGGAGGAGGTGGGAGTTCTATACCCAGGTCTGAGGGCAGCAGAGAGTGACACACTAGGCCGATTGGAGCTTCTAACCCTCAGAGACACTGCAGGAGACCCCAGAAGCAGCATGTCATCGTTAGTCACGTGCTTGAGTGTGAAGATTTCGGTTTTCCGCCGAGATGGAGAGACAGAAGGGCTTCAAGAGGCACAGGTTGGGTTGAGCATCTTAAAGTCTGAGCACAAAGGAAGAATTCTTTACTCCTGTCAAGGGAAAATGTAAGTGGGCTTTGTTTCGTTTGTGTCAAAGAGTGTTAGAGGCTTATTTCAGGACGAGAACAGCAGAGCTGCCCGCCTGCTCCTCCTGCCGCTCCCCAGGGCACCTTCAACTTAGTAGATCAGCCCGGTAAATTACTTCCACATTCATGACCCAGCCATCCCTCACAGCCAGGGCCACAGCCACAGATCCTAGCAATCATGGGTAGGAATTTTAAAAACAAACAAACCGCGCTGCGACTGTGTCGGACATGTGTGGGCGTTCCCCAGCCACCATTTAGACACAGCACCGTGCGGCTATTCTTCCCTTTTCCATTTGTCTGCCTGTGTGCGTTCTCATGTGCCTGTGTGTGTGCATGTGTATTTGTGTCTGTGTATGCATGTATTTGTGTGCCTGTGTCTATTTGCATGTGTCTGTGTGTACATCTGTGTGTGTGTTTGTTTTGTTTGCATGTGAGTGTGTGTGTGTGTGTGTGTGTGTGTGTGTGTGTGTGGTGTGTAGGCCAAGTGCTGATGTTGAGAATCACCCCTCCGCTCTTCCATTAGCTCATCTTGGAGGCAGGCTCTCTCAGGTGAAGCTGGGCTTGCTGTTGTGCTAGTCTCACTAGCCAGCTTGTTCTGGGGAATCTCGTCTCTGCCTTCTGAGGCGGGAGTCTTAGGCTTAACACCCACGGGACATTCACATGGTTCTGGGGACCTGGACTCTGGCCCTCACGCTCACATTGCAAGTGTTTTAACCGCTGAGCTATCTCCTCAGCCCACTCACAGAGAAGGGCCTCGCTGTGAGCGAGCACACAAGGAAGGACGATGTCGGAATGTGCCTCTCTGCAGATTTGCCTCTCCGTCACAGTGCTGCAGCAGCAGGATTTGTTAGGTCGATGGTCAGTATCCGGATTATCGGAGCACAGTATAAACCTTCTGTATTAATGCAAATAAGTATTCACTGATGAAACTAATACAGTAATGTTTTTCTCTTAAGATTTTTGGTCTCAAGTTAGTTGCGGCCTAGTGTTAGTCTATTTGGACTGACATAATGGTTCACGTATCTGTGATGAGCCTTTCGCTCCTCATGGTTAAACATCTGATAACCTGTCTTCTCAACCTCAGTGTGTGTGTGTGTGTGTGTGTGTGTGTGTGTGTGTGTGTGTGTATGTATGCAAGTCAGGGCGTTCTTCCTGGAGCCCAAGCTCTTGCTCCTGGGGGGTCCCTGTTCCCCTTGTTCCTGGTAATCCTAGCTCCTCTCTCATTCTGACAGACCAGAAGGCCCCACAGGGTAGAGTTAGCTGGGAGCTGAGGCCTCGGCTGTGACTGTGGAGGCTGTGTGGGTGGCTTCATGTTTCGGCCCCTCCCGCTGCACCCTAGAATTAGGCTCACCCACTCAGCAGTGCCGAAAAATGGCAGCCTGTCTGGAAGCACAAGAGCTGCCGGGAACACCCTCGCTGCGAGCCAACAGAATCTAGAGCACAGGGAGCAGGCGGAGGGGAGAGCCAGCCAGGTGAGTCCCAGCCCAGGGTGAGGCGGGCGCTGGAGCGGAGGCTGGGGGAGGAGGCTGGGGAAGGGGGAGGCCGGGGTTGAAGCATCCTCAGAGCGGGGACACCAGGGGAATTCATTCTGCGCCCCTGCTCCATGTCTGCCTGAGAGGAGGGCCCTGAGTGCTGGGCACTGTGCCTCTTTGTGGAAATCCTGCCATTCCCACCAGGCTCATCCACCCCGACCTTTCTACAGAGAACCGGCTGCCGTGCCTGAATCCTCCCTCTCTGCCTCAGCCGACCCCTGGTGCCGCATCCAGTCCCAGCCAGGACTGATTTGTGTCTGTCTCTTCTGAAGGGAAGTGGGGAGTCTGGCATCTTCTACCCGCCCAGTCTGCAGCATGGCCAGGACGCTGTCACTCATAGTCCCCCTCGAACTTAAAAAAATGTTTTTATGTGTGTGTGTGTTATATGTGTGAATCACACCACGTGTGCGCAGTGCTCGTGTGGGCCAGAAGAGGGCGTCAGGTCACCTGGAGCTGGGTTTACAGGCTGATGTGAGCCCAGTGTGGGTGCTGGGAACTGAACTCGGGTCTTCTGGAAAAGCAGCTAGAGCTCTTAACGGCCGAGCCACCTCTCCATCATCCTTCTCAGACTTTTGAGGTCTGATCCATCAGTGATTGTGGCATTGTGGAGCTGAGACAAGGGGATCCCAAGTTTTAGTCTAGCCTGAGCTATACAGGGACCCTGTGTCAAACTAACAGAAAAAGGAAGGAAAGAGGGAGGGAAGGGAAGAAGCCAAAATTATGAAAAAGAAATAGCCAGAGTGGCAAGCTGTCCATTTAAACATCCGTCATGCTGAAGCAGAGCTACAGATAAGTGTCACGAGAATCCAGAGCCAAGAGCGATGTCTTGGGCCACATGACTGAGTAAGCAAGCTTAGCTCTGCACGCCAGGGCGGAGCCCTGCACCCCAGACACCGTCTGTGGAAGGAAGCTCTGTGAAGCTGTGCTCTAATTCAGTTTATTACAGTCAATTTCCCCCAAATGCCCCCGAGGTAACACCGAGCTGGAGAGCACCTGTTTCCCCTCAAAGGCAGGGCGTCCTGACTCTGGTGCAGCTTGGTGCTCCTGCCGAGGCCTGGGACCCTGCAAACCCAAGTTTACCAGCCCCAGAGCAAACACGCTCCTATCTGCACTGCCCCCACGGAGAGTTGGCGAGGCCTGACCTCATGCAGGTGGGTGTTGGGCCTGGGAGGCGCTTATCAGCGGCCCTTTCACGTAATGACCCGCCTGGTCCTCCTTCCCTCGAGCCAAACAGACTCGGTCGCATGCCAGCTGCCTCAGAGCGTGCCCGCCTGGCCCGTGTGCAGTCCCAACGTTTTCCTCCACGGTCACACTCAGACCCTAGGACCGACAGGAAAACGACGAGACACCAGCCTCAGACTAACCCCAACCCAGGCCTCCCCACCTCTGGCCTGCTCACGAGGCCTCAGCTGCTGTGCAATGAAGCTTAAGCATCCGAGGATCCCTCCTCCACCTCCCAAGTCCTGGGCCACAATGTGCCACCAAGCCTCGAGAGAGGGCTTGACCCAGCTCCTTTTCCTTGTGGCTGTGAAAAAAGCAACTTAGGGGAAAGGGTTTGCTTTGGCTCCTACTTCCAAATCCTTGTCAGGGAAGTGAAGGCAGCAGGAGTCTGAGCAGCTGGTCACACTGCCTCTCAGGAGGAGGGACATGTGCTCCTGTCAGTCAGTACCTTCTTCATTTAGACTGTCCAAAAGCCCATCAGGGAATAGTGCCACCCAGAGTGGCTCTATCCAGCTCACACACATACACACATACCCACACACCCATACTGGGATGTCCAGAGGCCTGGCTCCTAGGTGACCCTAGGTTCTGTTGAGCTGACAACTAGCCCTAACCACTACAGGGTCCTGCCTATGGTGACCTCAAACTAGAGGCAGTTCTCCTGTCTCAGCCTGCTGAGTTGACCTGAGAGCCGCCATGCCAGGCGGGAGATTTAAGATCAAGGAGTGCATGGGGCTGGTCCCCAGTGAAGGATCTCCGGCTTGAGGCTGGCCACCCCTCACCTTTTTCTCTCTGTGTCTCCTCCTAGTGTCTCTTCCCCTGCTTCTAAAGACGCTGGGGCTAACGGATTAAAACCCCATCCATCCATAAACCAGGAGGCAGTGGCACACACACACACACACACACACACACACACACACACACACACGCCTTTAATCCCGGCACTCTGCCCAGGAGGCAGAGGCAAGCAGATCTGTGTGAGTCGGAGGCCAGCCTGCTCTACAGAGTGAGTTCCAGGGAAGCCAAGGCTACACAGAGAGACCCTGTTTCAAAAGAACCACCCACCCAAAAAAACCAGAAACCAGAAGACCCCAACCTTACAACATCATTCTCCCTTCATCACCTTCTTAGACACACTATCCCAAATCAGGCACACGGGAGAAGGCTCCAACCCATGACTGGGGCAGGGTTTATGTTATGTCCCTCACAGAAACCTTCCTCTCACATTAGGATGCTGTGTCTCTGAACATGGGGTTAGCCTCGGCCTTCTTCATGCCCAGCCCCACCCCCAGAGCTCCAGGGGGAACCCAGGGCCTTGCACCAGGTCCTGCCATGGAGCAGAATGTCCAGCTCTATCATGTGTCTCTGCTAGGCTCCTGTTCGGCAGGGAGCGAGGAGCCCACCTTAGAGCAGCGATAGATGACAAGGCAGCAGGTCTGCAGATGAAGACAAAGAGGAAGACGAGGATCCGGCCAGCATATGGTCAGAGGCCAGCCCAGACCAGGAGGGAGAGCAACTGGTGCTCACAGGAGCCAGGCTGGCATCACGCGTGTGGCAGAGCGCTCCTGGCTCTGCAGCATCAGCGAGACCATCTCCCAGGCTGGGGAAGTCGGTCCTAACCAGTAACACTGTGTCTTTGGAAGCTGAGGAAGACACATTGGAGTGGACACAGACAGGAAAAAAGCCATGTGTGAACAGGGTGAGGGGTGGCCATCCGGATGACGTAAGAGAGCTTGCTCTTGCAAGCTTTGGGGCCGCAGCTTGGATCCCCAGAATCCCTGTGAAAACCCGAGTACAGCTGACTATCTGGAGGGTTGCTGGCTCCAGCCTGGCTTCACGGTCATTGATGGCAGAGAGTCATGAAGGACACTGGCTCCCTCCTCTAGCCGTCTTTAGTGTTCATGAACATGCCAGCCTATACCCATAGACACGTGTGTACACCCCCCAGACACACACACACACGCAAACACACACAGTAATTAAAGACGAACAAAGACCACTTCCTGAGCGCTTCAGTGCTTGCTGGGTGCACAGCTGTGCTCTAGATGTGGTGTGAACCCATGTGCTTTCCACGGCTCGCCTCTGCCAGAGCCACGTTGCCTGTTCACGGAAGGTTCTAGAAGCATTCTCTTTGACAAAGTTGCAGCAGAGCTGTGGAAAGAATACATTTTGGAATCCAAAAACACCAGAAGATTTAAGCGTTGGTGATGAGGTCAGAGAGCCACACTGGAATTCCGAGTTCTTTGCGGCTCGACATAATAGCTACCTATTAAGTTTGCCTTCTGCATGACCCTCCCAACTGCTGTTTAGACAAGGGCACGCCGTCATCCATCACGGCCGCCACGGAGGCCTGCTTTAGGCTTTATCTTATGAAACTGCTTTCATAACTCCTGGGCTGAGGCTCTCTTTCCAGCCCTGTGCAAGATGTACGGCTGTTGTAAAATGGCCTTCATCCGGACTTGGGCCCCAAACCTCCCTCCAACCAACTACAATAAGAGGACTTTGGTCCCCCCGCCTTGGAAAAAAAATCACCAATCCTAATAAAATAAGCCCAAACTTCCAGGCGACATAAAGGCTTGCTTCTTGTTTTGATTATTTTTTTTTAAATCGTGTGTGTGTGTGTGTGTGTGTGTGTGTGTGTGTACACCAAGGTATACCTGTGATGAACAGAAGACAAGTTTGTGGAGTCATTTCTCTCCTTCTACCTTTACATGGGGTCTGGGGATCACATCCAGGTCACAGGGCCATTCTGCCCACCTTTGGTTGGTTTGGCTTTATGTTGTGTATTATATTGTGATTGCGTTTGCGTGTTTTCAGAATCCCAGACAGACCTCCCATGTGGCTCAGAGCCATGCTATCTGGCCTATCCAAGCTTCAAAGGCCTTCAGAGAGGTGTGTCTTGTAGCTGGGCAGGAGGCCACCCTGAGCAGAACTGAGTCCGTGGCCAAAGGGTAGAAGGGTTGCTATTATGGGTTAACTATGAAATGTTCCTCACAGGCTCATGTGCACTACCTTTGATCTCCACTTGGTGGCACTCTTTGGGAGGTTGTGGTCATCTTAGGTCAGAGGTCCTCAACCTTCCTCATGCTTCGACCCTTTAATACAGTTCCTCATGTTCTGGTGACCCCGCCATAGATTGTTGCTACATCACAACCATAATTTGCTGCTCTTTTGAATCATAATGTAAATATCTCTGTTTTCCAATGGTTTTAGGTGACCCCCATGAAAGGGTCACCCCCAAAAGGGGTGGCGACCCACAGGTTAAGAACCACTGCCTTAGAAGGTGGAGCTAGAGGGGGAAAGGAGGTTGGGAATGGGGAAGTATTTTGGTTCCCGGTTCCTTCCTGTCTCCCTACGTCCTGCCTGCCACCGGGTGAAAAGGACCTCCTTCCATTGCCACAGTCACCTGCCCGTCCCCACTGGGGACAAGCAGCCACGTACCGAGCCAGCTGAAACAAACCTGTGCCCCTCACCATTTTGTTTCTGCTAGGTATTCAGGCACGGCACAGAAAGGCACTTCTACCAAGGAGCCAAACCTACCGCACAAGGCCAGCAGAGAGAGGGTGCCCGGGCCTACCCACCCCAAGACAGCGGGAGCAGATGCAGCCCAGCAAGCACACCCAGGTGGCTGTGCTCTCCTGCTGCTCTAGGCCAAGCTTCTGGTGGGCTGTACACAGCCTTGGCTAGGGCCAACACCACAGACAAGACGACCAGGGAGGCCGTTTCAGAGCGGCGGCCAACAGAGGGGCGCGTGAAGCACGTTCCAGGCTCCGAGGAGTGCTCTGGAAAGCAACTGCCAGTTCACATCGGGAGTTTTGAGGAAAATGGCAACTTCCACTTTTGAAGAGCCTGCCAGCCGTTTCCCAGCTCTCCTCTCCCTGAGGTGGTCCTGAGGCCTGGTGACTCAGCGCTGTCTCCTATTCTCTGGGCTTCCCCACATCCGCCTCAAGCGTTCTTTTGAGCTTTCCTTGGTCACTGCTGGCTTTAGGAGCAGTTCCCGACTCCCTGAGTCAGGGGTCTAAAGGGCAGCAGACCTCTACGGGTGAGGCAAAGGAGCACAGCAGTGTCTGTGGCCAGCGTCTCACGTGGCAGGCAGGGTGTTCTGACATGGTGCCCGCTTAGGTTGGTGAGGGGCAGCAGGAGAGGGAGCTGGGGCTGGACGGCACCTCCGGCTGAAGCCATGAATGCAGCCAACTGGTTGCTTCTACCTTGACTATAAACCTGAATTTATGTGCAAATAATTACTTCTATCTGACCACTTTCAAAGAAAGTCATAATGTTTAATTTCAAATTAATTCTCTTAGAAAAACGCATGATTTGTCAGCAGATTTTGGAGTGATACATATTGTGACAAGCAGAGAATAAAAGTTCAGTGTAGCCTTTCGTCAATCAATAAATATGCAAGGTGTGGTGGCTCCTGCCTTTGATCCCAGTACTCAGAGTCTGAGGCCAGGCTGGTCCACCTAGGGAGTTCCAGGCCAGCCAGGGCTACACAGTGAGACCCTGTCTCAAATTTAATTAATTGTTTTTAATGAGGGGCTGGAGACGTGGCTCAGCAGGCGAGACCGTGGCTGCTGTTCCAGAAGACCTGGGTTTGATTCCCAGCACCCCCATGGTGGCTCACAGCCATCTGTAACTCTAGTTCCAGGGGATCCTGTGTCTTCTTCGGGCTTCCATAGGCACCAGCCACACACAGGATACAGACATGCATGCAGGCAAAGCATAGACATAGACGTTAAAAATAATCAACCAGTCAGTCAGCAAGGGGGTGAGAGAAGGCGCACGAGTACGAGCACCTGCTACATAACCTCAGGGGCCTGAGTTCGGATGCCCAGTGCTCATGCAAAAGCCAGAACACGGCTCCCTGGACGCCTGTAACTCTACCTCTGTAGGGGGTGGAGACAGGAAGATTGCTGGGATGTACATGCTGACCGCCAGCCTAGCTCCAAGTCAGTGAAACACCCTGTCTCAAGGGAATAACACTAAATGACAGTGCAGGAAGCCCAGCCCCCTCCCGTTGGTCTCTGTGCCCACACAAACATGCGAGATGGACTAAACACATAAACCACATTCACACATACACAGAAATAAAACACAGGCTTAGTTGAATGAGTTGTTTGGCAATTTGCATGTATTTTATTTATTCCCCAAGGGTTTTTGTTTGCTTCTAAGTATACACAATACCACTGCGCTACTCAACACTGAGTGTTGGGTCCCATTCCAACACTGCGTTAAGAGGGTTTTAAAAACCAGTTTATGCCAGCTGTAGTGGTGCTCATGCCTTTAATCCCAGCATTCAGAGGTAGAGGCAGGCAGATCTCGGTGAGTTTGAGGCCAGCCTGGTCTATAGAGTGAATTCCAGACTGGCCAGAAGTATATAATTAAACCCTTGCCAGTGAACCACCTTGCTGTCCCTAGAACTATTTTATTTTTTTAAATTAGATAAGGAGGCTGAGGCTGGGGACTGAGCATTTCAGGCCAGCTTGGCCTCTATAGCAAGACTCTCTGTCCAGAAACAAACAATGATAACGAGAGCCCTTTCCAGCCTTCGCTCCGTGACTTGCTCATCCTACTGTGGCTAGCTTGAGGCTGCCTCTAACCTGCAGACTGAAGGGGCTGTCTGTGACAGTTGGCTGCTGCTTCCTCCCCCGTCCAGAGCTGTGGGCAGCTGTTCCACACCACAGGGCCCCAGTCATGTGCTTCCTGGGCCAAGAAGAGCTCAGCCGGAGCTCCCCAGAGAGCTGTGGAAAGGACAGCTGTGGAAACACAGCGGTCTGGGGTTCTGAATACAAATGACTCTGTTCCCTGCCCCCTCCACCGTGCTTGCTGGATCTGCCCTTCCTGGGACAGCAGCTCCTATAGTGTGCTGGAAACAAGGCTTCAGCTTCCTTGCTGGCGTTTCCAGAAAAGTTATTAAACCACGTTTTAGAGTGAATTCCCTTATGTCCGGAGTGTCAGATATTTGGGGAGCACACTGCAGATGTGTGTATGTGTGTGTCAGGGCTCTGCCTGCGTGTACGTATGTGTACCCCTGAGTGCCCAGGCCGACAAAAGGGCATCAGATCCCTGGTATCTGGAGTTACAGATGGTTGTGAGTCACCATGTGGGTGCTGGGAACTGAACGTGGGTCCTCAGAACGAGCAACAAATGTCCTTAACCACAGAGCCATACCTTCAGTCCGGGGGTTTTCTTTTTTTGTTGTTATTGTTTTCCTTTACTTAAAAAGAAAAGAAAAGAAAGCCCAGACACTATAAACATCTTCACAATAGGACACAGCTGTTGTGCTTGACTTTAAAGGAAATAAAGGATGGGCCTGGGCTACCAGCTCTGTTCAGATGGACCTTGGTTGCCCTGTGTCCACCCCCACAGACAACAGCATCTTGATTTCCTTCTAGGCAACAGCCTCCTTCCCTTTGTGAGTTTCAAACCCATGCATCTGCCTCCCTAGAGCATATGGAGGCCAGCACTGGCAGCCTTCCAGAGCCACTGCTCTCTGATGCTTTCTGAACTCATGGCCTCTCTCTCCCACCTTTCTTGTGCATCCGACGACCTTCCAGTGCCCACTGTTCCCCTAGCAAGCTCAAGGGGCCCTCGCCCCACCTGCCGGGATCGCTTCCGGAAGAGGTTTGCTGTCTCATAAACCATCCTTATGTCAAAACATTGGTGAAGCAGTGGCCCAGAGCTCAGCTCAAGCTTTGTGCTGCTCTGACTTGGAGCTGTACTCTTGCACAGGCTTTCTCTTCAAAAGCACCTCAGTGTCCTTCTTTAGCTTGAAAGGATTCAAGCATCTTGTGGTCCTCATGCCACAGTCTGGGTGCTCTGCTTTCCAAACCACTGGGCATCTGGAGGCTTTGAGCTCAGGGAACCTGGTCACCCAGGTTTCTTCTGGTCTCTGGGAGGCCCGGGGCGGGGAGGGGAGCACATGTTCCTGTTGAAGTCAAGTTTTGTTTGAGAAACAGCAAAATTTAACATTTACTCATCCAAGGCCATGAGTTGCTAGAGCAAGCGCTCCTTAAATTGTGACAGTGAGCCCACAAATGTTTAAGGGTGTAGCCAACCTACCAGTAGCATCACTTGGCCCCTTAGGAAGCCCATGAGAGTGCGTTCCTGGTGCCTGGTGAGGATTCTGACTTGTTTTGTAACTTCTGCCCTGGGGAGCAGGGACCTTGCTCTCTACCAGCCTTGGCTCTCAGGGAGTTCAACCTGCTGTCGGGAGGGATACAGGCGGCCTCATCTTGGACGTTAATCCAGCTGGAATGTTCATGTGGTGATCAGGGAGCTGGCACCACCTGGCACTGGAAGCTCCTTTGGGCACAGAGCCCAAAGGAGCAGGAAAGCGAAGGAGCCCAAGGTCTGTCTTCCCAGAGAGCATCCGTCACAGCAGGAAGAGGTGGCCAAAGCCAAACCTGGGGAGTTCCCTCAGGATAAGCAGGGGTTCCAGCACACATAGCTGCGGGGAAAGAAGGGAGGAGTGTAGGACTGTAAGATTAGACACTAACAATCCGCAAAGTGTGCACCCTGTCCTGACTCCACCGTGAACAAACCTGTAAACAGTCGTCACAGGGGGGTTAGAAGCTATGGCTCGGCCTGCAAGCTGCTTGCCAAGCTACCGGCTCAGCAATGAGCTGTTGCTCTTGCAGAGGACCCGGGTTTAGTTCCCAGCACCCAGGCCATGCGGCTCATAACGGCCCATAACTGCAGATCTGTGCGATCTGGCACCCTCTCCTGGTCACTTCGGGCAGCTGCATGTATGCAGTTCACATACACACAAGCAGCCATATGTATATCTAAACAAAAAAAAAAAAAAAAAAAAAAAGTCTTGTGATTAGATCTCTGGGCTACTGGCTAGCTTGTGTCCGTTATTCTGGCAGTCCTGAGGAAATGTCTTAAACAAGATGCACAGCACCTGAGGAACACCTAAAGTTGACCTCTAGCCACCACACACGTGTAGTTGTACCTGAACACGCATGTGCCCCCGCATGACATAAACACGCCCATGTATGTGTGTGCCCACACACGCACACACTCACTCATCATGGAGAAACAGAGAGGCGTGAGAAAACAGGCTGGGTATAAAATGACAATGGCTTGTACTTCAGTCTCCAAAACCTTTTCTGGGTCAACTTTCAGGCTAGAAGCCATCAGGGGCGATACCAGGTCCAGCGGCTGCATGAAGCAGCGGCGGGAAGTGGGCACACGGCGTCCACAGGGTCCACCCTGTTCTCCTTCTGTGCCCCATCCACCCGACCTGGTCTCTCCGATTCTGCTGCTACTCCAGCTGACCCTCCGCTGGTTCCCAGATGCTGGGCTGTGGTCAGCCCAACTACCCACCTTGTCAGGTTCACAACGGTACTATGTAGACACTAAGTAGGTATTAAAGGGCCGAACGGCACCTGCTCTGGGTACATATCCAAGTCTTTATGGCAAAATAATATCCCTTTTAGAATTTGCTTTAAATACCTAAAAAATGTGTTGGGGTGTGGAGAGAAATACGTAGCACTGAGCATGATGAAGGGCGGGTGATAGGCCTGTCTCATTTGCCTGCTTCTTTGAAGGGGTGCTAGGGACTGAGCCCCAAACCTCACATGTACTGGGCAAGCCTCTACTTCTGAGCTGCTTTTTGGCTCTTTTGTTTGAAAATACTTTATTATTAAAAAAACAACTGGGAGGGGGGAGACATAAGAATACGCAATAGATCCCGAAGCTCCCCCCCCCGACACCTTTGCCATCCTGCCAGCCTTCCTCCGTGCCATCTGTCACCCCTCCCAACCCCTGCCACCCCCCCTCCAGTGGCGCAGCCGGAGAGGTCTCCAGTCCTTTCTTCTTAAGGATGTGGGAGAGGAGGAGGCTGATTAACACCACGCACATCACAGAAGAAAAAGAAACCAATTAAACCTTCCTGTTACTGTGAGCGATCTGCTCTGGCATGTGTGAGCTGGTCTTGTTGTTCTTACAAACAAGAATTTGAAGAGCCCTGTGGACCTGAAACCCCACAACTGCCAAGCTTCTGACTGTTTTCACACTGCAGCGCTTCAGATTCGAGGTACAGGTTTTAAAAGGCACCCCCTAATTGAGATGCTAGGGACTCGATGAGATATAAGACTTTTAGAGGGTAAACACATAGGAAGTTTGCATTGTCTTAGCCATGCTTCTGCTTAGGAGAAAAAGCGTAGGTGCTGGCCCAGTGCCAACCAAAATAGGAGGGTGGAAGACGCAGCTAGAGCCATGGTTTTGTTCACAAATGTTCTCCACGGCTGAAATTCTTGGAACAGGGTCTGCTTTATTTCACTCTGCCCAGCTCACATTTGGGTTTTTTTAGGGCCTCAGTAGGGGCCAATGGTTCTTAGGGCTTTTGAGTAAATCCCATTCCCTCCCTCCCTTCCTTCCTTCCTTCCTTCCTTCCTTCCTTCCTTCCTTCCTTCCTTCTTTCCTTCCTTCCTTCCTTCCTTCTTTTCCTCCCTCCTTCCCTCTCTTTCTCCTTCCCTCCCTCTTTCCTTTCCTCCTTCCTTCCTTTTGCTCCCTTCCCTTTCTCTCTTCCTTCCTTCCTGGATTCTTCAAAGGGTTTTTAAGATATGATGCACATTCGATGGACAATATTAAACAGAAGAGAATGCCTGGTGTTGGAAAAATAGTAAATGTTCATTAAAATGAAAAAATCAGTAAATCCAGAAACAAATATAAGCTGTTTTGTTTTGTTTTGTTTTGTTTTGTTTTGTTTTGTTTTGTTCAAGACAGGCTTTTTCTGTGTAGCCTGGCTGTCCTGGAACTCTCTCTGTAGACCAGGCTGTCCTCAAACTCAGAGACCCACCTGCCTCTGCCTCCTGAGAGCTCTGATTAAAGTCATGGACCACCACTACCCAGCAAGCTATTTTTTTTTTAATCAAGAAGAAATGGACTGAGGAATGTTTTTAAATTACTTTTAATTTTTAAAACCGACACTTACTTGCTTGCTTTTTTGTGTTGTGTCTGTGGGCACAGGCAGCACACACACTGCTCAGAGGACTACGTGCAGGAGGACCTTAAAACCTGCCTCTTCCAGTCCCAGCACTTGGGAGACAGAGGCAGGCGGATCTCTGAGTTGGAGGTCAGCCTAGTGTGCATAGTGTGCTCTAGGACTAGCTAGAGCTACACAGAGAAACCTTATTTCGGGGAAAAAAACCCAAACAAACCAAAAAACCAAGAACCCTACCTCTCCCCAGGGGAGCACATGAGTGCTGGTCCAGGGGTCACGTGAGCCAAGGTGTGTGTGGAAAGCATCCTGGCCCCGTTGTTGTAGCGGGGAGGTGGTTTTATTTTGTGTGTCTCTGCGATACTGGTGCAAGCTCCCTTTCTGAACGCCATCATTAACTTTCAGGAGGCCATTTGCACTCTAAATCTCTTCAGTGTCCCTGATGCAGACAGGACGTCGTGTGTCTGGAACTACCAGGGTCATAGCCCACATCCTGTGCCTATAGTTTTTGTGGCCCTCCGGAGAGGTTAAAATTCCTGTCTTTCCCCGGAAGTGGGTCTCGATGAGGTTGGTCCGGACCTGTGCACCCTGGAGCCGAGTCTGGGGTGGAAACCAGGACGCACGCCACTGGGTCTGCACGGCACCACCCCACTCCTGCTTCCTTAACCCCGACCTCCCTTTCTCCTTCACTTCCTTTTCTGCGCAGCAGCCTGGGTTAGGAGGACAGGGAGTCTTCTGGGGGGGGTGCTGGCATGCAGTGAGGAGGAGTTCTTTAAAGGGGAGACCCACGGTAGGTGTCGGAGTTCACCATGGTGAGGTGAGGTCCAGCTAAGGGACTAAACCCAAGAGGGTGACAAACAGCCATGTGCAAAGGGCTCCTGGTCCCCACAGGGACACCTAAAAGACAGGATGTCTAGTCAAGCGCGGTGAGGAGGGGGCCCTGGATCGTGACAGAAGTGACTAGATAAAGGCCCAGCCTTGGCATAACTGGAGGTGGTTCTTACCTTGGGGAAAGGAGGTGCAGATGTGGGAAGAGAAGGAAGTCGCAGGACTGAACTCAGAGATTTCAATCAAAACAGACCCTCAAACATGCACTCCCGATGACTAGTCCTGCTCCCCAGGAGGCCATTGGAGCAACAGTCTCTGTGACCACTAGCACCCCAACTCCCAGACCTGGATTTCAAATGTCATTCCCTGCTTGCAGCTCTTGGGAGGAACAGTCTGTTCCAGGCCAGATGGGCAGAAGACAGACAAGCTAGACCATCTCCACTGTCCACAGAACAGAAACCTCCAAAGACCCTGGAAGTCAGTCAGAAGGGGTCACCCTCTGCCGGATGATAACCTGGCAGCTGTAGGGACAAGCCGAGGCACACACACTTCAGTCTGATGAGGGCAGCAAACATTCCAGGACCTCCGGCAGGACATGTGTCATGAAGTCAGCTTCCCTGATGAAGAGTCCTGGCAGGCGCCCCCTCATCAGGTGACAAATCACACTGTGGCAAATAGAAGCACCAAACCAAGTCAGAAGACAAGCCAGGCAGGGTCCACACCACCACTTCCCAGAGGTACTGAGGCTGGTGGCTCTGCTCTGGCTCGAGCTGCCAAAAGCTGAGGTTCGTCCTGACGAAGCATCTGTCCCCTTATCTTCAAAAGCAGCCGACCCAGAAAGGTCAGGAAGACAATGAAGTGACTCAGGGTATTGTGTGCCCAGACATAAAGGACATTCTTGGGACAAGTGACAAAATTCGAGTTGGGTCTCAATATTCAAGGATGGCCTTGAGTTGCTGTTTATTTCCTTATGTTGGTGATTGCCAGCTTGTGTGTAAAAGGATTGGGCATTCAGGCCTCAAGGCCCGTTGGGTTGGTTGGTTAACTGTGTGTGTGTGTGTGTGTGTGTGTGTGTGTGTGTGTGTGTGTGTCACTCACACACAGAGACATGCATCTGGTGTGTAGGAGGGTGCAGCAGCCTGTATGAGTGGTAAATGGGGGAACACTCAGTGCCTACAGACTCACACTCCACCTTATTCTGTGAAGACAGGGTCTCTCTGACTGACCCTCGAGCTAGGCGTGAGGCCAGCAAACCGTACAATCATCTTTTCTCTTCCCCTTGTGCCTCTGGGGTTAAGGGGCTTTCTCATGGCTCACGGGGGCTTGAACTCACATCTTCACTCTTTTGCAGCAAGCACTCCTTACCCCAGAGCCTCCTCCTCTCCCAAGAACTGTCAATGCAACTTCAAGTCAAGATCCCCCCCCCCCCCCAGTCTCCTAGCGGTAGTGGAGACCAAAGCTGGGTTCACACCCACTGGGCAAATGCTGTACCCCTGAACTACAGTCCCAGCATAAGCTCCCCAGCTCTTACATGTCTCAGAAGGGTTTTGCCTTGAACTTGCTGCTTTCTTCTGGTTTGTGGCTATGAGTAAAAGCAAAACAAAAATTTAACTAGGTAAGGTGCTATGGTCTAAGGGGGTTATTCAGGGCCTTGGTGGGGCTGGGAGGGTGCTACTCTAGGGAGACCAGCATGAGGGGGGATGCCCAAGCTGGATGACTCACTCCCTAGTCCCTGACCTGCCCCAAGTCCAGGCCAGGAGTCCTGGGCTGCAGCCCACCAACCTCTGATGGCAGAGCTGGCCTGAGTTGGTCCCAAGAGCTGAACACAATTGCGGGTGCATGCAGCTCCCAAGTAAGCACCGGCCAGGTCCACAAAAGAGTGTCCACCTGGCTCCGAAGAAATTTCTTCCCGTGGTGTTGGTCACAGCTGGCCATCCCCAGATTCGAGACCCAGACACAGCCCCTGGCTCCCCCGTCCTGGGTTCTGGCCTCCACTAGGTTCTGGCCACTGCTGTCTTCCTGGGCTTTCCAGAGCAGTGGTGAAAGGTCTGGAGTAGGCCACTGCTGCGAATCAGCACAGTGTTGCTTCCTGAAGGGACTTGGAGAAGAGACTTAAACAGGGAGGAAACTGAGCTGGAGCCGAGGCTCAGTCAGCAAGATGCTTGGTTAATGTGAAGGAAGCCTCGGGCTCCATCCTCGGCACCACATAAACCAGGTGTAATCCCAGCGCCTGGAAGGGGAGGTCCTACCAAGGCCATCCGTGACTGCGTAGTGAGTTGGAGGCTACCTGAGACCCTGTCAAAACAGAAGTGGAGGAAACCAGAGTGCTGCCAAGGCTGCTGAGCACAGAGTTGGGGACCGTGGCCGGTTCTCAGGTGCTGGAGGTGAGTGTGTAAGGAAGTGACACAGATCCTCATCTTTGCTCAGGCTGTTGGTGCTTCTGGGCTTCTAACACAGTTTCCTTTAAAGAGAAGAATCCAGTGTAATCCAATACTGCTCAGCATTGACTCTGAAGAGTCTGAGCTGAACCCAGAGCAGTCCCTGAGGATGTGTCTGCCTGGGCCACCACCTACAGGGCTGTCCTTTCCTTTTGTTCAGCTTCTCCAACTGGAAAGAGTTTTCATTAAAAAAAAAAAAAAAAAAAAAAAAAAAGACTCCACCAGTCATGCCACAATGGGGACGATTGTTCTGAGCAGGCCACGCTGACTTAAATATTTACCTTTTTGTTTCACAATCCAACAGGAAACAGGGGTCAAGGATTTTTTTGTTCCCTTTCCCCCTCTGGTCAGCACTAAAGAACAGTTGTTTTTCTAGTTACCCAAGAGGGAAATGATAACAGGTAGGAAATTGGCACTTAGCAGAAGCCTCCAGATCACAGCCTTCGGGTTTCAACCGAATTCTCCAGCAATTGTGTGAAACAGCTGCAGAGCTTGAGCCTTGGTCAACTTTCTCCCACTTCCTGTGTGCCTCCGGGGTGGGGCTGGAGCTGGAGAGCAGGAGCCAGGCTGAGCCTTGTTAAACAACAACAACATTCTGCTCTAGGCCGCAGCAGACCAAACCAACATGGAGTCGCTTGTGCCAGCTGTCACCTCCCAGAACTGGTCAGTTTCCAGATACTGGGGAGTCTTGTCTGCCAGCATCAGTGTGATAAGGAAGTTTCTACTGCTTTAGGCCTTGAGAAAGATCTTCCTGTGTGGTTGAACTGTGGGTGTTAAGTTGTCAGTGTTCACTAGCACATGTAAGACCCTAAGTTGGGTTCCCCAGTGTCACATAAAAGCTTCCTGGAGTTAACCTTTCAGAGTTCAGGCATTGTTCCCTCCTCACATACCCCACTGTTCTTGCTCTGTCCTTGGCCCAGTGAGCGCTTTCTGCTCTGCTTAGTGGCTGAAGACTGTCCTGATGCAGAAACCACAAATAAAATGCTAGTTAGGTCCGAAGCTAGATCTACTTAAGGTACTGAGTGTTATCATCGGGGATCAAGGGTAGACAGCCGTTTGTTTGTTGTTTGTTTGTTTGTTTGTTTGTTTTGTCAAACTAATGCAGGGTAGGATGGGATTTGGGTTCCACTCTTCGGACACCGAGTGCCTGGGATGCCCTGGGCCGTCCCAGGCAGCGCAGCGCAGAGAAGTGAAGAACCTTGGGGTCTTCTCCAGGCCCTTTTTCTGGTTCCCTGTCTGTTCCCCAACTCTTGACATAAGCCCAGCTTCTGCAACCGGAAGTCCGTGCTGTGGGAGGGGCCACTCTGGGAGCTTTCCCTCTGCATTCTAGGAGGGGCTATTACTGAACACCTGAGCCACGGAGCAGGGTGGGCGGTGGATTTCTGGTTATAACTGCCTTGAAGGGCAGCATTGAGGAGACTTTCCTCTTAGGTTAGGTGTTGAATCTGAGATGAACTGGCTGCAGGCAGACGGACTGAAGGGTGGACAGAGCAGCATATTCCTGTTTGCAGACTGCATGTAGGCTCAGTGGGAGGCAAAAGCAAAACCATCTCTCCCAACAGTCAGAGGCCAGGACTTCTGTTATCCTCGTAATCAGGAGATGAGCAGGAAGCACAGGCCATTTAGGGGACAGGGAATGGCTTTTAGAGAGACAATGGGCCCTTAGGAGAATAGATGGAGGTGTGATAGGTGTGGTGAGGCTTGTGTGTGAGTGGCCTGAGAGATAACACACACACTCCAGGAAGGGTCTAAACTGTCCTCCTGTTGGGGGCCCTGTCTCCGAGAAGATAAGAGCATTCCAGAGAAACTGCTGTCTGCGTCCACTGCTTTCCAGCGCCTTCCTCCCCCAGTCAACACCAGACAGGCCAGTCACTTTTTTAGAAGGGCACGTCCTGAAAACCCATCTGGAGCAAACTCGACTTTTAAAACACTAAAAATCTGTAATTCCGTTATAAACAAGATTTCATAATTAAATGAGTTAAAATAGTTTTCGGTACTTTAAAAATACTTTGATCCGAAAAGCCCAGTCCTTTGCTTGGCTGTGGTAGCACACACGTAGCATCCCAGTCCTCAGGGGGCTAAGGCAGGAGGGTCACAAATTTGAGGAGGGATACACAGCAGGACTTTGCCCCAAACTAAGTAGAGAGTCAGATCTTGAACCTGAATGTGAGGGTTTAAGACCTATCTGCACCATCTAGTAATGATTACCTAGGAAGCAACTGTCTACAGCCCTTCTAGCTGGAGCTTCCACACGTGTAAAACACGGGCAGGGCATAAGCTCGTGCCTAGCAAGCACAAGCCCCGAGTTCAGTCTCCAGTGTCAAAAGGAGGGGAGAGTAACGAGATGAGAGGAAAGGATAGCGGCCATGAAGGGTTTGGCTAGGAAAGGTGTTTGTTTAAACCCAGTAGTACCAGGCACACAGCAAAGAGTGCACAACACTAACAATCAGCGGTTTGGTGCTGTCACAGCATTCTTATTCTCTCTCTCTCTCCTGTGTGTATGTGTAAAGATCAGAGGACAACTCAAAGGACTCCACTCTCTTTCCACCATGCAGGGCCCAGGAGCTGAACTTGGGTTGTTTAACAGCAAGTGCCTCTACCAGCTGAGCCATCCCACAAGCCCATGGAGAAGACCATGAATAAGTAAAACAAATCAGTAAGTGAAAAGCTGAAACGGGCAAATCTACACCAGGACAAGGGTGTGCATTCAAAAAGCTCTGGTCTTCCTTAAGGGCACCTGAGTCTGACTTCTCAATGCTCAGGTGAGGAGTGGGCTTCCCTGGTGATGTGTATCCCGTGCTTTTAGGTATTCTTCCCACCATAAATGATGGAAACCAGCTCAGGCAGGAAAAGCTTCTGGTGCCTACCTGAGCACACTGCAGAGAGAGCCGGTCATATGAGTGTGCAAGCCCTAAAGCCTTCATTTTCAGTCATGAGACTCTCTTACTTTTACCTGCTGAAATGACAAAAATTGTGTCAGCAAAGGGTCAAGGGTTCAGGGCTTCTTAAATCTTTCTGTGTTCCAACAGTGTGACCACAGTCTGTAGCTTCCAGTACCCTTCATAAGGAATGCTAGAGTGTGGAGCAAAGTAGGCGTCCCTGAATATTCAGATCCAGTTGGGGTGTGTCGCCCACCCATCCATTCATCTACCCAGCTATCTATCCACCCACCCACCTACTCACCCATCATCCATTTATCCATCCATCCACCCACCCATCCATCCACCCACCCACCTATCCATCCATCCATCCACCCACCCATCCATCCATCCACCCATCCATCCATCCATCCATCCATCCATCCATCCATCTACCCATCCACCCACCCACCTATCCATCCATCCATCCATCCACCCACTCACCCACCCACCTATCCATCCATCCATCTACCCACTCATCCATCCATCCACCAACCCATCCATCCATCCATCTACCCATCCACTCACCCACCCATACATCCATCTATCCACCCACTCACCCACCCATCCATCCATCCATCCATCCACCCACCCACCCACCCACCCATCCATCCATCCATCCATCTATCCATCCACCCATCCACCCACCTATCCACCCACCCACCCACCCACCCACTCTCCCACCCATCCATCTGTCTGGCAATGACAGACAGGCTTTGGAAATGTAATAAAGTTTTAGTCAGCTAACTACCAGGAGTTATATGAGTCTGCCAGAACCCGAGTGAGTGCAAATGACAACAACCGAACCATGCCCTCCTAGGTGTGAGCTGAAAGAGAAGGGACACACTGAAAATTGAGCAGCCAGCCCAGCCCTCAGGGAGTGACTTCATAACCCAACTGGGACTTGAGGACTTCAAAACAAATTGTCTCATTTCCACTTCAAACTGCTGGGTTGCCATGAACTTTGTGTTTGTAAGTTTTCCACTGTCTCAAGTTGGATATTTTTTAATTATTGTTATTATTATTATTACTTTTATTATTACTTGGTCTCGCCCTGTACTTTGACTTCACTCACCCTTTTAAGTTTCTTTCTAGCCCCTCGGGTCTGTCTGGAAGTTCTCAGAGGGACCTTTCCTAGTAAACTGTGCTAAATGCAGCAGAAGGTCGGCTTGTTTTCATTCTGCGTGTACTGGGAGGCCCACCTCCCAGCTCCGGGGAAACCACAGGGGCATTTTCCAGACTTCTTTCCAATACAAACAAAGCTTGAGAGGCCGGCCTGGCCTCATGCTGCCCACGTCTCTGGGTCTCCGATCCTGGAGGAAGGAGAGACCCCTGACCTTCCACAAGTATTTCAACACAGCCAGTTCTCAGAGGAATTAGAATTTGTGCTTTTACATCAACTCTGAAACAACCATGAAGGAGGCCCTATTTTTATGACTGGGTGTACTTTCTTAGAGTGGAACATTTTAATACAATATTTCTGTGGCCACTAACAAAGGAATTTCATGGCCTAAAACTCTAGGGGTGGGAGGGACACAAAAAGAGAAGTCCAGGTAATTAGATTGTGGTGTCTGGCTTGACCCAGCCGTAGACATGGGCAGATCTCAGAAAACTCTATAGGATTGAGAAATCTTTCTGGCTACAAGCCTGACCTGCTAAATTGAGAATATCCATGCCCTTAAAATGGAGCCTAGAAAGCGAAAATTCAATGAGGGCACCAGGACAGAATGTTTCATAGCTTTTTTTTCCCTTGTGCACGTGTGTGTGTGTGTGTGTGTGTGTGTGTGTGTGTGTGTGAGAGAGAGAGAGAGAGAGAGAGAGAGAGAGTTCTATCCACATGAATGTGAGAGCATGAACCTCTGCATGTGCAAGGAGCCCTGAGGCTGATATTGGGTCTTCCTGAATGCTCTCCATCTTAGTCACTGAGGCAGGGCCTCTCAGCTGAACCCAGAGCTCACCAGGATGGCGAGTCTGGCTAGCTAGCCTCCTCTGCTGAGTCCCTGTACCACCCTCCCTGGTGCTAGAGCCTCAGGCAGGTCCCACCACCACCCAGCACTTACAGGGGTTCTGGGGATCCAAACTCTGGTCCTTATGATTGCACAGCAAGCACTTTAACAGCTGAGCCACCTCTCCTGCTCGGGTCAGAATGTTATGAAGATACAGGCCAAGATTCCTGGTAGATGCCAGCAACTGTGAACAATACTCAACATATACTTACACGTACTACGGCTTTTTCTATACATATTTTCCTATGATTAAGTTTAATTTCTAACTCTGGCACAGTAAGATAACTAATAATAACAGAACGATTATATGCTGTAAGAAAAGCTAAAGCATACAGGCTTCCCAAGTGTTCCTCCTCTCTTAAGGGGAACAGTTCATGGCCTTCTCCTGGGCATATCTCGAAGAGAAGGGTGGATACATCATAGTCAAACTGATATCCAGGATGGCTACTCAGTGACCAGTGAGAGGGTAGCAAGTACCACGTGGCTATATTGACAAAGGAACGACAGAGTCACAGCGCAGCAAGCTTTCCCCACAATAGTTAGAAAGCATACACTTTAAACTTGTGAATTACTTATTTCTGGAGTTCTCCACGAACATTTTCAGATGATAGTTGTCTTTAGGTAACTGAAAGCTTAGAAACTGAGGCTGTGGGTAAGAAAAGAATATTACATATAGAAAGTGCTTCAGCTCTCTCATTTGTCACCAATGCATGGAACCGGAGAGAGGGGCTCAGATAGGTCGGCTCCTCTGCCGTGTCCACCTGCTCAAGGAAGGAACTGTTCAGTTGACAAGGAAAGGAAAGTCACGAGTATTTGGGACTCACAGTTGTGTGTTGCAAAGGCAGAAATGCACCCAAGCATGTGGGGGTACACACATGCTGATGGGACTACCCTGGCCTTTGCACGTGGAGGTCAGAGGTCAGCCTTGGCTATTGTTGCTCAGGTACCATTCGCCTTGGTTTTTGAGACAGGGTCTCTAAGTGGTCTGGGGCTCTCTGATTATACCAAACTGACTGGCCAGCAAGCCAGTGGGGATCTGCTTATATCTACCTCCCCGGTGCTGGCCTTACAGCATGTGCCATCAGCCCTGTTTTTTTAATGTGGGTTCTTGGTGATAAACTCAAGTCTTCAGGCAGGCATGGCAAGCACTTCACCTGCAGAGCCATCCCCGACATCTTGGTGTCCTTTGATTTGAGGAAAAGTAACCCAGTGACACCAACAGAAGGCCTGTTTAGTTTCTAGATTGATCACAGTAAGAGATTAAGCACAGTGGAAACACAACAACCACAACAACGGGGCTGTGATGAAAACTGTCTCATCCTCTGCCCTGCACTCCCCCTTGCTGTTCCCTCAGTGAGAAGCGTGCAGTGAAATCTGGCTCTGCAGCCGGGGCTTTCCAGACCCTGGGGTTGTCCGTCAGACACTTTCAGCATTTGGCAGCGCGTGGCACGAGGTGCCTGATGTCAGGACAGCCGGAAAGAGCTCAGTTGCCGGGAAGGGCGGCCCTACCCACCTCCAACCAGCAAGAGCTGAGGGGCCTCCAAACACCTTCTAATGTTTTGAGAGAAACCAGAATTCTCCATTTTTTTTTTTTAACATAGAAACTAAAATTTAGGAGACTGAGCAAACACTGAAGGAGCTGAGGAGGGGCTAGGACCCACAGATCAGTTTGCAAAGAGCTGACACATCTTATGCCTTCAAAACACAGTATAGCTTCCCATTTTCTACGTGTTTAAAATCTGGCAGGCAGGTGGCATTATATTCTCTGCAAACGTCCTCTTTAGTGTTTATTCCTGAGGGCCCCTGCAAATGGTGATCCTTAGGCCTTTATTCTCTGCAGGTCTCTGTTGTTGGTGTGATGTAATCAAAATATAACTAATCTTTTGTTTGTTTGTTTGTTTTCCCTTTTGAGACAGGGTCTCATGCAGACCAGGCAAACCTCACCCTGGCTCGGCGCTTGAACTCTGGGTCCTGCCAAGTGCTGGGATTACATGTGTGTGGCTCTGCTCAGCTAAGCTCTGCACTGTGATTTTTTTTACAAGGCAGCATATCAAGAATACTAATTAATCTAAAGCCCTGTTCAAGTTTCTTACTAACCCCATCCCCAAGGCTTTCTCCTTCTGCCGTGTGGGTCTCGGGGATTGAACGCAGGATGTCGGGCTTGGCAGTGTGCAAGGTTTGTGCTGTGTGCTTGCATCAGACCCAGAGCCTTGTGCGTGTTAAGAGCCAGCTCCTGCGCTGAGCTACGCCCCTTACCCACAACTCCCTGCCCTTCTTAGAGTTGGTTTGTTTGTTTGCTTTTTGTTTTCACAAGAAGCCAGTCAGATACATTTTGCATGCTTTTATGTCTTTCTTTTCCAACTCTACCATTTTCTTTTCTTTCTTTTTACCAACGGTTGCCATCAGTCAAGAAGTCTCCTTTCTTAAGGCCTTGCTTAGGCTTGGGGATCATGGTCATTCCGCTGATGTGTGTTCTGTTAAGTTACGAAGGAGCGTCCCCTTCACCCTTCCTGCTCAGAAGCATAAAGCAAGATTGGGGTCATCTCTTCTTTGAATACTGGTCTGACTTGATGGCTCCTAAGGCAGAGATTTTTATCACCTTCTTCAGGGGGCTTCAGGGTAGCTGGGCTCACACTGCCTTCCTGAGCTGGTTGTGATAAGATGGCAGCTCCAGGAACTTATCTAGTTGTGGCCCTAAAATGCCTGTAATCTCCCTTACTGCTTCCAGCTCGGCCACCTCTGACCTTTACGCTCTGGGGATGGATATGTTCTGCCTTGGAACTATTTGTGCTCTCTCGTTTCTCATCCTGCCGTTCGGAACACTTTCTCTGCTGCTCTGGGCATTTGTTACTTTTCTCATTAGTGTGACCAAAACACCAGGCAGAAACCAATTACAGGAGGAAAGGCTGTTTTCTGACTCACGGTCCGGGAGGTGGTTTAGTCCATCGCGGAGGGTGTGGTGGAGATTCCTCACATAGTGGCATGTCCAGGAAGCAGAGAGAACTGGAGCTAATGATTCCAACTTTCAGAGCACACCTCCCCAAACCCCCAGGCTGCAGTTCTGTGGGTTGAGCTTTGCCTAAGACACACAAATCTCTGGGTTCCATCCCTATCGCCCCACAGACTAGACATGGAGGCACACACCTGTAATTTCCAAATTCTCAGGAGGTGGCGGCAGAAGGATTAAGTTCAAGATGATCCTCAGCCACACAAAGAATTTAAGGCGGGCCTGGGCTACGGGAGACCCCACCTCAAATCAGAGCAAAGGTTTACCCAAAAGGGGCCTACTCCGTAAGCCAGGCCTCACCTCCTGAGAGCTTCACAGCCTTCAAAATGGCCTGACAAGCCTGAGACCAGCCTCTAGAGAACATTCTAGATCCAAACTGTAACACTGATATGGGCTACGAGTTCCTGCTCCAGTGATGCTCCTGCCTCAGCCTCCTGAGTGCTGCAACTACAGGCATGCCACTGTGCCTGGTCTTCCTGTCTCATTTTGGCTAGGTTATGAAGTGAGTTTTTCTGGCGTTTTTCCAAGGACTAATACTATTTGTAGTTGTCCACTCTTTCTATTGTATCTTTCTTTCTTTTTCTATCTTTCTTCTTTTTGTTCTTATTTTGCACCATCTCTTACTTCTTAGCATTTAGTACGAAACCCTTAGTTGTTGCGCAGAATGCCCAGCCAGCTTCTTACGTACGTCTGTGCTCGCCTGATGCCTGAGGAGGCCAGACAAGGGCACTGTGTCCCCGGGAACAGAGTTACAGACAATCAGGGGCTTCCGTGCAGCTGCTGGGAACCTAACCGCAGTCCACTGTAAGAACAGGCACGCTCAGCTGCTGAGTGTGTCTCCAGGCCGTGGGGTTTTACACGATTAGGTGATTTCTTAAATGTAATACTTCATACCTTTATATATTTAGGGTACAAGCTGGTGCTTTGATACATGCGCACATTTATATGATAATAGCATGTCAACCACCCTATGCACTTGTCACTTCTCTCTCTCTCTCTCTCTCTCTCTCTCTCTGTGTGTGTGTGTGTGTGTAAGAAAGAGAGAGAGAGGATCCTGCTGGGGACCTTTTTTCTCTCTCTCTCTCTCTCTCTCGGGTGTCTGTGTGTCTGCATGTGCATGATGTATGTGGAGTGTTTCTCTCTCCTCTGTGTGTGCGTGTGTGTGCACACACAAACACATGCATGGTGTGTGTGGATGGACAGTTCTGTGTGGACATTATTTCCTTGCTGTATAGCAAAGACACTGCTTCAGATTCTCAGCCTTTGCTGTTGCCGCTCCCATTTTCTCTATTAAGGCAGGACTTTGCTATATTTACATTTTTTTCCCAGAAGAGTCTCGTGTAGCTCAGACTGATCTCAGGTTTGTCATGCAGCCAAGGGTGATCTTGACTTTCTGATCCTCCTGCCTCTGCCCCCCGAGTTCTGGGACCGGAAGTGTGTTCCGCTGCACCTCGGCTATGTGGTACCGGAAACGGAACGCAGGGCTTCGTGCGTGGTAAGTAAGCACTCTGCCGACTGAGCTACTTCCGAAGTCATTATTTTAAAAAGTGTTTCTAACTTTGTTTTTAATTTGGCCAGACCAGGGGTTGAGCCCCAGGGTTTTGCATAGGAATCACGTACCATATAGTTGTCCAGTGTGTTACATGAAGGTGTGATTCACAAGCCAGTAGATGTGCACAGCATGGAGGCTCTCAGTATATCCATGAAGTTTAGGACATTTGCATAACCCTAAAAAATCTGTATCTATTTCCAGTCACACACACACACACACACACACACACACACACACACACACACACACTGCACAGAAAACCTGGCGTCTGCTTCCTGTGTGCACTTCCTTATTCTGGACCCACGCAAATGAAGTGCCACAAGAGACAGCCATTTGCCATCAGCATCTCTCCCTTGCTGTGTCTTGGCTGGCTTCTCCCTTTGCTTGCTGATGGCCAGGTCCTGTCACACTGGAATGTGCCTCAGGCCACAGGTGGCTGTAACAAATGCCTCCAACTGGGGCATTTGTAAAGAACAGAAATGTTTCTTTTTTTTATTGAGACAGTGCGCCTTGTAACGCAGGCCGGCCTCGAACTCTCAGTTCCCCCGTGTGGGTCTGCACACCACAGCCAGCCATTAGGGGATGTCTGTCTCATAAGGTCACCAGTTCCACCCTTGACCACGCCACCCTCACGCTCTGCTCAGGTCCCCCGTCTCGTCACACTGTGCGCTGGGAGTTAGGGTTGGATGTATGACTTTTGGGAGGACACAGATGTCCCAGCCGCAGCATAACCTTCATCAGCACTGAGCGGGCAAACTGTACCCACCGTGTGGACTATCAGCCCATCAGCCGACTGTGGACTGTCGCCACGCTGTGGGGGTGGGTGGGGGTGAGAATGCGGCACACAGTGACCTTTCGTGAGTCTTCTGTGGACCTGCGCTTTGGCTCTCCCCCGGTTGTGGTCTTCCTGGGTCACTTGGCTGCAGTGGCACCGTCGGGCAGAGCCACCAGCCGTACCGGGAGCTGCTGATTCCCCACACCCTCAGCGTCACTTGTCATTATGTTGTTTCTATTAGAGGGTTCCCCGCTTTGTGCCAGCATCTCGCCCTGTGCTTGGCACACGGCATGACCTCGATGTTTAATTATAAATATGCCGTGTTCCTCCGACTTACGGTGGGTTTCTAATTCTCATGTGTGTGTGATGGCTGCAAGCATTGTGGTTACGTTTGCTACGGATAATATGGCTAAAGCACTATCATGATTCGTAGCCATCATTAAATGTCCTATTTTAAGCTACCCATGATGTCTGGGCGAACAGCGTGAGAAGGGGGCAGAAGGCGTGCCTCGCTAGCAGTGGTTCAGAGCCGATTACCTGAGCCACAGACAGCTGTGGCAGCGGTGCGGGACAGTAGACCAGCTCAGGTCAGAAAAGGTTTTCAGAGCTCTTTTATTTTACAACAGGTTAACAACATTGTTCATTTTTTCCCAGCGATATTGCATAAGTGAGTCAAAAAGAAAACCTGCAATTTTAAATTGTGTATCTTTTCCCATAAGTCCCAGACCCATCTGACCATTTGATTGTAAGTGTGTGTGTGTTGGGGGGGGGGTCCTAGAAGCATTTCCTGGGCTGGGGAGATGGTTCAGCAGGTGAAAGTGCTTGCTGTCTGGTGTTAAGCCAGATGTGGTGGCCTCTGTGGTCTCGGCACTCCTGCGATGAAATGGGGGGTGGAGACAGGAATTCCTGGTGCTTGTGGGCGAGCGCGGCGTATGAAGCAGCATTCTCAACAAGGTGGAAGACGAGGACCAGCGAACGAGGCTGTCCTCTGACCCCCACGAGAGGTACCTACCACACAGACACCATGAACACATACACACAGGGTTAAAAACGATAAAATAAAATAAACACTTGTTCCTTTTTCTTTATCTCATTTTTTGGCCTGGTCCCTTGGCTAGATTGGTAATGGATGTCCTTCTCTAGGGCCTCACACTGGAAGCCAAAGTTTAGACAATGGTGCCAGAGGGCCTGAGGGTCTTGGTAAAACAAAACAAAACAAAAACCTTTCACTTTAAATAGGTCACTTTGTCATGAAGGCCAGGCCTGAATACAAAGGATTGGATACGTTTCTTTATTCACTCACCACAGATTACTTGAACCAGCCGCACTCCTGACCTCCTCAGTGATCTGCTCAGCTCAGTTGCTATGGTTACAGCTCTCCTCCCAAGCACCTAGTCAGACTGCATCTTCCTCCTAACTACAGTTCACACAGCAGTCCCTAAATACACGCTCCCTGTCCCTGGCCTCTTGATGCTCACGCAGCATCTGTCAAGCCGTCCCTACGCCCTTGCCACCGGCCCCCAGCCGCCAGAGCCATGCCACTGTTTCCTAATGCTTTCCTGTTTGGTGATGGGGATAAGTGTTTGGCACGTTGTGAGTCCTCAGTAAACTCTGAGATAACGACAGGCTCCAGCCTTGGCATCACTGACTTCCAACAATTAAGGAAGCAGCTGTCTTTGCGTCTCTGTGTGGTCAGCGCAGACGGTAATTACTCACTGCTATGACACCTGTCTGCTAGTGACAACTCAGACTCAGGTGATTTGGGACACGCTTCTATGCAGGCCAAGGTGTCATTTCAGGCATACCAAGGTGTGTCTGGAGAGGGGTATGAACTGAGTGCAGAGAGCAGGACTCACTATTTACCCAAGAGCCCCAGGGCAATGTCTTAATTCTAGGACAGTCTGCTCTGACTTTCTCTTGTCTCCTAGTGAAAGGACCTCTGTTTCTCCTCTGTCTGATGGGAATTCTCCCCACCTAACTTTCTTCCCAGCCCCTGGACTTCCTTCTTCAGTAGCCAATTGTAAACTCTGGGCAAATGAGAAAATGCTCCCTCTGTGAGACAGCGGTGGTTCAGTGAAAGGCTTACTGCCTCTGTGTGTGTGTGTGTGTGTGTGTGTGTGTGTGTGTGTGTGTGTGTGTGATGTGTGTGATGTGTGTCCATATTTATGTACACGGATGCAGAAACCAGAGTCTAACTTTGGATGCCCTCCTCAGCTGCCTTCTGGGGTTAGAGAGACAGCTCAGTTAGAAAAGACTTGCATGGGACCTTAGATCTCCAGAATCCATGTAAAAACCCATGTGTGGCAGCACACACATGTAATCCCGGTGCTGGAGGGCTGGGACTGAAGGATCCCTGGGCTCACCAGCCAGCCAGCCTGGCCTAATCCATGAACCACCAGCCTGGAAGAGAGCCTGCCCCTAAAGCAAAGAGGACTGCTCCCAAGGGACAGTGCCCAGGTGTAACAGAAGTTCTGGTTTCTTTGTGTGCTATGTAAATACGCTTTTGTTTTAATCCCAAGTGTGGGACTTTAGTTGGGCTATAGTTTGTCCACACCTGTTAATTGTCACATTTGGGGCATGATCTTTGCAAGCTGGAAATGGCCCTCCACATTCAGCATGGAAAGGGGTGTGGTCTAGGACTCTGAGAGTATAAATATGAGGCTGAGAAAGAGAATGTGTGTCGTTCAGTGTTGGCATGAGGTGTTGGTGTGTGGCGTGGAGCAGTATGGAGAGACTGGAGACCAGAGATCAGAGACCAGAGACCAGAGACGGTGTGGCAGTCTGGAGCAGACAGAGAGAAACGCCTTGGGTGCAGCGTGGAGGAGCCTGCTGGCTGGGTCTGCTGTTGACAGAGATTGGTACAGAGCCCTAACAGAACCCTGGACCCTAAACAGCCGGGAGAAGTAAAGAGTCTGGGCCTCCTCTCCCCACTGACCTTTCCTCTCTCCTACTCTAGGTTGGGGGGTTGCTGGGAGGAGAGGCCTAAACACCCCAAATAAAGTAGAGTTTAAAAAAAACAACCAACTGCCACAGGTGGCTTTCCACTATGCCCAAGGTTGCCTTGTCTTCCACATACATGTACATACACATTCACAGCCACAGCCACACATACGTGCACTCACACATACACACACACAGGTAAAGGAATTTTAATTCAGATCACATCCAAAGACCTTCTAGGTCTGTGTGATCCGCTAGAATACAAACACCCCTTTAATCCAGGAGACAGAGGCAA
Source organism: Psammomys obesus (assembly GCF_907164565.1). Taxonomy (NCBI): domain Eukaryota; kingdom Metazoa; phylum Chordata; class Mammalia; order Rodentia; family Muridae; genus Psammomys; species Psammomys obesus. The sequence continues at coordinate 5,108,685 of NW_026592710.1, read as the reverse complement.
GCAGATCTGAGTGCAAAGTCAGTCTGGTATAGAACAAGTTTCAGGTAAAGAAAAGCTTAGGTCCAGGCACGGTGGGACACGCCTTTAATCCCCCCAAAAAATGAACATAAAGATAGTTTGTAGAAGCAAGAACCCATGTTTGACAGTGATGTCTAATTGCGTGGCAGAAAAAGTGATGAATCAGAGAAAGAGTTGACAGAATAGGATATGCCCAACTCTCACCAGAAGACAGAGGAAAGGGAAGCTACTGAAGGGGTAATGCAGAGGAATGAGAGGAGGCAGTTTTACTGGAAGAATTTTACAGAGAGAGGTTGAATGTTGAATGACAGAACAAGCTAGACACAGGTGAAACAGAATGAGCTAGAGAATGAGGAGTAACCAGAAGATTTAGAGCAGATTTCTGGAGTTAGTTTGAGAACAAGCAGAGCAATTCCAGGCTAAGAGAGAAGCCAGACCGAACAAGTCAGCTGGGAGAAGAGCTTGAGCCAGAACAGCTGAGTTGAAACAGGCAGCCCAGAGCTCAGAAAGGACAAGAAAGGGTGAGCTTATTCATCAGTAAGTCTCAGAGGCTGAAAACACTCTAAACTTAGGTTTCATTGTACCAGGACTCAGTCTAGGTAAGCAGACAGAGGCAGTAAGCCTCATAGACAATTGAATCAGGTAAATAAAAGTTCATTTTACGCACAAACACACACACACACACACACACACACACACACACACACACTATCCTATCAGGCATTTTCTCACAGCAACAAAAACATCTAATTAATCCTTAAGTCTTTTATTCTTCTTGTTCTATCGGATAAGCTAAACTCTCCAGGAGAATCCTGAGCAGGAAAGGTGGGAGTTCATGACCTTGTCCACTCTCAGGGCTTCACTATTAAGGATAAGGCTAGCTGTAGTTCTGATTTTTTTGTTTTTCATAAATGTCCTTTTGGGGTTTTTGTTGTTTTGTTTGAGACAGGGTTTCTCTGTGTAGCCTTGGCTGTCCTGGACTCACTTTGTAGACCAGGCTGGCCTTGAACTCACAGAGATCCACCTGCCTCTGCCTCCCCGAGTGCTGGGAATACAAGCATGCACCGCTGCGCCTGGCTGAGGGGGGAGATGGAGCATGTCTGCTGAGCTCTCGTGTGCAGTAGTTAACAGAGCTGGGCTGAAAGTCTATTTGCAAGTCTGGCCTCTGTGAGCTCTGGGCACCTACATCCCAGGAAGGTTTGCACCATTCCCAGGTGGTTCACGGGGCCTTGACCGCATGTGCAAACAACGTGGCCTATGCTGACTGTCCAGGAGTTCGGACGTTTGGTTTGCACCCTGCAGAGGGCATCGGTGTGGCCAGCCCCCGGTCCGGCCCTACGCTCTGAGTTTCCATGTTCTTGGAAGGCATCATTCCTCACCTGCCGCCCCCGACTTGGATGGATTAAGCATGCACATGGCCTTTGGAAGTGCACACTTAGTCTCAGCCCGGGCAGATTTTAGTTTCACTGATTTTGCTGTGTGCCATTTCCTCGTGCTAACTCCCAGCCATGAGTCTGACTATGCCAGACTATCTAGTCCCATGAGGAGGCTGCTCACGTGGATATCACGTTGGTCCCCTTCTGCTCTGAGATTTCACTCATTTATGTCTTTAGACTGGAGCTCACTGGGTAGCCCTTGACTGGCCCCGAAACCGGTATCCTCCTGCCTCTGCCTCCCGAATGCTGGGCTCACACACACGTGTCACCTCATCTGTCTATATTAATACATTCTGAAACTTATGCCAACCTTGGATACTCTAACAAACCCCACTTTCAAGAGTGTTGGCCTCTGTACATGAACTGAGATTTGGTTCTGCATCTATGATTTTGGCCCACTGTTTTGTTTATTGCAGTGATTTTGTTTTTGTTTAAGTATGAGAGGAACACGGCCTCTTTTTTTTTTTTTTCCAAAAAACTATTCTTTCTTTCTTTACGTGTACACGCATGTGTGTCTGTACATGTGCATGTACCTGAGGAGAGGAACATCCCCTGGAGCTGCAAGCCATTGTGAGCTGCCCGATGTGGGCGCTGGGAGCTGAACTGGGGCCCTCTGGAAGACCAGCAAGTACTCTTAACTGCTGAGCCATCTCTCCAGCTCCACCCTCCAAGGATGTCTTTAGCTCTGCATCCCATATTTCCATAGACTGTCTTCACCTTCATGCCATTCAAATAACGCCTTAGCTCACACCGTGGCTCCTTCCCTGACGAGAGTTGTCCCCGATGATTTATTCTGCACCTCGTAGAGATTTCTCAGTCCCTTTGTTGTTTTGTTTAATTTTAGCTAAGTTCCAGATAGCAGGGTGTTGGAAGCAATTTCTCCTGTCCCTTGGCTTAAAACTTAAAGTTTTTAATTTATTTAACCAATAAACTTTTCCTGGCAACTGCAAAGGTAAATGTCAGGCATGTTTTCTGAATTCATTAAATCTCAACATCAAGACTTTCACTTTTTAAGTAAAATGTTACAGATTTTTAACAACTATTGACTTAAGCTCAACACTTGGGTTTTTGTTTAAGCTTTTACCTTTAGCTGGCATTTAGGTAATTGAAAGCCAAAGCCCAGGTGTCTGGGGAGGCTAGCTCAGGACCTGCGGGTTGTAGGGTGAAAGTGTCTGAGTGACGCCTTAACGGTGGGCTCAGCCTTCTCATACCGCTCAGCATTCGAGGAGCGCACAGCAGCAAGGCTGAGCCTCCCGGTAAACTGTGGACTCTGGTGTGTCTGTAAGGCTATAGACTTTGACGAAGGTGCTACTATGGTACCAGATATTGAAAGTGGGGAGCTGTGCCTGAGGAGGCCGCTGGGGCGCTGGGGAACCCTCACTTCCTGTTCACTGTTGTGATGAATCTAAAACCATCCAAAAAGTAAAGCCTGCTTAAAGAGCCGGTCACTGGCTCCCCTGGCTTTCAGAGTGTTTCGCTAACGTTTAAGTTACAAGCTAGTGGCTGTTATTAATTAGCTTCTTTGATCCATGTGGTTTCCAGGCCGACTTTGTGAAATCCACCCCCTCCCCTTAGCCTGAACAAGCTTTATCTAGGAATGGTAACATTACTTTGACTGTATCTACACTGAGTAATGAAGCGTTTGGGGCCTGGGACATGAGTCGAGTAGGAAATGAACAGGAGCCCCTTGGCTCTGCCGTCACCTCACACCAGGCAGGGACTGAATTAGCAGCGGCTTAGAGCTGCTGCCTTCCTAGTGAGTTCAGCCTGAGCTTGGTAAATAATATCAGAACTGAGTCATTTATGGTTGAATGACACAGAATGAAAAATAAATGCCTTTCAGGCACTTCCTGTTTCCTAATATGGATGAAGTCGTTGACACTTTAACAAGAGCCCCACCTGTGGCCCAAGTGAACTTTTCCCTATTAAGGCTGTTGATCTAATTTCCTGATCAAAAAAGGAAGCCAGAAACCCTGTAAATAGTCTGGGTAGACCTAAAGAGGGGCTGTTCTCTCCTCTCCATGGCCTTGGCAATCGATGTTAAGTCTACTCAGTTCATTCCTTAAATGGCCAAAGGTGTGTTGTTTTGTCCTGTTTCAGAGCATTCTGGGAAAAGGGAGGTCTTCTGCCCTGCCAAGAGCTGCTGCCCAGGCTCTCACAGAGGGCAGGGTTTATATTTAGAACTTTAAAAGTAGGTACTGCTATTCTTAGGGGATTTTTTTTCTTTTAATACAACTAACCTGCTCCACTGTGAATTCTAAGCCCAGGTCGGCAAGGCCTCGAAGTCTCCGTAGCTGTAAGGACGCAGGTGTGCATGGGCGCCCTTCATGGAGCGCATCCTTCCTCCATCAAGCGTCAGGGGGGAGGAAAAGTGTTTGAATGGCAGCTTTCAGGGAGCCGAATAGAAGCCATAAGGAAGTGAGACCTGTTCTGAGGAAACACAGGCCATCCATAAACGGATGACTCACAGGCTTCTCTCAAGTTGCAAAACTGATTCTGAATCACTGAAGAAAAAAACCAATCTCCAAAAAATCTGACTTGTCTTTTAGGAATGGACAGCTGAGGCCTTAGCTGTCTGTGAACACGTCCTTATTCACTGGCCTGGGGTAACCTCAAAGCAACATTAAAAATAGGTCAGTTTGTTAGAAATGTTTGTTCAAAGGCCAGACTGGGCTCTAAATTTCTTTTGAGTTAATCATAAGAATCTAGATGATAAAAAAAAAAAAATTGTGCAGAGAGAAGCACACTCCAAACAGGCATGGGGTGAAAACACGGATGTCTTTAATAAATCGATCTCTGGAGCCTTGAAGAAGAGGCTCAGTGGTTGAATGGCCTGGTAAAGGACAGAGCGGCTTGGCCACTGGCCACTCACAAAGCTGAGCCTAACGGTACACGCCTGTCATCCAAGCCACTCTGGAGGTTTATGTGCCAAGACTGGAAATTTAAGGCCAGCTGAGTAACTCAACAAACAGTAAAAAGAGGGCTGGGGACTTAGCTCAGGGCTGAGGTCTCAGGGCTGACGGATGTCTCAGCAGTGAGGCGCACAGGCAAAGGGGCAGAGCTGTGTTCCCAGCACCCGCATGAGGCAGACCACAACCGCCTCTAACTAGAATTTTACGACAGCAGCTCTCAACCTTCCTCAAGTTGGGACCCCTTAAAGCATCATCTCATGTTGTGGTGAGCCCCGACCATACTATTATTTTCATGACTACGCCATAACTGTAATTTTGCTACAGTTAAGAATCATAATGTAAATATCTGTGTTCTCTGACGGTCTAAGGTGACCCTGTGAAAAGGTCATTCGACCCCACCCCAGAAATCACGAGTCACAGGTTGAGGACCGCTGCTCTGGAAGATCTCACGCCTCTGGCCTCCCAGAGCCCCTGTTCTTAAGCACCTACACCCACATTTACATACATGATTAAAATAATAAATCATGTTTAAAAATAAAAAGATAAGCACAGTTACCAATGAAAAGGGGGTTAGATTCACACACACACACACACACACACACACACACACACACACACACACAC
>NW_026592710.1:5078377-5103685 GCF_907164565.1 Psammomys obesus | reverse complement strand
CACACACACACACACACACACACACACACACACACACACACACACACCCCTACAAGGGGCTTCCTTGTATGAAATCATCAACAATAGGTGGGATTTCCTAGAGATCCCAAATGTTTCCGAATCTGTGTTACATGGAGGAAGAAAATGATGACTGTTTGGAAACCCAGAATGTTTCCCAGCAACAAGGAATAATGTCTGCCATGAGATATCAATCATTAACTTCAGACTAATCTCAGGCTGGTATCCAGGGCCAAGAGCCAGGACAATAGTATCAGAGATAAAACAGCATTTGGCTGGAAAGCCTGGAGACAGCGGGCACGGGCGATAACGAAGGGCTGAGAATTATTTTTAATGAATGTATAGACCGTTTGGGAGAAGTCTGGAGGCAGTTTTTGTTTGTTTGTTTGTTTGTTTATCATCATCATCATCATTATTTGTTTGGTTTGGTTTTTTTGAGACAGGGTTTCTCTGTGTAGCCCTGGCTGTCCTGGAACTCAATTTGTAGACCAGGCTGGCCCGGAACTCAGAGATCTGCCTGCCTCTGCCTCCTGAGTGCTGGGAGCAAAGGCGTGTGCCACCACTGCCCAGCTAGGCCAGCAGTTTTTATTAGTTCTCAGGAAACTGGAATTTAAAAATAAATGTTAACTGGACCATGTAAATGTTATGAATTATAATTTCCTGTGAAAGTTTCCTAAGACTTTCCTCCCTAGATGTTTCCTGTGTCATTGCATGTTAAACCCAGAACTGAGAATGTATGAGTGTGTCCAAGAAGTCAGAAGAAAACATTAGGTCCCCTGGAGCTGGAGTCACAGGTGGCTGGGGCCACCATGCGGATGCTGGGAGCCAAAAACTGCCAACCCATCTCTCCAGACCCTCGTCCAGAGAATGTTAACCTTTCTCAACGGCAGGGTTTGCACACAGACCCAGAGGTGGCCCATGCAACTTGGATGGAGAGGAACTCCCAGCCAGAAAACCTGTGGTTTCAGTCCCTATTCTGTCACCTGCTAGGATGAGGACAGATCTCCAAGCCACAGTCCCTCCTCTGTGGGATGGAGCGCCTTTTCTAAGTGGGTCAGTGTGACTCTGCATCTTTGCTTCCTGGTGCACTAATAGTCAAAGGAATTAAAAAGAAAACCCAATTTTCACAATCACTGTCACCAAAGAACATCACCCGAGAGTCTCCTGAAGTACAAAAGTAGTTCTTGCTACTTCAACACCAGGAAAGCTGGACTCACATATCCACTATAAGTAAATAACAAAGAAAGAAATAAAGAAACGAACGGCTGTGACGGAGTTGAAGCAAGAGAAAAGGAAGGGAGCATCAGCTGACATCCTCTTTCATGACTCAGGTGTCCTTTTGACTCATTCCAGCCTTTCCCTTGGTCTCCTCCTTTGTACATTTTAGTCTGTACATTTTATCTATACCTGTTCACACACAAACACACACACACACACACTAGGCTAGGACCCACATATGAGGCTTTTTTTTCTTTCTAACTTTGTTATTATACTTCCAACTTCTATTTTCTTGTAAATGCCATCTTTCTTTCTTTCTTTCTTTCTTTCTTTCTTTCTTTCTTTCTTTCTCTCTCTCTCTCTCTCTCTCTCTCTCTCTCTCTCTCTCTCCTATAATTATAGTGCATTTTGTATAGTATCATATTTGCGTTATTCTTCCATGTGCTGATGGCCAACCTGGCTGCTTCCATCGCCTCGCTGTCATAAAGCATCGACAAACACGGTGTGCAAATACTTCTGTGGGGTGTTATTGAACAGTTTAGGTATGCAGGCAGGGTAGGAGAGCTGGGTCATACGGTGGTTCTACTTTTCATTGTTGGGGAACCCTCCAAACTGATTTTCCACTCGGCCGCATTAATCTCCACTCCACCAACAGTCTTCATAACCTGAAATTGTTCGCTTTCTTCTGTTTAAGCCTAAATCGAACCATTCCATTGTAGTGTTATGTGAACTGTATTGCTTTACATAAAGTGTTGTTTTTAAAAATTAAATGAAGGCAAAATGGTCTAAATATATTTTAACGGGCATGCTAAGACCACATCACAGGTCATGTAACAGCATGGTGCGGGAACTGTGCGCCTTCTTCTTTTAGCTTTATTATTTTATTTTATTTTATTTTATTTTATTTTATTTTATTTTATTTTATTTTATTTTATTTTATTTTATTTTATTTTATTTTATTTTATGTGTATGATTATTTTGTCTGCATGCATGTCATGCACCATGTATGTGCCTGGTGCCTGTGAAAGACAGAATCGGGTGTCAGGTCCCCCAGAACTGGAGTTGAGCATGTTGTGAGCCATGACGTGGGTTCTGGGCACTGAGCACAGGGCCTCTGCAGGAGCAGCCGCAGTTCTTAGCCACTGAGCCATACCTAGCCTTGGAAAGACGAGACTCTTAAAGCTGACAGGAACCATTATTCTGTTTCTCCAGTATTTGATGCTCAAGAGAAATCACAGTTATTAAGAGGGGGAAGCCGCATTCAGTGTTTGAAAGATGGCTTTGTGAGGTTGCATCCCTCATCCCCAGAAGACTGACTGCCAGTGCTCCTAGTGACCTTTGAAGCTTGCCCGTGCAAACCTTGAAGAACAGACAGTGTCGTGCTAACAACCTCTCAACCTTAGCAAAGGCTCACCAAGTACTTGCTGAGACGAGTGTTTACAACAAGGAATTTGAAGGGATTCGTATTTTCCAGCCTTCTTAACTGCAGCTCATTCCCTCGTGGAGAAGGTTCCATGTGGACCACAGGCCAAGCGCCGGCCTTCTCTGATTTACAGCCCTTTCCCATGGGCTGTGGAAGCTCAGAGCCTGAGGCTCTGAAGCCAAGAGGCTTCACTCGTATTTCTTTTAACACCTCCCTCTAGCCAGGAGTTTAATTCAACATAGACTAAGAAGCCAAACACCTGCTTTCAAAAGGCCCCAGGTTCAGTCCCTAGCACCACAAATAATAAAATAATAAAATAACAAGATGAAGAATCAGCCAAAACCTCTGCTCCGTGCCTTGCTTAAAGTGCAATGTGCTAAATTGCCTCACCAGTGGCCTGTGCACCCTCTGGCCCTCTGCTCACCCCTAGTGCTGACCGGCAAGGACTCATCACTATGACAAACATGAAACATTTGAGAAGGGTTGTGTCACTCTATGCGTTTTGAAGGATCTTCTGAGAGTTTGGTCTCCAAACTCTTGGGCCCTTTTCAAGACAGAAATCATCTTTAAAGCCATGCCAACACTTAAAAAGTGAAGTGGATGAAATGACTTCACATTTGAACGCAAGAGGCAGATAGCTCACTGGGTGGATCAGACAGGACTGAGGTGAGTCACAGAGGGCCAGGGATAGAATATAATTATAGCTCGTTTGCAAGTGAGCACGTACATACATGACCTTTATTCTCTGGGGAGCAGAGCTGGTGTCCGCTGCCACGCTGCCACGGACACCAGGGGACATAGATCCAAACAGCAGCAGCCAGAGAGCAGGTCACACTCCGGGGTGAGGCTCCGGGCAGCTCCAGGCTTCCACTGAGCAAGCACACACCTAGAGGTCAAGGTCCCGGGTGACGGTGTCCAGCTGGTCTCTAACCCGCTGGGGAAGGGTGATAACCACTCCCCATGCTGAGATGTCACCTCTGACACCACGGTGCCCAAGTGCAGCTTCACGTGGACTTAAACGGAGCAGCCTGCCCTCCCCTCCCCTTCCCGCCAGCAGTCCTGGGTACCCACACGGCTTCTCAGAGATGATAGTCCCCTAGTTGTGTTCATTTTTCTTTCTCTTTAAAATGTCAACCTTGCTGGCTGGGGAGATGACTTGTTGGCAAAGCCCTTGCCATCCCAGTGTGTGGTCTGGCATTCAGATCCCAGAACCCTGGTAACAGCTGGCATGTGTGACAGGCACCAGTTACTCTAGGACTCTGGAGAAAGAGACAGGGGACCCCTGGGAGAAGCTGCCTATCTAGACGAGCCAGAAATGGCCACCAGCTCCAGGTTCAACAAGACACTCCCTCAATAAATAAAGTGGACATTAATCAAGGTCAACTTTGGGCTTCCAGACACATGCCCGCTCATTTACACACACACACACACACACACACACACACCACTCCATCACATGTGTGAAATATAAATGAGTACACACATACATGCACACACACATACATACATGGATACATACAGAAATGCCACCCTTGCCCGGCTCGATTTATTTTTAATCTATCTGAGTCGTAGCTGATGCACCTGAGAAGGCCTTCTTCAATCCTCCTGCCTCTCATTCCTCAGTGCTGGGGTCTCAGACAGACTGGGCTCTCTCTCTCTGGGGGAGGAGGGTAAGCCTGTGTGGGTGTGTGTCTGTGTGTGTGCATGTCTGTGGGTGGTGTATATGTGTGAGTGTGTGTGAGTGACTGTGTGTGTGTGTGTGTGTGTCCCCGGATGGCCTTGAGTTCCTCCTGCCTCATCTCCCATCACACCTGGCTGTTAGCCTCCCTGACCCTCGCCTAGTACTTAGAGTGGCTTGTGCTTTTCGGAATTCCTGGTTCCTAGTTCTGGTGGTCCCTCACCTCACCCTGCACACCCGTTAGAGCTGAGATCCAGCAAAGCCATTTGCAAATGTCACGACTCGGCTCAGAAGTCTCCAGAACTCTGCTGCCACCCGCAGACTCCACAGCTTGCCAGTGGGATACCAGATCCACAGACTTTACCTCCACAGGGCCTTTCCCTGCCCCGCTCTGCCAGATGACCCCTCACCTTGCATGGATTCCACGTTGGGCTCCTGGCCTGGCCTCCCGGGAGTGCGCTCTGAAGGTGACGGGACTCCACTCATCTCCCAGGTGCATCGCATGCACAGCGTCCCCAGGAAGCCTCCCTCCTTCTCTCCCTTCCTCCCTCCTTCGGCTCTCAGCCCCGCAGGTGGGACCCTCCCCTCCAGGCTGCATCCACCCCTGACCCTGCCACACTTCCATCACTACCGTGACAGGTGACACAGGCTGCCCGATTTTATAGTTATTTCCCTGTTCTCTGCCGACAGGGACTGAGTCTTACCCATCTGTTGTTCCTTGAAGCACTCAACACAGCGTGTTATCAAAAAATAGCTGTCAAATGAATACAGCACTTTATAGACGCTGCCAGAGCCACTGAGGCCTTGACCCCAACTGACAGATGACCTCAAGAGCCCTCCCCATGGTTGAGGATGTGTAGTCATTCCACACGAATCATCCTGGGTCTTCCAGAAAGCCCCACTCACTCTGTTACTCGTCCAAAGTAAGCTGCTTGATATGACAGTTCATGGCATTATCTAGTAATTAGTGCTCAATGAGGAAAATAACTATCATATGTTCCAATATACCTACAACCGAACATAAAATATATGTCAGAGGTCACGCTTAGTGACACACACACACACAAAATGCACACACAAGCATGTGCTAGCATGTGCTAGCATGTGCTAGCATGTGCTGACCTACATTCCTGCCCTGTTTTAATTTTTAAAATGAAGGTATGTTTTTTTAGTAATTAAATGTTTTTTGGCACTTTCATGAGTGTGTACTGACCACTGTCACCCGTCCCTTCCCCCACTTCCCACCGCCCCTGTCTCATTTTGTTTCATGACCCAATGAGTTTAACTGGGGCTGTCTGTGTAACTGTGGGCTTTGGGGTGGTCTGTTAGACGCTGGTAGACTCCGAGGTAGATACAAAACTAAAGCTAGCCACCTCTCCTCTCCTCTCCTCTCCTCTCTGGATGATGGACAGTCCAGCACCAAGGGGTCCCTGACTGACCGCTGGCAGGGCCGGTCTCGTGTGAGCCACGTGCAGGTAGCCACAGCGTGAAGTCCGCTCGCAATGGCTGCGTTCAGCCTAGGGAACGGTATTTCCTGGCTGTTTCCCTGTCTTCTCACCCTTACCTCCTTCCCACTCCTACATTTCTCCCCGAGCCTTAGAGGGCCTAGTACAGATCTGTTCCTCCGGCCTGAGCTTCAGCTGTCGGCTGCCCTGCATCATGGACAGCTGAGTCTCCGCTTTCACCCCTATCCATGGGGCTGTGTCCCAAATTTTAAAACATATATTTTTTTTAGTAAATAATTATCTATCTTTTGCAGAACTGGGCACTGACCTCAGGGCCCCACTCCCATCAGGCACAGTCTGTACCTAGCCTCCTTCGCTTTACCAGCCCAGCGGGCCTTGAACTTATGACTCACCCTCCCCAGCACCCTAGGTGGCTCACAGTTGTGCCACTTCTGAACACAACGCTTAAGACACAAATTACGGCCCGAAGACGAGGCTTGGTAGTAGACGGCCTGCTTAGCGGGCTCATCACACTGCCCACTCCCAGCGTGGGGACAATGAGTCCCAAAGTACAACACACACAGAGTGCTTACACAGCGGGCTGTGCGGGTTGGGTGTTTGTGAGGCGGGACACCGAACAGACGCAGCGAGTGCCACGTGGCCAGCCGCCCATCTGTCCTAACGCTGGCTCTCTGCCTCACCCTGCTAGCAGGCCACCCCTACCCAAATCCTCACTCATAAACCCTCAAAACATCCTGGCTGCAAATGTCGCTCCCCTTGACACCCATCCTGTTCTAGCTCCGTGCCCGTCTCCTCCCTGTCGCCCACAGTTTTCCTGTCCCTGAACTGTCTTTGGTACCAACACTCCATGTGTTTCCTATAAGAGTGACGTCAGTGTCACTGTCAGTGCCTTGCCTCTTCCAAAGACGCTCAGAACCCTTGATGGCCGTGGGCTGCTAGCATGTTCTCAACTGACCTCACGATTCCATAATGAATGGACAATCATCCTCTCCATGAGGAAAGTAAGCAACCGGGAAGGTCAAGTGGCCAGCTCCAGGGTGATATGAGGTCAAGAGCAGCAGAAGGAAACTGGAAGTGGAGTCTAATTCCTGTCAGCCAGGGACTGCAGGCTCTTATCTTTCCTGGGAGGTGCTCAGAAGGACACGGGAAGCTAGCTCTGGGGCGGGACAAACTGTCTGCCAAAAGCAGCCTCACCCACTGACTCCTTAGCTGCTCAGCATCCTTCCCCGGCTCGCCTGGATAGAGCCGAGCTGTCTGTGGGTACCAGGGCGCCCATTCCCCTCGGAACCTCAGCTACAGCGCTGGTCCCATGAGCCTCCGCCTGACTTGTCTGCCTTCCGAGAGACAGCATAGAACACCGTGCCATGCCCACCCCCATCAGAGTGGGGAGGGGACACATGTGCTCCGTACAGCACTGGAGGGTTTGCACATCGAGGCCCCATCACCTCTGTTCTCATCCTCAGCTGCTCTGCTTTTCTCCACGCTGGGAGCCCAGGCACACTTTGCACATCACCCTTGTGCTTGCCCAGAGGTTCTGAGGACTGCTGAAATCTGGACTCCAAAAGAGACACCCTCCTAGACCATCTTCTTCATTATCCCATCTCCTGCCGCCTCCACCCCCACGCCTTGGGGTTCCGGTGCTTATCTAGTTTGCACCCTTGCCCTTGACACTGCCCAGTGTCTTTCACTTGCTTATCTTGCTTGTCAGTACTAATGCAAGCCTAGCTAACTCGGGGGAACAGCAGCACACATCTTTGGGTATGGGGGGGGGTGATGACTAACGCTGTCTTAAACTGCCGGGCGCTCTTTATACTACTGTTAGGAGCTGTTGCAAAGTTGCTTGTGGTTTGAATGACTTTAAGATTCAGAATACTATTAATTTCCGGTGAATAATTCCAAGAAACATGGTGCTTGGGGAAGAATTAAGATGTTTTCAAGAGAGTACAAAGAGCTGCCTGGTGTGACTCTAGAGGAAAAGACCACAGCGCTGAAGTCATTTTCCTGTGGGTGAGCCTCAGCGGGCAGTGCCGGGATATTTTGAGATTTACTGTACTCTCATTCATCCAAAAATCAGATTCCACACGGAGATATGTTTCTTTAAACCATCTTGGAACAAGCTCATCTCCATTCTAGCTCTTGTTTTTCCTTTCTTTTTCTCCCCCCTTAAGGCATTTACAGGTTTAAGGATTACTGAACTACTAAAAGCTTTCTTACAGGTGCTTCATTGTGATTGAGGGGAAGGCTGGGGCTGGGTATGGTGGCACACACCTTGAATGCCAGCACATGGTGGGCAGAGGCAGGCAGGGCAGTATGAGTTCAGAGCCAGCCTCGTGCACATAGCGAGCTCCAGGCCAGGGCTACATAGTGAGACAGAGAGGACAGAGGGAGGGAGGACTAAGGGTGTGTGGGTGACTCAGTGTGCAATCCTTGCTTAGCACGTGAGGTCCTGGGTTCGATGCTGGCACAAAGCTTCCGTCCAGTATTTTCCATGCTATTCCCGGAACACACACCTTGGTCTTTGGACACATGTAAGAGGTAAAGGCAGCGTGGCCTCACAAGGATGCTGGGCATGTGCCACCCTCTACCCGTGAAACTGGGGAGGAAATGAGCCGGCAGCTGCAGGCTGTCCGCCCACCTCGTCTCAGCAGCTGCCTCCAGAGGTGAGAGCTGTCGGCAAGCTGATGGGAAACAGCTGGCTCCTGCTGAACTTCATGTTCTCCCCAACCCTGAGCCTGCACACAGCTGCACACAGCTTCGGGAGCCACTGAGTGGCCCTCCCAACAGAGCTGCGGGTCTCAGCCATCAGCGTCCACGGGGTGGACCGGACAGATGATGATGAGGTCTGCAAACAAAGGAGTCCGGCTCCCTGGGCCTCCTTTTGGTTTTAGTTTGCTATCATTTTTGAGATAGCCCACTCTGGCTTCACGCTTGCTATATAACTGAGGATGGCCTTGAATTCCTAATGTAAATCTTCGTTCTGCTAGCTCCTGAGTGCTGGGATTGCAGGCACATGCCACCAAGCCTCAATTGTGGGGGTTTGTGCTGGGAATGACTTAGGGCTCCATGCATGCTCGGTGAAGCACTTTGCCAATTAATCTCGGTACAACCTCAGCCCTTAGTTTTAGCAGGGTTTTGTGTAGACAGCGCTGGCCACTGGACTCCTGATCTTCTTGCTTCTGCCTCCCACTGTTAGGATTACAGGTGTGTGCCACTCTTGAGATGGACCTTGAATGCCTAAGCAGGCCTCTGCCCCTTTCCAGGCTTGTCTTCTCAAAAGCTCAGCATGGCGATGGGCGCGTCAAGTGTGCCCAGTAAGTGTCCAGTGAAGGAAAGACTGCTTAGGTGAATGGCTCCAGCAGGCACCTGTCTACCCAGCGAGCCTAGCGACACTCAGGTGTCACTTGTACGGAAACAGAATATATGGGAAGCAGGATTATTTAAATGAGTTAAAGCACACTTGCCAGAGGAATGTGAAGTATAAGGGGGAACCCCAGGGCCGCTGCACACACGTGAACATCTCCACTATTCATGACTGTGTCTCGGAGGCTGGTTGATATGTGTGTGTATATGTAAAATCAAAGCTCTCAGCAACAAGAGGAGTGAGCTCATATAATCCATGGTGTGACTCTATTACCAAAACATAACACTGAAGGAGCGAGGCCTTCCACAAAAGACCACATTGAGGTGATACTCTTGGAACGCAAAGACTTGTCTTCGGTAGGGGGAATCAGTGCTTGTCTGAAGAGCTGGGCCGGAGAAGTGTCAGGAAGTCATGAGGGTCATGGACCTTGTTAGGGGCTGAGCTCCAACAGACCACACTGGAGAGGCTCGTGTTTAGAGCTGAGGGCAGACTCCAGGGGCAGCGCACCTGCGCCGTTTGCATGACCTGGGCTCCATCACCAGCGCTACATTTTTTTAAGAGCCGTGCTTAATTCACTGCGTTTGAATTTTTCTTCAAAATAAAAAGCAGCCGCCATCCACAAATGCTGAGTTCCAGGTTTTGGCGAGTGTGCTGAGTGGCTATAACTCCTCCTTACTGTGAAGGAGTAGCACCATCAGAGCGTCCATGGATCTACCTGCTCATTTGTGGCATGAGATGTAAGGAAAATAGGCCAGGGCTTGTCCTGCCAGCAGAGTGCTTGACCGAGGCCCCGAATTGCACCTTTAACACTGGCAGCGCAGGGGCAGACACAAATGAGGAGACTGGGCACCACAAGGAATCCCTGAGTGGGTGGGAAGCACGCAGGAGAGTAGAACAGGCCCCGCCGCTTACAGCCTTCACCATCTCACAATGACACCTCAGGCTAGGGACCAAGCTCTCCATCCATGGCCTTCGGGGTCATTTCAGACTCCAGCAGGGGCGCGGCCGTTCTCCAACTCTGCTCGGGCACAGCCTTCACTTCAGAACCAAGATGGCGCCTCACACCTAGTGCCCCTCACCGGAAGGAAGAGGTTTTGGCCAGCATCTATGTAGAGGAGACCCAGCACAGCACAGACTGAAATGAGTGATGCTGAGAAGACCCGGATGAAGGGCCCCCCGCCCCGCCGGGCAGGAGAAGAAAAGAACCTGGGTGATTTTCCTGATATTATGTACTTACCATGTGTCTGCACGTGGTGGCGTATGAGCACCTGTGTGTTCAGCACATTCAGGTACCTCGGGGTGACCTCAGGTGTCCTGCTCCATTGCTCTACATACACATTGTTCCCTGGAGACCCAATCTCCCTCCGAAACTGGAGTCGGCCTGGCAGCCCCAGCCATCCTCCCCCACAGCACCGGAGTTAGTCAGAGCTCCAGACCTCGCCTGGCTTTTCATCTGGGTTAACAGGATTTGAACTCGGGTCCTCCTGCTTTCGAGGCCAGTGCTCTTACCCACTGAGTCCTCCCTTCAGCCCAGAGAGAGGTGAATTTAGAAGCAGGGTGTGAACTCCAGTACATAATCCTGAAGACAAAAGCTCTGGCTCTCAGGGGTGAGGGGATGGCTCTTTTGCAAGCATGGGGACTTGAATCCTTAGCACCCTTATAGAAACTGGGTGAACATGTCTAGATGTAACAGTGCAGAAAGATATATGTGGAGAATTGCTGCTCTCCTGAGGTATACATACGTGTGTGTGTGTGTGTGTGTGTGTGTGTGTGTGTGTGTGTGTCCTCAGGTGGTGTAGTAATACTGGAGTCTGAGTAAAATGTCCCTCAAAGGCCCATGTATTGAAGGCTTGGTCCCTAGCCTGAGGTGCTGTTGGAGTGTTGAACCCTTTAAGAGGCGGGGCTATCAAGGGAAGCTGTATCATCAGGAGCATGATGGTTCATCACTTGACTGCCTTTGGAATCACTTAGGAGACACACCCATGGGTGTGTCTGTGAGGGTGTGTCCTGAGAGGTTTAAGCGAGGACCCTGCAGTTTGAAGGCTGGAGCTAGAAGGCTCCTGGGGCTCGCTGGCCAGCTAGTCTAGCTGGTGAGCTCCTGGGTTCAGTGAGAGACCCTGTCTCAAAAACTAAGGTGGAGATGAAGAGAAGAAAGCCAAGGAGGCATAACAAGTGCATGAAATTCGGGATCCTGGAAAGAGATACACAATGGAAAAAATAGAAGTCTCACTGGGAAAGCTGGAAGAGAGATACCTAGAGAGTCACACTGTTCTGCAAGTTTTCTATAATTCTAAAAATTATTACACAATAAAAACAAAAAGTCAAATGGATTGCTGGGCAGACAGATGAATGATGTAAGAAGTAACTGTATTAAATCATCAACTGAAAAAAAAATGACTGAGCTGAGTGGACACCTGCAGTCCAGCACTTGGGAAACTGAGGCAGGAGAATCAGGAACTTAAGGGCAGCTGAAGTTACCTAGCAAATTCAAGGCCAGCCAGGGCTACCCGAGATCTTGTCTTTAAAAACAAAACATGTAAACAAACAAAACCAGCTGTAGAATTCAGATGCCAAATAAGCGAGTGCTCTCTGTACAGCTCTGCCAGACTCCCACACGGGTGAAAGTTTCAAAACAAAACACTGAAAAGAGACAACTAACAAGCCAAACTTAACCTTGATCCTGGTGGCAGCTGACCACTTACCTGTGCTCAGGGTGCATGTGTGATCAGCAAACTGATAGGCGTGCAATAAAACTGTGTTTGATGATCCATGCGACACCACCAAGAACAAGCAGGTTCTGAAAACGAGGACCTCTGCATAGCAACAATGATGTAACCAAGGGAGCAGCAGAGCACTCTGTGGAGGCCAAGGGAAGAGGCCCTGTCCCCGCTTCAGTGGAATACTCAGGAGAGCGTCTTCTGCGAGGTGCCTTGTATAGAGACGGTGGCCCTAATGAGAGGTCTGTGCCACCGTCCAGCCCAGGCTGTGCCTGTAAGCGTGTCTCTCTTATCAGACACTGATTGCACGAGGGAGAGGGCAGTGGAGTCAGCTAAGCTGAGGCTGGTGTGAGTTGGTACAGTCGCCTTATTTAATATTATTTAATTACTAAATAAACTGATCTCATGAATCAGCCCCACAGTAAAATGATGTAACAAGCCATAAATCTGCAATGGCGACCTTTGGTGTTCTGGATGAATGTACACACTGTAACCCACATATTTATCACCGAGGGAGGGGACTGTGGGGCTGTAATGGAATACACACATGTCCCGTGGAGACTGAGAACTAGAGGGGGAGAAAGGAAAACCATGACCTTCGGGCTCTAAAGATTCACAGATGAGAAATAGCCTGTGAGATAATTCAGAAAGCTTACAGTTTCCTGTGTGGGACAGGAAACGCCTCAGGTCCAACCCAGCCCTCGGAAGATATACATTCGGGGAAAGTTCCAAACCTAGTCCTCCAGGGAGCACGGAAAGAAACCAGCCTACAAGGCTCAGAGTACATCAGCTGCAAAACTTATCCAGTTCTCCTAGGGGGATGTGAGTGATCAGAAACTCTGGAGGCAGAAATCAGTTTCAAAGCTGGAGGAGGAAAAAAAATTCCCCCCACAAGGAAGAAACGTTTTCAAGAGACTTGACTATCTCTGAGAGGCTGCATGAGTCAAGATAGAATCCTGGTCTATAACCACAAGCTAGGGAACAAGGTGTGAGAATTTATCCAAGCCCTTTCAGCAACACGGCACCATCTTCAGTATTTTGTAGGGGACAGTGCTTATTGTTTCTAATTGATGCTAAGAGGGTGATCATCCTAAAAAATTAATAACTTCCCCCATGCCTGTGTGTGTGCACTCGCTCACGTGTGTGGAGAACAGAGGTTGACATCAGGTGCCTCACTCAGTCACTCTTCACTTTAGTTTTTGAGGCAGGGTCTCTCTACGAAGCTAGTACTCACTAATTCAGTGAGACTTAGCTAGCAAGCTCTCGGGTCCGCCAGTCTTTGTCTCCTCAGGGCTGGCTTGCACCACCATGGTCTGAATTGTTTATGTAGGACCTAGCAGTTCAGACTCAGGTCTCCATGCTTACACAACCAGCACTTTTTCCAACAGACATCTCCCCATTCCGTAACAAGTTTTGAAAGTACTGACGTCCATTGAACACCTTGTGTGTCCCAGGCCTGTGCCCTTCAAGTAGATGGATTAGGCTATTCAGTCCCTCCTGAGAGCATGCACTACCCCAACAGAAGATAGCTCAGGGCAGCTGCTTACTGGCATCCTAAGGGATGGGCTGAACAGTAAATCCTGGAGTTCCTCCACCGCTTTTGTTCCTGTGTACCCTGAAGGTTTGCCAGGGGTCAGTTGAAAATTACTCCAGCTGCGCGTATCTCAAAATGGCAGAGCAGAGCCACTGCTCTAGCCGGCAAGACACGCCTTATCTGCCGTTCCATACAGCAACACACCACGCTCCTGCCTCTGAGCTCCAAAGACTATATATACAAGCAGCCTGGGAAAGAATTCGAGACATGTGAATCCTTAGGTTTGAACAAAAATTCTGCAGTGAGAATCCGATGTACTAAAAACACTGAAACATCTGAACATAAACACACACTTGTAACTAGGCTTCAACGGGGGAGGAGGAGACAGGCCTTCATTGCTGTGGATTTTTTTTTTTTAACTCTTGTTTTTCTGAATTAGGTCAGCCTAGGTTCTGGTAGATCTGATAGATTTCTAGTGAGTATGAAGAGACCAGCTGCATTTTAAAGAATGGCTGGTATCCCTCTGACTGGGTTTATGGCATTCTGGTGTGCAATGGGGATTACCTGGACATTTGAAATACAGAGTCATGTGAGGACACTCTGACGGAGTTCTGAGGGTTAATATCTCTGGGCAGACGCCTTCTCCTTCCCCCTCATGGCCACCGCTGCTCCCGAGAGTGAAGCAAGCTGCTGCAGGGGTTGAGGAAGAGAGTTACTCATGAATGCTGGTGATGTCTTTTGGCAAATTCCAAAGCTCCCTGATTCCATCTCTTTTTTAAAAATGTATCTATTTATTTTATTATGTGTATTAGTGTTTTGCCTGCATGCCACTGGAGGTCAGAAAAGGGTGTGGGGACCCCTGGAACTGAAGTCAAGGATGGTTCTGAGTCACCGTGTGGGTGCTGGGAACTGAAGCCAGGGCCTCCACAAGAGCAACAAGTGCCATCCATCCAGCTGGGCCCCATTGCCTTCAGCTCCCCATGGCGGACTTGAGATAGCCCCTTTGCAAGATGCCCTGGGGAGGGACGATGCTCGCATACATGTATGGCGTGCCCTCGAGTGACCTTCACCTCCCATGTTCCAGACAGCAGCAGGTCTATTCCTCTGGGGACCATCTCCTGGCTTCTCTTCCAGTAACAGGGCCAGCTGCAAGTCTGTTCCTTGTGGAAGGAACAAGGGGGCAGCCTCGCCCCAGGAAAGCAAAGAGAATCTCAGCTTACTCTTCGCTTCTGGCCAACAGTTTCGATCTATACAGTAGAGTGATGGCAGGAAAATGTACACACAGCGCTCAGAGCTTCCCTGATCAGCACGGACGGTGTGCGGCTCAGGGACGAGCATGCTGAGAGTATACCAAGGGTCAGGGGCCTGCACAGGCAGAAGGGGAAGGGCACAGCCACCTACAGGGTCACCCAGGAGAGACAGCTGGACCCTGCTGCTGGGGCAGAAGCCAACCCTTATCACCCTTTCTTAGGCGGGGCAGCTCATGGCAGCCACCAGCATATCTAACCAGGTCCTAACTTTGTGTTAGGAACGTACAAAGGACAGCTTTGCTGCCGTTCTTCTCTGAGAGGTCTACAGCTCCTCTGAACAGCTCAAACTTGGCCAAAGAAATCTGTTGGAAGTGGAGTGCCCTCCTGAAGGTTGCTTGCCCAGAGTCATCTGTGCCTTCCTTTGTTGATGGCAGCTTCAAACCTCAACCTCCCTCCTTTCCAAGAGCAAAGTCGCGTGGAGCCTTTTCTTCTTCCCTTATCCCCATAGAAGACTGGTGGTTTTTATTTTAATTAATGTATTGTTGCAGCTGGCAAATGGAACCCGGGCCTTACGTAGGGGGGGCGAGCACCCACCTGCTACGCCCCAGCCGGAGGCACCCCTGACTCCAGGCCCATGGTACCCTTTATTTCTTCCAATGCATTCTGACCACTGCCCTTTCCTTTGCCAACAAGGAAAGGATTCAGCCCATGAGGAAGAAACCTGACCTTTCCCAACCCCCTAATCCTTTTGTTTCTCTCTCCCATCATCTGTGCTAGTCTTACCTCCCACCTAAGCCTGGAATCCATCTGCTTCTCTTCATCTTTGCCAGGACCCCAGCCCACGCCATGATTTTCTCTTCTGGGCTCTTAAAAAAAATGAAGAACAGGCCAAGTCGCAATGTCCACACCTCAGTGTTGCCTGGGGGTCCATAGGTACCCCGGCCCCTCCTCAACCTTTGTGGTTTTGCGACCTAGCCCAGGGAACCCCACTGGGACCCCTTAGCTATAGTCACAACAGTCCTATTTGTCCTTTCTTGGGTTCTTGAGTGCTCACTGTGTACCTTGCTCCCTCTCTCCCAAGTGTGAACCCCCGCCCCACCCCGTCTATGTGTGAGAAGCTCACATCCCCTTTTCTCACCTGCGCATCTGTGAGTGCAGTGTCAGTCTTTTTAGGGATTCAGGAAACATCCACCCTTGTCAAACTCTACCTCTCTTCTTCAAATAAGGAGGCGGTGGGGCTATCCCCCAACCCCCCCCCCCCGAGCTCCTTTGGCAGGGCACACCAGCCAGAGGAAGCTGGGTGCCCTCCTTCTCATTTCTGTGGCCCCATTCTGCTTAACCCCAGTCCCTTCCCCCTGCCTTCACCCCACTCCCTCTTCTCAGTTTTCCCACCTGCAAGAATCTAATCAGGATCTCTGGATTAGAGTAACCTATGGAGTCCTTCCATCCCAGCATGCCAGAGACACACAGATGGGGGCTTCTGATTTCTGAGGATAAATGAGCCTTGTGATTCAACCACAGTGACCCTGAGAAGCTGCCCTGTCCCCCCCCCCCCCAACTGTGCCTTGTCCGCTAAGACCTGCTCTCCCTCTGTTTCCAGTCCTGGCCTCAGTTAACTTACCCCTTTCTTGAAGCACTGTCAGTGACACCATATACATGTTCCCTGCCTGCGCTGTCAAGCTCTTCTCTTCTCAGGTTGTTCTCCCAGACTGAGCACTCCTTTAGATCACTGGACTCTGAAAGGCCCTCTGGGCTCCTTCCCTAAAAGAAGGACCTTGTTTCCCAAATCCAACTTTTCAAAATACAGTCAACATCTTTCCTGTAAACAAAGCAGTTCCAGGACAAAACAGTGAGACTTCCGCACAGTGGATTCTGAAGCTGTGGTAGCCGTCTGCCTCCTCCGCAGCCTTCAGCACCAGGAATAGACAAGGTTTGCCGGAGACAGACTGCCCTCAGCGTGAACCACGTAGGGCACTTGACCCAGGCCCGGCTCCTTGGCAAGTCCTTCCTTGGCTGTCTCGCCCATGCAACGTTGCAGTTGTCCTTCAAAACAATGGCCTGTCCGCAGCCTGGCTGGCCTCCACTGCGACCCCACATTTTGTCAAGCTCACACCCTGCTCCGCTCTAGTTATCCTATCAACTTGGCATTTTTCCGGACTCTGCTGTGACTTTTCAAATTCTTCCTCAAGGCACAGAACAAATGACTCGTATCTGGGCTGTGTGTGTCCGCATCCAGCCGCCCCCTCTGCACTGGAAAGCAGAGCCCAAGACCTGCCTTTCAACAAAGCTTCCCGGGTTGGTGAGGCTGCGTGCCCCCAGCTGGGTAGCGTGAGCGCCATGCCCTGAATGAACTAGACTGAAAGGAGATGGGGAGCCAGGAGCGAACCAGGGCCCACTTTGAAGTATTTATTGACCAGTAATAGTGTTTGTTTTGCTTTAATCCTAAGACTAAGTAAAAGTCTAGACTGAAGATGCACTCATCCTCTAGTGAGTAATTTGTGCTTTCTCTGAGTTGTTTTACAATTGGATTCATCCTGCTCCTTTGCAGATCTGAGCCTCCTGTGGGGCAGGAAAAACACTCTACCCCTGTTTCTAGAGGAATCTGGAGCCAGGGCCTCTGTGGGAAGGGGAGGCTTGGCATGGGCAGAGGCGGAAAGCAAGAGTCTGTCAGGGAATGGCCTCTTGTCTCACCCTTAGCACGAAAGAGGGGCAAATAAAACCCAGGTCTCAAATTAACCATGGCCCTTCTTCTTCTTCAAGGCAGGAGCTGCGAAGCACATCTCGGTATACAGTCGGCACTCAGTGCTATGGGTTCTCCGTCCATGGTTCTCAGGGTACACGGTCAGCACTCAGTGCTATGTGTTTTACATCCATGATTCTAAACAACCTCAAACAGGGACCCTTTGGGGCCAGGAGTTAAGTCTGCACTGAGCATCAGCAGCCTCTCCTCGCCACTCCTCCGTAAACAGTAAAAGCAGAGCAGAAGCTCCCACGCTCTGTGCAAACGCCACACCATCTTGTCAAGGGACCTGAACTTGTGGATGCCGGCCTCCGGCCCCCCCACCCCCCACCCCCAGAACACGAAGGGATGACGGTGTGTGATGGAACTTTAAACAGATAAATTCAACCCTGTTGGGCTATTAGAATCCTGAAGCTTGAAGCTGAGCAATGGAGAAGTACGGTTTAAGAAAACCAGGGGAAGAATCTGGTCTAAGCCTCTTCTCTGCCACCCATCCAGGTAACAACCCTGGTCATTCGCAGAGCAGCCTGGGGGAAGGGAAGAGAGCCCCCAGCCTCGGGGTATCGGTCATGGCTACAGGAGACCCACGTCACCCAGGAAGGAAGAGTCAAGGAAGACCTCTCCTGACGCTTGTAGATGCAGAGACTGGTGTTTGCTTTTGGGCGGTGGGAGGACTGTGTGCCAAAGCAGCTGGGAGCAAACTCCCCCGCTGACCACACCAGGGGCCTCCTGACACCCAGCCTGGGAAGGATCCGAGCTTGTCTGACCTCCTCTCCAGCCTGCTGCCCTCTCCTCTTACCCCATCTCCACCCTCCCCCACTCACATGCACACTAAGAGCTCAGCTTTAGCCTTATAAGGCTGAACACAACACACAACTAGCTAAGCGGCAAACACCATCGGAATGTATTTCTTTTGCTCTTTGAATCCTGTCCGCTCAGTAACTTTTCAGTCCACAAGAAGTTAGAGGCATGGTTTTCCCCGCTTATACCAGTGGTCATTCCCAGACTTCACACCATCTTCTTGTTTGTTAGGGTCGAAGTGAATACCAAATGCTACTCAACTGTGAAAGGATTCTAGAAACCTAAAACTGTGACTAACACTCACCCCTCAGTTGATCTGAGAGAGCTAAGAACAGCTTCCTCTGAGAACACACAGTTCTCTTGAAAAACCCTCGGATGGAGCCTAGACACAACCTGTCACAATCTAGACCAGCTTTCAGCACACTCGCCTGCCCTAGGCTCAATTCTCAGCTGAAAAGAGAGAGACAGAGAGAGAGAGAGAAAGAGGAAGAAAAGGAGAAACAGAGGAAGGCGAAGGAAGGGAGAAAGAAAGGAAAGGAAGACAGGGAGGAATGGAGAGAGGAAAGAAGGGGGAAAGAGAGAAAGAAAGGAGAGGAAGAAAGGGGGGACACAGGAAGGAAAGAAAGAAAGAAGAAAAGACAGGGAGGGAGGGAGGGAGAAAGGAAAGAAGGAAATGTTTTGACCAGAGTAGACGGTTTTAAGTTTCTTTGTTTGCTGGCTTTTGGGGTCCAGTGGACTGTTTAGGGTCAGCTCCAGGACTCTGAGCATGCTAAGCATGTCGTTACAGTAAAAGAAGGCGGTAACAGCTTGAAGACCAAAAATGATGGAAGCAGGGCGAGTGTGGACGGCAAAGGGGGTAGAGTGCTTATCTTGGAAGCATGAGGACCTGAGCTTCGTCTCAGCACCCCTGAACAAAGTAAGGTGGGGTAGCCAACCAGATGGCCCCTGAAAGGAGACTAAAGGTTGACCTCTGGCCTCCATGCACACATATGCACATAAGCACACACAACCAACATGCACACACAGACATTTAAAAAAACAAACTAGTTGCTAGATAAGAGCATGTTAAGGTTTAAGGAGGGAAAATGAGACGTTAACGACGTCCCATCTACACGAGAACTGCCTTTCTTGTTTGTGTCGCTAGTGGGAAGTCTGCTGGGGAGAAAAGAAAGTGACATTTCAATAGTCAAAATGGACACGACAAAGCTCATGCATTAAAAAATTAGTAACTAGATGTAATCCAAACACTGGGGGAGGCGGATCCCTATGAGTTCAAGGCCAGCCTGGTCTACAAAGCAAGTCCAGGACAGCCAGGACTACGCAGAAAAGCCCTGTCTCCAAAAACAAAACAAAACAAAACAAAAGTAATTACTAATGAAAATGTTTAAACAAACAAACAAGTAGACTCTAAAAGTATAGCAATGTAAAGAAGCCCATGCAGGAGGCACACTCAAGGACCCGGAACCTCATCGTCTCTGACTGACTGGCGAGGGAGGCCGAGAACACATTAGGTCCCCTGTGGCAGGTCACCGAACAGTGATGGATCGCAATAGACTCTGAAGGGTGCTCCAGACCTCAGAGAGCAGATACACAGCAAAGTAACTTTTGACCTTTCTTTCCCCTGAAAAGGCTTAAAAAAAAAAAAATAGCTTTCTTAAATGACAAGCCAGCCAGCACCATACAGGGACAGCTTCACCGGTTTTACTTGAACTCTTTTCTTTGGTTTGTTTAGTTTTGGTGCTGAACGTGGAACCTATGCGTTGCACATGCTAAGCACACACGTGCCCTTCTCCTGAGCTGCCCACCCCACAGCACTGACTGAGCTGTCCTTCTGACCTACTCCAGGAAAGGTGTGCAAATGTAGGACTCTACATGAGAACCTAGCTCTAACTAATACCCATTCGCTGGGCCAACATCTGGGATCCATGACATTCCTGAAAAACGAAACAAAACTGTCTCTGTATAAACAATCCATCACCAGTCTCTCCCTGTTAGAGTGAGAAACAGGAAGGCGTTTGCTGCTGTGTTGGTCGGTGCAGCGTCCCCAGCTTGTGTGACATACATTCACATGACCTTCGCGGGTTGCAGACCTGGGTGAGGAGGAGAGTGTTACGCCCGGTGCTGGCTGGTGACACCTCTTCTCAGCCAGCATGCTACAGGTCTCTCTCAGAGAGGCCCACTGCCCTGGAGTGCTCAGCAGCTCACAGTCCAGCTGATATTATGGAGACGCTGAGGATGACAGCGTCAGGGAAGGTGTATGTCCAAGGTGCACATCCCAGGGACACTTGTCTGGTCCAGGGGTCGATAGAGGTCACTGTGAAGACATGGCATTTGAGACCAGTGTGGTTGGCCAGGACAAGATCTGGATTTGGAGAGCCAGGCTGCAGCTCCCCAGCTGACAGAAGCTCCCCATCGCAAGGTGAGGGAAGTTGCCAGAAGGTGAGCAGCAAGCAAGGGTCACAGAGGAGCCCGTCAGAGAGGTTGCTGAGGGCCAACGGGCAGAGACAACGTGATCGGACGTCTCTGTGTGTGCTGGAACCCACGCTCACCATGCCGTTGCGCCGCTGCACGGCCTCACATCAGCATTCCTTCTCCTTCAAGAACTGGAGGCTGGCTAGGAGGCGTACAGGTCGCAGGATCGCAAGGTCAGTGCTCTCGGTGGCTTAGCCAGGAGCAGCAGGAGGTCGGTGGTGTAGTGCGAATTTGTGCTTAAGCGTCATCTTTACTCGGATATTTTTTTCCTCAAACTTTCGTGATTGAGTCATCCAACCACCTAAACAACAAAGATGACAGAGCACCCCTCCTGCCCATCTCACAAGTGACAGATCAGGCTTACACAGAAAGCTGCAAACCCGCCCAGCTGAGGAGATAGCTAAGGTGGGTCTTCAGGCCTCTGTGAATGGTCTTCTCCATGACACTGCACGTTTCTCATTTAATTTTACAGTTCCTGGTGACAACCTCCTCTCTCCCTCCTGCCCAGCCAGTTCTTCCTCTTCTCCACTGTCTTCCTCTCCCGCTTTGTGGGTAAGCTCCCCAAGTTGAGGAAGATCAAACTCTCCCTCCTCAGGAGACATCCCTCCCCCAGACACGTGACCCCATCATGCTTCAGTCTGTTTTCCACAGAAGCTTCAGGACGTGACTGACTGAAAGCTGTTCTCAAGTGAAGATGTTACACCTGCCTAGAGGAGAGTAGAAGGAGCACGGACACCAGCAGAATCCATTCCACTGCTGTCCCCCTACCTAGGAAAAACTGTTCCCTGGAAGGGGAGGACTCTGACACCTACCTGTCTGGGTAGGTGTCACCCCACGTTGCTTCCCAGGGGAACCTCATCCCCAGCCTTCTTCCTGCTCCACCTCCTTCCCCCAGAAGCCACACCCCTGCCGCCCTGTTTAGTTCTAGAAAGCCTGGGCTGCGTTGGGCCCTATGCTTGTCTATGAATGTGTGTATATGTATGTATGCATGCATATGTATGTCTATGCATACAGATGTGTGCATGCCTGTATATGTGTGCATGCGTGTATATGTGTGTTTGCATGCATATATGTGTATATGTGTGTAAGACTTACGAACCTAATGAGCTTTCTTATTTTCCATGAATTAGTTTATGGTCAGTTTATTCCTGAAGCTTGATTAAAGAATAGGAGTTGGCAGAGCAAGGAGACACACCCCTTCAGCCAGGAGCTGGCTCTAGAGCAAATTACAACCCAGAGACATTTCCAGGACAGTGCACAAGTGAATGAAAGGTAGTTCCATGCTCCCAGGGAAATTCCTAGTCAATGCTACCCACAAGCAAGCCTCTCTGAGCACAGTAGAGACTAAGACTGTGACGCCTGCATTTCTGACTTTCTTTTCTTCTCTCTCTCTCTCTCTCTCTCTCTCTCTCTCTCCCTCTCTCTCTCTCTTGTTTGTTTTTTGAGACAGGGTGTCTTTGTATATCCCTGACTGTCCTGGAAGTACAGAACCAGCGCTGGGCAAATTTCTGATTTTGAAAGTAAGCAAGGAGTGTAAGTGTAGGAAGCAAGCCACCCACCCTTTTTATCTGGACTGGAAGAAAACATACCCTAGAGAGGAGGAGCCTGTGTTTTGTTTTGTTTTGTTTTGTTTTGTTTTATGTGTTGATTTATTTAAGCAATTAGTCACTGGAAACATGAAACAACTTTTGAAGAAAAGCCGCTACAAGAAAGAATTCACAACACATCAGTGTTGGGTGTTGATAGTGAGGAAATCTAAATAAATGAATGTTGAAACACCAGAGTGGAGGGAAAAGGTTTGACAATGAATCCAGCAATGCACACATCATTTTTACTTTAGCATTAGTGTTAAAGGAAATGGAAAGGGAATGAACTGCAGAAAACACAAGTAGACAGGCCAGTGTGTGAAGGTCTGCGGGCCTGGGTGCCCTGCACGGGCTTCTCCACAGCTTGCAGGCTCCTGACTGGTGCAGACGACTTCTGTTACCTCTTTGGTGACTATAATTACACAGGACAATGTAGCCTTGGGGAACCCCGGCACGGGTGTCTGGGATTTGTAGAGTCTGCTCCAAGGCCCGGCCTCACTCTAAAGCCAGAAGAGCCCACAATCCATTTTCCAGGAGTTGCTGTCAAGAGTGCAGCCAGATCTAAAGTGCTTTTGCCCCTGAACAAAGGAGCAGCCATTCCCAAATCCAGTCCAACCTGAAATACAAGATTTCTAAGGAGTAGGGCCCCAGTCCTCCAGCTCACCTGCACCCGGTTTAACTCCTTCCTGCCTGCAGGTCCTCAGAGTCTACCTGTGTCTAACCTCTGCAGAAGAGCCCACACACCCTCCTTCCAGTCACGCCTGATCGTGCCAGGACTGTGTGAGGTGACTTACGGAAACAGCAATAGCCTTCGCCACAAAGCCATTTGTTAGTCTCCTAACGCCTCGTCTTGTTGCTAATCCTGGTGTCCTCTTCTTTAGAAAATGTGAAGCGTGTCACATGCTTGCACGTGTGTGCCTATCTGCTCAAGTCTAGAGGTGAGAAGTGGATGCCAGGTACTCTCAGCCAGGGTTCTCCATTTTATTTTTTGAGACAGGTCTCTCCCTTAATCTGGAGATGGCCAGTTGGCTGCACTGGCTGCCTAGCAAGATGCCCCCTCGTTCTCTGGCTGCATCCTCCTGTCTGCAGGCCCCCAGCACTGGATTGCAGGCACATGCCATCATGCCTGGGTTTTACAGGTTGCTGGCCCAGCAGGCAGTTCACCCGCTGGGCTGCCCCCAGCCTACTGCCCTTTTTAGAGATGATCCTTAGGTTCCCGAGTTTGCAGTCTTGTGATTTTTCTTAATCACGGGTGCTTCATTCAATTAAAACTTACCAGATGGGAGATTTCAAGTATCAATTTCTCTTTCTCTCCCTCTCTTCCTTTTTCTCTCTCCTTATGAAGTTAAAAAAAAAAAAAAAGATTTAAAACAAAACAAGACACTCACAGAAAAATGTGGATGGGATGAACACAGACCTCGAAGGGAAGAGTAAATTAATGCCATTGATTTGGATGGTAACGGAGCAATTAGTATCCAAAGATGTAATCATTTCCTTTGATCTGATAATTTTACTTTGATTGATTTACCCTAAGGAATTAACTCAATAAATATTTAGATTAAAAACAAAGTCGAAAGATCAGGAAACTGGGCATCACAAGTCCTGGCACAGGCTGTGTGGCACTGGCAGGAAAATACAATCCTTAGACGCAGGTAGGAATGACAGTCTCCCAGAACCTAGCTGATGCCTGCAGTGCATGGGGTCGGGATCGACCAGAAGCCGAAGAAGACATGGGGAGGAAGACAGCACCAGGGAAGGCTAATAAGGGAGGTGATGGTGGCAAATACCCACGGGGGTCGGGGTGGGGATAGGCTGTGAAGAACAGGCTAGGCCAAGAGTCTACCGTGAAGGAAAAGGACAGACCTGGATAACATCTGGTCTCTGAGGCTTGGATACCTAGGAAGGAAGGACTCTGTGTAAGACCTTGTTTTATTTTGAGGCTGTGGTTCATCTTGTCTTTCACTGTGAGAGGGTTTGAAAGGCAGGTTGATGCCATAGAGGATTGTTTTGCAGTCACTGTGGGCAGCGTTGCCAAGACTGCACTGGAGAAAGGGAGGTCTGAGAGCAGGAACAGGGCAAAGGCGGAGATGCAGCCTCACTGGGACAGGTGGAAGTCGGGGAGGGTGGATTAAGCCATTCAGTGGCTTGCAGTCTAGGCCTTGATCACCAATTAGCTATGTGGCTTAAGGGCCAGTGAGGTCACAGAGACAACTGTACTAGGGAAAGGGATTTCCAGGAGTCACACAGCAAATTCCTCTTCAGTAGCAGGCTTAGGTTCTTGGTGGGGCGGGGCAGGTCATTCCTTGCCGACCTTCCTCCAGCTGAGAGCATCTGGGGTGATTTTTAACTGCTAGATCTCCTCAAAGTCAACAAAATATAGAGAATTCCTTTGGGGAGGGGACCCAAAGCCTTCCGAGTCTTAGGTGTGTGCTCTACAATGAGCCTCACACCCAGCCCTCAGCCTTTTGAGACAGCGTACCAATAAGTCTTCAAGCTCATGATCCTCCTGCCTCAGACTCCTCAGTAGTGGGTTGCATGCATAAACCATGATACCTGATATAGATTTGGATTTATAAAGAACCAAAGAATTCAAATTCAGCCCAGGCAACAACTACGTAATCTTATTTCTGAAAACATTACTTTAATTTTAAAAAGGTTTTTCAAGCATGGATTTGATTTTGATGAAACAATCCAAATACCGTAAGAATCTTCTTGCGGTTGCCTTACTTTGGAGTGTTTCACACCTGAAACATCACACTTAGGAATGATTTTCTTAGCTGTGCCTTTGGCCCTGTAATTAGTTCAGTTTTCAAATTCCATCTAAAGGAAACCATTACTTATACCCACCGTAGAGGACTATTTAACACCAGGTCAGGCATCTCAGTGGACAGCAAGTAGATCTTTGCCTTGTCTGAATCAAAGGCTGGCTTATTTTTTTTAACTAACTCATGGATAACTTAAACAATAAAAACCTTTGAAAGCTACCAAACACACTAAATTAAGTACCCTGAAAGCAGCAAAAAAAAAAAAAAAAAAAAAAAAAA
>NW_026592710.1:4979669-5078277 GCF_907164565.1 Psammomys obesus | reverse complement strand
AAAAAAAAAAAAAAAAAAAAAAAAAAAAAAAAAAAAAAGCAACATCTGAAAAGCTCATACTTGCAGCGTGGATAACGGGCCCCAGGGTCATTCATGTATTAATCTACTGTCTCCAAGGCAGGACGTGGACCTCCCCCAAAGCTGCCTGCGACCTCCCCCAAAGCTGGCAGCAGCCTCCACTCAGAGTCTGAATTAGTCCAGTTAGACCCAGAGAAGGAGGCTTTGTCTGCCTTCTCCCTGGAGACCTGAAGGTAAAGCTGGAATTGCAATTTGCTGGACGGCATGGGCTGAGTAAGGCTCTTGTCCTATCCTCTGAAGTAACAGGCGGCCAAGTCTAAAGGGAGTGCTTCCTGAGAAGGAAGACAGCGAAACAATGAAGAAGGCTGTTCTAGAAGATGGTCCCCGAAAGATTCTTCTAGACCCAGCAGTGCTCTCTGGCAGCAACACATGCTGTTTCCAAGTCGTTACGGGAACATGCAAAAGCACACAAGCTTTGACATCAAGCAGGCCAGGCCAATAACCTTGGGCCAGTTGCTTAACCTCCCACAGACTATTTCTGCATCTTTGAAATGGTGATAATTATACCTACTTTCGGATATGGTGTGAGGATTAAATGAAACAAGACAGAAACACAACGCCTGCCCCAAGGCTGAACAGACTTAGAGCAGCTTACCTAAAGTGTCTCCCCGACTTCTCCAGGTCCTGCCCCAAGAGCGAGGTCACTGGAGGGCCACTGCTCCCGCTTTTAGCGCCAACCACGTGAGGGAGGGCTCACTCTTTTCTTTTTTGCCCATCCCCACTTCATCTCTTCATTTGAATTGTGACAAAACACAGAAGCCCTGAAGTGCCGGGCCCCAGACCCTTTAATTCACAGGAAAAGGAGAGAGTACCCAGATAAGCAGACTAGAAAGCTTGCATAAGCACGATGTGTCCAGGTGGTCCAGGAGACTGAAGGCACAGTGGGGCCCGCCGGAAGGAGGGACTGATGGAGAAGAGGGCATCTGTGGCCCAGGGCCACTTCTGTTGCTGTTTGCTGCCCGGTTTGGTTTGGAGACAGACATGCAGTGTAGTCCAGGCCGGCCTGGATCTCAAGACGCCCCAGCCTCCACAGACATGTGGCACCAACGCTGGCTTGCTGATTTTTTTTTTCTTTTCAAATACACAATAAATAAATGCCAAAAGGATTTTTTTTTCCAAAGAAAACAAAACAAAATCTTAAGAATAAGGTATCTAGAGGTTTTGTTTGTTTTTGTTTTGGTGTCTCATGTGAGGGAAAACTGATGCAGTGGCATCCCTGAAAACAATTAAAAGAGGAGGGCTTATGTGAAAATGTCCCCTGGCCACCCCTGGTTGCTGCCACAGCTGAGGAACAGAATCCAGCAACTCTCCTGAGAGGGACAGTCAGCAACTGTGTTGATGACACATCTCAGGGATCTTCCTCAGAGCAACGCCAAGGTTCGGTCCTGCTGTCTGTCTGTTTGTCTGTCATGCTGCAGTCTAAGGCAAGCAAGCCCCTCCTCTTTCTGCTTCAATGGAGGACAATAGCACTGTCCTCCAAAGGTGGTCATGAGACCTCAGAGGGTGTCTGCGGCTGCTACTGCACCTGCCAGCTGCTAGGATGGCTTTCAGCACTGTTCCCTTCCTTAGGCTTTCTTCTCCTTCAGGGCCTCAGGCTCTCTTCTCCTTGAGAAGCCCTATCATGACGGAAAGGCCTGAATTCTGAGCGTCATGCGGGGAGTGCCCGCTGCCTGTCTCCTTTGCCCTGTTAAGTCTATTTGTCTCCTTCATAGACAGGCTCAGCATCCCCTCTGGAAGGCAGCTGTATCCTGAGAAAGTATGTCTAATGGCATGGAGTAGAAAGCCACCCACAGCAGTATCATCAAGAAGGGAGCATTGTTGTCATCCCCTAAGGAATCAGAGGATGGAGAGCCTGTGGCTGTTGAAATGTCCACATATCACCCAGGCCTTGGGCCTTCTTCATCTTTTGGCAGAACATCTTCAGCATGTGACTTGGGTCCTGTGGTTACTACCTGAGCACATTTTGGAAAGAAAACATCAGAAAGAGATTGGACCATGAGGTAGGGTTGTGTATGAGGACCCCTCAAGCCGCTCCCACTGCCAGGGGTTGGCTGACACCAGATGGGTATCCTTGGGTGCAAGAGGGATACAAAACTTGAGCTTTGTTTGTTTTGTGTTTTGTTTTGCTTTGTAGCCTTGTCTGGACTCCAACTCACAGCAATCTTTCTGCCTCAACTCCCTAGTGTTGGGCTTACAGGTGTAAGCCTTCAAAGACAAATATAGACTCTGAAGCCAGGTAGAGTGTAGACCCAAGCAAAACTCTGTGGTTGTTAGCGAAGAACTGTTACTCGGTAGACACCTCACAGAGAAGTTGTTCTTGGCCATCCTCCAAAAACAGCCCAGACACTACTGCGAAATGCCTACTTTTATAGACCCTAGACTTTGTATATTGCTTATGTAAAAAAACGATAGTCCAATACTTTTGCATGTAGATTTTTTTTGCCAGTGCTGGAGGTCGAACCCAGGGACATGCCATAAGCTCAGCAAGGTGTCTGCCCTGAGCTACACCCCACTTCTTATGTCATTAATTATTAAGACCTCCCTCTACAGGATGAGAGCTTGGGGAAGGCACAGTGTCCTATGTGTGTCCTGTCATCTGTCGCCAGGACCCACAAACAGTCCAGTGCCCACGTGTGGTGCACACGCTGGTGGTTATCGTCGGAAGTAGTGACTAATTCGAAGATTAAAGGTTTCCTGGGATACTCAGCAGCTATGGGTGGTCGGCTGTGACTTTTCCCTGTTTTAACCCAGGCCAGAGGGACGCATATGCCCCATTCAGGCAGTGCTGTGAACGGATTCCATGGAGAAAGCACCAAGAAGCGGTGCGAAAGTATGCTGGGTCAATTCTTGACCTGCATGGGAACAGAACAGGGACCGGGCCCCAGGGATGTGGTGGAGGTCATGGGAATAGAGAGAAGGCAAATAGGGAAACTCTGGGAATACCGACCCT
The DNA here is from genome assembly GCF_907164565.1 of Psammomys obesus. Classification (NCBI taxonomy): domain Eukaryota; kingdom Metazoa; phylum Chordata; class Mammalia; order Rodentia; family Muridae; genus Psammomys; species Psammomys obesus. The sequence goes on along the minus strand of NW_026592710.1, from coordinate 5,075,249 downwards.
CTTTTGTGCTAACGGACATGGGAGGTAGAGAGGAGAGGAGGAGACGTAAGGACATATTTGGTTATGGCTGCTTTCACTACTCCTTCCCTCGTTCTCTCCTCCCAATGAAGAAGGGGATTCTTAGAGCCTGAGGGAAGCTCGCCAGCTGACAGAGGTTATCTCCGCCTTACTCATTCCCAGAACTGCTGGAGCATTCGGTGTTAGGCCCCAGAGCACACGGGAATCACACAAACCTGGCCTTGAGACATGGGTGCCTGGGTGCTGGCTGGGGTGCCGAGGCACACATCTGCAGCTGTGATAAGCCCTGTGAGGTGCCATGACAGTGTAGTAAGGGGACGTGGCATTTAACCACTGCCCAAGAATAAGGCACTATGACATCTGCTAACGCACAGACACTGGTGGGACACAGCAGTGGGAAGGGAAGGGACAGAGTGTCAAAGGCAGGTATTCTGTAGGCCTATGACAGGCCGGATGGCCAGTCCAGCACAAGCAGTGGCTTGAGACGCCCAGCCCTCACTCACCTGCCATACTCTTGCCACAGAGTTCTTACTACGTACTTCACTAGGCTGATTCGGACCTTGCTCGTTATCACCGTATGGAGGCCCATGCCATCTGAAACAGTCTTTTTATTACCCTTGTCTCCCCTAATCTGGTTGCACCATTTCTCTTCACCGCCCATCCTGCCTATAATAGATTTAGTGTGGGCATCCTACCAGGGAGCAGGAACTCTGTTCAAGGTTGTATCTCTGCCCCCTGGAACAGAGAAGATTTTTAACAAACACAGAGGCCCCAAGTGTAAGAACAAGACAGAAAGAATCAGGAGGGACTGATCAAAACTCCAGTATCTTCTTTAGATTTATTAATAATAAAAAATGAGTTATGTCAAGGAAAGCAACAGAACCAAAATATCTGGGCCCCGGGGTCTTTTCTGAGACTGACACTCCATCCAAGGACCATGCATGGAGATAACCTAGAACCCCTGCACAGATGTAGCCCATGGCAGCTCAGTGGGTTTCCTAGTAAGGGACTGTTCTGACATGAACTCAGTGGCTGACTCTTTGACCACCTCCCCCTGAGCAGGGAGCTGCCTTACCAGGCCACAGATGAAGACAGTGCAGCCAGTCCTGATGAGACCTGATAGACTAGAGTCAGATGGAAAGGGAGGAGGACCTCTGCTATCAGCAGACTGGGGGAGGGGCATGGGAGGAGAAAAGGTTGGGAGGGTGGGTAGGGAGGAGACAAGGGAGGGGGCTGCAGCTGGGATACAAAATAAGTAAATTGTAATTAATAAAAAATAAATTAATTTTAAAAAAATGAGTTATATCCAAGCCAGGCCTGGTGGTGCACACCTATAATCTCAGCTGTGTGGTGGGCTGAGACAGGAAGATCACAAATTCAAGGCCTGCCTAAGTTACTGTGGTGGTTTGACTAGGAACGGCCCCCACAGATTCCTGAGCTTGAAAGCTTGTCCTAGAGGGTGTGGCACTATTTGGAGGTGTGGCTTTGTTGGAGGAAGTGTGTCACTGTGGGCGTGGCCTCCTCCTGGCTGGCTTTGGATCAAGGTGTAAAACTCTCTGAGCTCCTTCCTTCTCCAGCACCAAGTCTCCCTGCAGGCCACCATGCTTCCCCCCATGATGATAATGGACTGAACCCCTGAACTGTAAGCCAGCCCCAGTTAAATGTTTACAAGGGTTGCCGTGGTCATGGCGTCTCTTCACAGCAAGGAAACCATAAGACATAACTAAGACAGTTATGGAGAGAGTTCAAGGCCAGCTTAGGGAGCTTAGCAAAAACCTTGTCTCAAAAGGGCTGGGGGTGGAACTCTGTACAGTTCAGTGGCAAAGCACACCCCTAGCAAGCTCGGGGCCCTGAATTCAATTCCTGATGCAAAAAAGAAAAAAGCTACGTCAAATTGTTTTAGGCTATGTAGGAAACTTTAGAAGTTTCTAAAGTTGCTATATATGCTTTGGGGAGGGACCTTCCAGTCTTGTGAGTGCTTTCAAGATGTCAGCTACAGAAGAAGCTGAACAGATGCCAAGAGCCGAGGATCAGCCACGCTGCATGTGTGCAAAGCCTGTTTCTCGCCACATTAAACAAATACATCACCACAAAACAAGAAATACTAAAAGGCCTAGAAATCTGTAAAACAAACACATCAGGGTAGTTAGAATAGGTCAACACAAATTTTCTAAATGAAATAAAATCTAAGCATCACATCACTATTAGTTTAAAGGGTTTGTCTCAGGGGTGGTTATAAACCACCATGTCTAAAAGCCACGTGGGGAAGGAAGAGTTTATTTCAGCTCACAACTCTCAGCTCACACTCCACCACTGAGAAAAGTCAGGACAGGAACGTAAGAGGGACATGGAGGCAGGAACTGAAGCAGAGGCCTTGGAGGAGTGCTGCTTACTAGCCTGCTCCTTGTGGCTTGCTCAGTCTGCTTTCCTATGCAGCTCAGGACCGGCTTCTCCATGGGCTGGGCACTCACACATCAACTATTAATCAAGAAAATGTTTGACAAACTTGCCTACAGACAAATCTTAGGAAGACATTTTCCCAAGTGAAAGTCCCTCTTCCCAAATAACTCTAGCTTGTGTCAAGTTGACATAGAACCTACCAGCACACTTGACCCCTTGTCAGCTTGACACATAAACGCATCACTAGCAAACCGTGGACTTTGCTCTTTTGTTTGTTCCCAAGAGCTCACGTTGACATCGCTATCACAATATAAAACACATCCAACCCACAACCTAAAAGAAAATATATACAAATGACAAAGAGAAGTGACTGACCCCGGAGCTAAGAGAAAGGCTGGATGTCCCACCTGTGCTACCAATGGGGCTGATATTTCTTCAAAGGCGCCTGGAAAATACTTTCAGGAATTGCAAAGTTTGTAATCAATACAGACCCACGATATCTCTGATCATAGTCAGTAGATAAAATAGGCAGCTGACAGCATGTGCCCCAGCAAAGGGTGAAGCTGATGCCCGCAGGCAGTCAGGAAGCGGGCTGTAAAAACTATGAAGCACACAGCATTTCCACAAAGACTGTTGGTCTACTGAGTAACTGGGCGAAGAAAGAGAATGAGAAGCAAATCTAATTTACCCTCCTGGGAAGTAAGGTCAAAGCTTACATAACCAAAATAAACTTCGAGATGAAATACTGAAATCCTGGCACAGGAGTTAAAAAAGAAAAAAAAAAAAAACAACCACGAAAAGAAACATTGTGAATTAAAAGAAAGTATGGCAGGGCAACGCGCTGACTGCAGAAGACACTGCAGCTCGGCATTGGGGTGTGAGCCAAGGAGAAAGGTCAGAGCTGATTTGTGTGATGGTTGGCTGAAGTGAGAGTGAGTGATGCCACTGCTTGCCGAGCCGGGAAACACTTAGGAAGAAGGGTTTGCACAGCAAGAATTAGGAAGTCTGCCTGGAGACACGAGCTGGAGGTGCTGTGGCAGGTTGACTTGTCCACAAGAGGACACTGATGTTCTGATCCCCACATATCAGAACGGGGCGGTATTTGGAAGTACAGGCTGCAGCTGCAGCAGGCTGCGAGGAAGCATGCCGCCCCTCAAGCTGCCCCTCAAGCCGCCCCTCAAGCCAATGGTGGGCATCCTCGAAAGAAGGCCCTGTGGTGATGGAGGCAGGTGCTGCAGTAGTACAGCTTCAGGTCAAGGGGTGCCAGGGATAGCTAGGCACAGCCAGGGCCAGGAAGAGGCAAAAAGGGTTCTACCCAGAACCTCAGAGGGAGCACAGCCTTGGACTTCCTGCCACCAGAATTGAGAAAAAAAAAATCATTGTTGTTAATCCCCCTCCCCAATTTGGAAACGATTGCAGATGTTTATCAGACACCTTGGTCCACAAAACCCAATAATGTGCCGTCTTGGGGAGCAGCTGTTAAAACAAGGACAGATAAGGACATGGTTGACATTCAAGGTGCCTGGGCAAGTTTAAGGAGAGCAGAGCTGGCCATCACAGCTGTGGAGTAAATAGAAGGAGATAAGGAGGAAGCACGCACAGACAAAGTCACCGTGCGGTGTGACATCACGACTGGAACCTCTCCACCAGTGCACAGGCCAGCTACTGTGATAAAGCCGCCTTAAACGAGGAAAGCACGGCAGAGAGGCGCCTGTGCTCTCACCTCACGGAATGGTGTTTCAGTCACCCACACACACGGAAGCAGGGGTGGCTCCACAAATTTATGACAGAGCTGAGAGACGCCGGTTGCCTGGTGACATCAGAGCCTCCTCACATCCCGGCACAGCACACGCCTCGTGGCTATGGTGATGCTGCCATAGGCCAAGCTGCTGGGCTGCCAGTCATGTAAAAGCATGTAAAAGTGCCGACAGCTATGCATAGGGACCACACTTGGTCAGAAGTGACTGTGTGACCATCTTATTGCTGTACTGGACTTGGCTCCATTACCGTAGAGCACGCTCCTGTCACACTATTAAAAATAAGCTTGCTGTAGAGCTCCTTGTGTGCAGCTGGTCTTGGCCTGCCCTGCCCGTGTGTTTGCTGCGTCTCTTCCTGTTCTGAGAGGCCACGGGCGATGACCCGTTCCGTACACCATGTGGGTTTGCACACATGTGCTGCGTTGACACTCCTAGCAACCGTGACTCTGCTCGCTGACGTGGGGGTGTATTAACCGGCTAACATCTGCAGTGCCCAGAGAAATGAGAACACAGCTTCCAAGGAGTGTGCTGAGGAAAACAGCCCTGAATGAGCTCATCAGTGTGACAGATGAGTCGGAATAGAGGGAGCAGACAGCTGCCAGGACATGAGCGTACATGCCATACTGGTACACAGTTATCGAAGTCTGGCTCAGATCTGATCACGTTCTCAGATCAAAAGCACAATCAAAACAAAACATGAACAAAGGTAAAGGTAGCTTGAAGTAATGAACACTTCCAGCCAATGAAGCATCCCATCCTTAGGAGGGAAGCAGGTTCAGAGCACATCAGGTTCGGTAAAGATAAATACAGCACTCGGTTTGCATAGAATATATACTTACAATGAGCGTGTCTATAATTTCATATGTAGTAAACCTCTGTCCATCAGGTTCTTGGGTGTGAGAAAAGCATGGTGACAAAATGGTCCACCCACAACCATGCTTGACTTGCTCAATTGGTCAGGTTTCAGAGCTTTCATTCCAAGCTCAGGCCATCCTGCTGGCCATGCTGTTCATAAGGGTCATTGCAGGAGCCTCTCCTCTCCTCTCCCCTCCCCTCCCCTCCTCTCCCCTCCGCTCCCCTCCCCTCCCCTCCTTATCTCTCCTTCCCTCCCCTCCCCTCCTCCCCTTCCCTCCCCTCCTCTCCTCTTCTAGCCTCTTCTCCCCTCTTTCCCCTTTCCTCCCCTCCACTCTTCTCCCCTCCCCTCCACTAGTTTTTTTTTTGTTTCTCCTTTAATTAGACCCTTAAAATCCCTGCATTTAGAGTAATCTCTTTGCATCTAAAACTCAAATTCAAATTTTACTCAGCAGCTTCATCAAGTTAAAAACTGTGGAGAATCCATTTTTAACAAATGATGGTCCTTGGATTCCGGCGCGTTCTGTGGGTGTTTGGCAGTGTTAGGGGTTTCCTTCCTGCTCTGTTTGATGAAATCTCTAGTTATAACATGGTTAGGTCACCAAGACTCATAGCCAGCCAAACCTCATCTGAGGCATTTATGTGGGTTTTCCCGAATACCCCTCAGCAACTTAAACCCTGAGTGTAGGTGCCAGCTACCAGGGAAATTAAGTGGGGAGTACAGGAAATAGGAGTGACTAACAGTGATTGCACAACGTTTTCTCATGGGCATTTTCCATGGCTGGGAAACAAACTCAAGGGCACAGTGGGCCACAGTAAAGTGCTCACAGACATCCTGAGGAGCAGTGTCCACACACACAGGGAGACTCTTCTGATTTGGTTCCTGGAAGGACTGAAGGTTTGAGTCATAAACCTCAGTGCCTAAGGCTCGTTCAATTCTGTCTGAACAGTCATGATTAAACACAATCAGAATCATGCGCTAGCAAAGGTCGATGCTTAAACATTTCATAGGAACACAATCACCTTTTACTCATAAAAATAATAAATTCCTAATTGTCTGAAATAAAAAATCAGTAAAAGAAACTTGTTTGGACCTCACTCTGCAGAGTTAACTTTCCACAGACATTTGAGACTACAGTACCCTCGTGAAAACATAAAATCTATAAAAAACGAATGCCAGTTTGTTGCCCAGGCCTAGCGTGTGAGTCAGCTTCCCTACCCTGTGACAAAAAAACCTGTGGCCAATCAACTTCACACAAAGACAGGTCTGTTTGGACTACTTATTTTGATCCGCACCTCCCAACAGCACTACAGACTCGGGACCAACTCCGCAGCACAAGGGCCTCCAGAGGACAGATCAGCTCAGACAATGGCGTTCATAATGGGGAAAACATTAAGAGATAAGCCAGTATGGGCAGTACACAGCAGTGTGGCAAAACTATTACAGAGGAGGAGGCTTGAAGGGAGTCTGATCACGGAACAGCTGGAAACGTATGAAAGCTCACTACCATAGCGGGATCTTGTCTCAGATGAAGGAGCGGGAAAGAGAAACAGTGACGGCTGCCTTTGCCCATGCTCCAGTGTGTGACAGAAACAACAAGGTCAAAACACAGCCATTCAAAAACCTAGGATGTGCTTGCATGGAATAGCAAACATTCTGTGACACAGAATGTTTGTTCAGGAGTCATTACATCTGGGATTCCTTCCACTTTAATTAGGTAGAGTAGGCGTCAAAGCCATCAGGGAAATTCTGTCTGAGTTTTCTGCAGTACTGAGTTCGGTTATTAATTTTGATATTAATGAGCAAATGTAACCACCATAGGCCAGTTTCAAAGGCTGAAAACACAGACACAGACACACAGACACACAGACACACACACACACACACACCATACACACACCACACACACCCCACACACACACCACACACACAGACACACACACATACAGACACAGGTACTATGTTTCCATCTCCCCACCTGCCGGGTAACTGTACGTTCTTCCACTTCAGGATGCCTGGGCAGAAGACACTTTGTTCTAGCACATATTTTGTGAAGTGCTTCCTGGTTTTACACTGTTTGTATAAAGGCGTGCGGCATCAGAATAAGTAGCATGTGACTTCTCTGTCATGTCCACAGTGGGGCAAACCAGAAAAGAGAGAACAGTGGAGAGCCTACCTATATGCCCTGACCTACGGGAAGCGTTTGGTGTCCACTCACGCTTCACAGCCTGGCAAAGCTCTTCATGCTGGTCCAGCCCACCCTCCAGGAGACACGGAGGGGCCAGATGGAAAAGCCAGTGGCTGAATTAAAACATACTAATTGGGCATTGAATTTCTGCTGAAAATGTCTCCTTCCAGCGTCACTGGTGAGGTACTGTGTGGGTGTCGGATGTATGACCAAGAGGAAATTCTTTCTTTCTGTACAAATAAATCATTTGGAATTCATTTTGCTAAGCTTTCTTATTGGTTGCTGGGAAAGATCAACTGTAGGATGTGGGAAATTCAACCGATCAAACAGTCAAGAGGTTTACTGATTCAGTGAATGGAATCAAGCATTCATATTCACCAGGAAGCTAAATCATTATTAAATAAAATATATTTCTTTGCTAAACAATTCTTAAAACACAAAACAGAATCAAAGCTACATTTCACATAGGACTATACGGCTGTCCTCCTATCCATAAAGATGCTGTTAAAAATGTTTGCAGTTCAAACAGTATCCTAAATCTCTTTTTTGAGGCAGGGTCTTGTCTAGCCTGATCTAACCTCACACTCACTCACGGATGAAGCTGACCCTGAGCTTCTGACCCTCCTGCCTCCGCTTCTCTGGGGTTGGGCAGTGGAGGTTCTGTTTCTTTGCTGACACTGTCACATCTGTTTCTTAATTGACTTAGTTATTTTACGAATCAAGGCATGCACACGCAGACGACACAGTGTCGTGTTGTGCCCGTGGAGGTCTAAAGACAATCTGTAGCCTCGGTCATCCTCTCCTTCCACCGTGTTGGACCTGGGGATCCAACTCAGCCGGCAGATTTGGTGGTAAGCAGTTTTACCCACTGAGCCATGGCCCTGGCCCCACGCCCAGTTTTAAGTGATGTCAGGGACTGAACCCAGGCACTGTCCGTACCCCGCACACACTCTCTCACAACTGAGCTATAGCCTCAGCCCTACGCGCCAAAAGCTGAATACATCTTAAGAGCCTCTGAGTTACACCAATTCCCAGCTCACAACACCACCAAAAACTAGACTCGACCTTACATAAGCTGGGCACTCTGGCATGTATCTACAATTCTAGTGCTCAGACGCCTGAGGCAGGGGGATTGCAAGTCTGAAGCCAGTCTGGGATTTTTAGTAAGACCCTGTCTCAGAACAAACCGACCAACCAATCCTGGCCTTTAGAGCTGTCCCACCACGCACTGCTCACACCCAGGCGTCGGGAGTTTTCCAGATCCTTTCGTCACTGATCTTTCATGTATGGGATCCCCTCTGTTATTTCAGGCGCCCCGGGAGTCGAGGCCCTCAGGGGAACTGTCCTCTTACATGTCTGTGGAGCTGAGCTCAGTTCTGTTTTACTCAAAGATAGTGAGAAGCTCCCAGTTTGGTTCAGAATGTCTAACCAGGATGCTGCCGCTGAGCTCATGCTGCCTTTAGGAGGCTGCGAATTTCTCAGTGAAGGGCTCAAGGTCAACACCCACCGTAATAAATCCTGCGACTAGCACATACCTGGGATCAGGTGGGATCAGAGTGGCATTTACTTCCCCATACTCTTCATCAAAAAAAGCTTGCAGCTCCCGTGAAATCATGAGGACAGCATCAGATGGGTTCCAGCAGAGAAGCTGTCTTGATAGTCCATGCAGGCTGTAAACAAAGCCATAGGACAAAATAAACAATTTATTATTTACTTGTTTTTTTGGGACAGGCTAGCCTGAACTCACTATGTAGCCTGAGCTGGCCTTGAACTTAAGAAAACACTCCTGCCTCAGCTACCAAATGTTTCAATTACAGACATAAGCTGCTGCACCTGGCTTAATGCAGAAATTGTATGTATCACAGTTCTGGAAGTTGAAAAGTCCAAGATCAACATACTGGCCGATCAAGAGCCCGTTTCCTGGTTCATAGACAGCTTCTTTTCTCAGTTAGCCCCTGATGAAGGCAATGGTTCCCATTCCACAGGGTCACACCCTCACAGTACACTTATGCCTCTCCCAATGCCCCACCTCCTAAAACCATCACCCGGGGAAGGAAATATAACAGCGTATCAGCTCTGAGGGACACACCCAGACGGCTAGCTCAGGGGCGTACTGCAGTTCAGCTGCCTGGTCTTCTTCGGAAGTGTCAAGTCTGTCAAAGCAGGGAAGGCTGAGGTGGCCTCTGTGGACTAGGGCCTGGGGAGCCATGACGGCTGTGATGTTTACTGTTGTCAGTTTGGTTGGACTGAGGAGGATCTGTGTTAGTCATGCTGGCTCCTCTGCATCTGAACACAGTGGAGTTCAGGCTACAAGTTGACTGCTGGAGGCAGTGGAGCTGTGGCAGATGACTGACCAGGTGACAACTTTGGGGGATGCGCCCCCTTAGTTCTGGCCCCTTCTTGTTCCTCCTCTTCGCCCCGGCAGTGATGAGTTGGTCAGCTTCCCGGCCCCACACCCTGTGTGCTGCATGCTACCACCATAGCCTAACTCACCTCAGGCCCACAGCAATGGAGCAAGACTGTGAGCCAAATCATTGCTCTTTTCAATTGTGTCAAGTGTTCATCACAGAAATAAAATGCTAACAAATCATCAAAAAATAAAATAAAATGTTATTTATAAACCCACTCTATTAAAAGTCTTAAAATTGACTATGCGTGGTGGCACAAGCCTTTAAGCCCAGCACTCGGAGGGCAGAGGCAAGTGGATCTCTGTTAAGGCCAGTCTGGTCTACATAGTAAGGTCCCAGGACAGCCAGGGCTACATAGTAAAAACCTGTTTCTAAAAAAAAAAAAAAAAAAAAAAAATCTGTAATCACGGCACTTCAGAGGCAAAAGCAAAAGGATCTCTTTGAGTTCAAGGCCAGCCTGGTCTACAAAGAGAGTTCCAGGACTGCCAGGGATGTTACCCAGAGAAACCCTGTCTTGAAAAAACAAACAAACAAACAAACAAACAAACAAACAAACAATCTAAGCCTAACTCAGTCAGATGTGAATTATGCTACAGGCATCCGAAGGATGACTAAGCAGTCATGACAAAATATCATGGAACAGCACTTACTGGCAATGAGAAAGCTGATAATATAAACCATCCATCATCATCGTATTGTTATTATTATCATTCTTATTATGAAGTTTTTTCAAGACAGGGTTTCTCTGTTTAGCCCTGACTGTGGACCAGGCTCATTTGCTGGCATTAACCTTCTGACCCCATGAGGAGATCCCCTGTACATGATAGAACAGAAGCATAATCTTGAGGCTGTAGCTGAAGGAGTGATTTGGAAGTACCAAGTGGTTGACCAGCCTAAGGAATCACTGAAGCTCCACATTGAAAAATAACCTGGCCTTTGCAAGAGCAAAACGGGCTCTATGTGTCTCTTCATTCTGCAAGCAGCTAAGTACTTGGTACCTTCAAAACACTCTGCAACAGGCTGGAGAGGAAAGAGGGCGGCTGCTAAGTTAAATGACCAAAGTTATCTGACCTTACTGAGCTTACAGTTTAGCAGGAAGGCTCAAAATAACGCTGCAAATAATTTTACTGGAAAGAGCATTAGAGGAGAGAGACAGAACAACCACTCAGGTCAAAATAGAAGTGGTTTCTGCTGTGAGATACAAACACAAGAGTCATCTTGTAACTGCCTACCGCTGCTACAGGGAATCTTAGTGACAAAGTACATGAGGACAGCGCAGGGAAGAAATTATTGGGCAGGTGGGCGAACATCATGGAATAAGCTGGCTGTGGTGGGGTACACCTAGAGTCCCAGCACCTGGCTGAGGCAGGAGGATCAGAGACTCAAGGCCAGCCTTAGCTAATGGGACTTTGACTCAAAAGAGAGAGAGAAAGAGAGAGAGAGAGAACAAACAAATAACAACAACAAAGAGAGAGAGAAGTGGATGTTAGGGGAAGTTTAGACTCTACTTTAGGGGAATATGGCCAGGAAACACCCCTGAGGTCTGACAGCCTGGCAAAATCTGCCCTGGTATGGGGAAGTGGCCTTTGTTATCGGCTGTGAGGTGGGTGAGAAAAGGCCTTCAGGTACATTGTCTCAGCTGCACGCAAGGTATTTTCAAACATCTTAGTAAATGCACAACTGGGCAGACGAGTTGTGAACCCTCTAAGAGCTGTGAAGCCTCTAAGAGCTGACCAAGAAAGGGTGACTCCAAATTAGCTAGAAAATGATAAACTTGCCATCTCCCCAAAGGTATCTGCCAGTTCCCAAAGGCCTCCCACAGTCACCGATGATGGGTCATAGGCCACACCCAGCTTGCCACCCAGTTGTGCAAATAAAGTTTTATTGGGACTCAACCACACCCCAACATTTATATGTTGTCTGACTGTGTTCACAGCTACGATGGCAGACGTGAGTAGTTACAACAGGGGCCACACAGCACACAAAGCCTAAAATAGAGGCTTTCCAGTCTGGCCCTTTAAGAAACACTGTGCTGGTGTCTGGACTTGAGTTTTAGTTGGTTAAGTCAGAAAAAATAGGGAGATAAAGCCTGGGACCTGAATAGTTAGAGTACCCTATGAAAAACCCTGTGTGAGCAGGGACCCTAAAAGGTAAGCCCCAGCCCACAAGTCAGGAGCCTTTCTCTGAAGGAGACTGGGGGAGTCCTTGCTTATTTGTGTCTTGGGTATGATGGAAGGAAAGAGCTTCTCCTGAGAGTTCCTTACCACAGGCTAACCCACACAGGGCAGAACCCATACCTTCTCTGTGGTAGGAGAAAAAAATCTCCCTACCTAAATTTCAGTTTGTTCAAGTGATCCATTTGATAGTGGGTTTAGGTTTAGAGCATTAAGTGAAAAATGACCTTGGGTTCCCACAGATGAAGTTTTACAAATAACTTAAGCTTTGAGCTGAAAACATAAAATAGAGTTACAAAAAGTAAAACTAAGGGGAAATCCAACTGCACAAATAAGTCACAAAGTTACAGATGCTGAAATTATTAGGTATCAAATGTTGACTATATTTCTATCATTGAAGAAATAAAGAAGGCATAGGCTCACACCTGTAATCGGCAGGTTAAGTCGGACACGTCACTGTGGCTTCAAGGACAGCCTCGGCGACAGGCTAAGTAAGATCCTGACTCAAAACACAAACACACAAAAAGATGTCAAACAAGGAGAAAGAAGTCATCAAAAATATTTAATTGCCTAAAAGTTGTAAAAATTTCAAGCATCTAACTGGCATTATAAAATCAGTTAAAGTGGGGGCTGGAGAGATGGCTCAGTGGTTAAGAGCACTGTCTGCTCTTCCAAAGGACCCGGGTTCAATTCTCAGCACCCATATGGCAGCTCACAACTGTCTATACCACCAATTCCAAGGGATCTGACACCTTCACACTAATGCACATAAAATAAAATAAATTATAAAAAAAAATCGGTTAAAGTAACAGACACCTGAAGAGAGGAATAGCAAACTGGAAAACAGAAACGAAGAAATCATACAAAAATCTGACAGAAAGAAGTCAAAGTACAAGAGGGAGAAGAGAGAAGTAAGAGGGTCTGATACTCATTCAAGCAAGTTAGAGGAGGAAAGAAATTGAAACAAGGACTAAAATTTTTTGATGAAACACAGTAATCCTCGGAATAAAAATAATTTCCATAGGCCTGCTGTAAATAAATTGCAAGTACAACAGATACATGTTTAGTACCCATAAGAAAAAAAATCAAATAGAATCATAACTAATTTTTCATGAATCTTGTGGTGTTGGTAGGACAATATCTTTAAAGCTCTGCAGAGGAACACACATGCCTGCACACACACATTATTTTTACAGATAAGCGTGAGGGGGCTGGAGACGTGGCTCCGTGGTTAAGAGCAGAGGACCTGTGGGGACCTGGGTTCGGTTCCTGCACTCACATGGCAGCTCACAACTGCCTTTAATTCCAGTTCCAGAGGCTCCAGTGCCCTCTCCTAACTTCTAAGGAACCAGGCGTGCGCGCAGTGTGCGTACACACACTCAGGCAAGCCACTCACCATGGTGATCGGAATGTGAACTGGCTCCCTTGGCTCATATACTGGAATGTTCCGTTCCCAGCTGTGGAGTTGTTTAGGAAGGATTGGGTGGGGCGGCACAGCCTGGTTGGAGGAGGTGTATGTCTGTGTTCCTGAGAGTGGACTTTGAGGTTTCAAAAGTCTGAGTCAGCAGACGGCTCAGCAGTTAAGAGCACTGTCTGCTCTTCCAGAGGTTCTGAGTTCAGTTCCCAGCACCCACATGGTGGCTCACAGGCATCTGTAATGGGATCTGATGCCCTCTTCTGTCCTGCAGGCACACATGCAAATAGAACGCTCATATGTGTAAATAAATAAATCTTTTTTAAAAAAGTCTGAGTCATTCCTAGTTAAAGCTTACTGTGCTCTCTCTCTCTGTCTCTGCCTGTCTCTGTCTCTCCCTCCCTCCCTTCCTCCCTCCCTCCCTCCATCATGGTTATGGATCTGATACTCTCATCTGCTCTTTTCCAGCGCCATGCCTGCCTGCTTGCTGCTGTGTTCCCTGCCATCAAGGTCATGGATTGGCCTTCTAAAACTGTGAGCAAGTTCCCAGTCAAACGCTTTGTTTTATAAGTTGCCTTTGCCATGGTGTTTTTTCACAGAAAAGTAACTAAGACACTCATGAAATGTAATAAATAAATATATTTAAATAAGAGAAAGGGTGAAAGTCAGGCACGGCACTCAGGAGGCAGAGGCAGTCAGATCCCTGTAAATTCAAGGCCAACCTCCTGGTCTACACAGTGAGTCCCAGGCCAGTCAGAGCCATACGGTGAGACCCCATCTCCAAAGAATAAAAAGAAATACCAAGAAAAATAGATTTCAAAGTAAAAGCTATCACTGGAACCAGGGTTTACTACATAACAACAAAATGTTGGATCAAGAGACTTAATACTTTCTGTGTTGCTGGTGTTGCTATGGTGTGATGGGTCAAACCCAGGGCTTTGTGTAGGACAGGTTAACTCTCTCACTAAGCTACCTTCACCACCTCAGAAGAGCTTGTATGCACCCAGCAACATAATTTCAGAATCCCTAAGTCAAAGCAATCATAAAATCCCCTGCAGAACAGGGGCTGCAGGGCACTGCTCTGGGGGCTTCCGGGTCCCCTTCCTGAGGGATGCACGCTGCATCTGCCACACTTGGAGGGCGACTGGCGGAAGAGTGGCTTGAACTGTCGGCGTCCAGTCTTCACTGACTACCGTGGCCTGGGTTGAGGAAGACCGCCTTGTCCACCCTTGTCCATGGATGCTCTTCCTGCCGAGAGCCAGCTGGCCAATGGGGTTGAAGGAGCAACTCTGAGGTGCCTGTCCTGCTTAAGAGCTTTCCACTGTGCCAGAGGCTGCCTTTGCTCGGGCCTGTTGTCACAGCCACCGTTTTCCTCTGCCTCACTCTTTCCCTCCCCTAACGTCCATCCCAAAGACTGCAACAAAGTGGGGTGGGCACCCAAGTGGGGAAAGGTGGAAACATGGTTAAAGTCAACAGAGAAGATGGAGCGACAGTTTGATTTTGTGTAATTTATGTATTGGTTGCAATTAGATATTTAGCAGTTGAATAAACAGATGAGTAGATGAGGAAGCGCAGAGACTGTGACATCTAAGGACACAGGTGCACAAGAGACTGAAGGATGGAAGAGAGGCATCCAAGAGGTGTGAGGTGCCGTGTCCCAGTGTCACAGACAGAGAACAAGACGCTTGTAAGCAAGAGTGTTAAACGACAAGGAGCCAGCTTCAGGGTACACTTGCGTAACCTACTAAGCGTATCTATCTGTAGCCTGGGAACTACATGGAGCCAAAGACAGCTGTGAACACAGCCCAACACAAAATCCTAAGCTTACTTAAAACTCAAGAGATATGTCTTTTTTGTTTTTTGTTTTGGTTTTGGTTCTGGTAACTGGACTGCATAGTTCTCCAGCTCAAACCTTGTGGATGACATGGTGTTGCGATGTCAAAACGTCAGACGTGCCTGGCAGTCTTACTCCAGGAAATAGCCACCTCTTCACCCCTATCTCCTTCAGTTGGAATTCTTTTTACTGACAGTCACAAAGCTGAGTGCCTGCTCAGGCATGGCCAATCCAAGAACTGCCTTCTCCGTTCTAGATCTGGCCAATGGGAGCCCTACACTTCCCTGGTCTTCCATTTGGACTGGTGAGACTCAGATCCAGAGTTTAACCCACAAAATAGTCTCCTTTATATTTTAGTCGGAGGGCCTTAGGGTCTGCCATCAATCATTATACCACCAAGAAATCTTAAAAGGAAGCCATCACAGAGGGCAAGCTGAAAGGCAAGCGAAGGCAGGCCTGGCCAGCCTTGGGGGACACCTGGATAAAGCCTTGCCTCCAGAGTCACCCTCAGACTGCTCACGCTCACCCACTGAACACCTCCTGTTACTTATGGGGAGGGGGCGTCGGCTACTAGGAAATAAAAGTCCTTTCCTGCCACTTTGGGTATGTAACAGCGTGTGAAGTTAATTTAGCCAAAGCCTTAAACTGTGCCTAGTTCTAAGCAAATGCTGCAAACTTGTTAGCTATTATTAGGTATTATTCCTAATCCCCAAATAAGAACATTCGTCCTATTTATAAAAGCTTTGCACGAATATGAATAGGCATTCCATTTTCTACTTGGGCCAATATTTCAGTGTGCGGCATATGCCTGACTGACAGTTCCTGCTATAAAGCTTTCTCTCTCTGTGATTATTTCCCTACTTTAGAGCGCTTCCAAGAACGATCTGCTTCTCAAAACAGAAGGCTGTGGAGTCTTTGGCTTTCCTCCAGTGAATTTTCCTTTGTATGTTATGTCAGTTAGGCTCATCTCTTGTCCTATGTTCAAGGTGGTGCTGTGGACCAGAGGCACACAGAAGAAGCAGTGCTGCTTATGTTTCCGACGCTCTAAGGAGGCACGGCAGAGGCATACAAAAGCATTAAAGGAAAGAGAGAAGTGCCCAGGAAGTTTAGATGGCTGGAAACTACTGTAAATTTTACTTTGAAATGGTACAATCATCAGAAACGCATATGGCAGGTACTCGGTAAACGTGTGGAATGATCAGCGGTCACCTTGGGTGCCCTGACATGTCTCCATGCAGCAGGAAGAGCTGGCTAACAGAGCTGTTTTCTTAGATTCCCAAATTAAGGGATCTAAGTTTCTGTCGTGTATTTCCCTGATGGCTTTCACCTACTCCTAAGGCTCAAAGGAGGAATACTCATTCATATTAATATCATATTAAGAACTTGGAAAAACCCACATATGTGCACAGCCCTGCAACTGTTAAGGTGCCAGACACACTCATTATGGTGA
The DNA here is from genome assembly GCF_907164565.1 of Psammomys obesus. Lineage (NCBI taxonomy): Eukaryota > Metazoa > Chordata > Mammalia > Rodentia > Muridae > Psammomys > Psammomys obesus. The sequence goes on along the minus strand of NW_026592710.1, from coordinate 5,058,753 downwards.
GAAAGAGCATAGTCTGGGGACGGGGCAGCGATGGCTCTACCACCACCGTCAGACTGACTGAAGAAGAGATGCGAAACGACTCAAAAGAACTGGTCAGGCGCGGACAGACACATGCCTCAGTTAGCAATCGCGATCAAACCACTTTTCTGAAATTCATGGTCTCTCTTGTATAGTCAGAACCCCAGAGCCTGGGGCGCAGCACTCAGGTGGAGCCTTTGCTTCCTCGTCGCCTTTGCAGTGCTCTGGACTCCAAAGGTTTCGCTGTAGAAAATCAGTATCAACCCATGTTTTCCAGAATAAGGCTGCCAGCTCAGCGTCACTCCCTTTCCAGTAAACGGCCGAGGGCAAGAGGAGATGAACTTGCACCTGAGGTGGCCTCTGTCCCCAGCGTCCACGGCTCTTCGCAACCCTCCTGAGCAAGCACGGTGTCTGTGTCCATCATGCACCACCTGGCAATGACGGGGTCAGTCACCGGGCAAACTTTGGAACAAGAGAACAGGCACAGTTGCACTCCTCTTAGCGGGAGCGTGAAGGCCTATTGATTCCAGATCCAAACGGAAGCCCAGCATCTGTGTTTCTAGAATCTTCTCGCTCTGCTCCTTTCCAGCTGCCCCCACCTTCTCCCAGAGCGTCAGTTTATGCTGTGGACACCTGCAGCGGCCTCCTAGTGTCGTCATGCCGAGTCCCGCGCTGTCCCATCGCACCACTGCCGCGTTAGGCTGTTCCCTTTGGCAGGCTTTTCATCTCGACCATCTCTCCTCACACTTCATCCGGGTCTCAGTGTGCCTCTGCCATCTCCCGCCAGCCCTGCCCACGCAGTCTCCTGCCACCGCTGCACTCTGCACACTTTATTTTTTGAGACAGGGTCTCACTGTGCTGCTCTGGCTGTCCTGGAACTCAGAGATTCACGTACGAGCATTAAAGGTGTATGCTGCCAAGCCATTGTCTGCCATTTTCTTTTCCGAAAGGCCGTATGGGAGCCAGGTTATAGCTCTTCTTTCTGGTGCTAGAACTGTGATTGGCAGATGGCCAGGATGGCAAGCAGCTTGCTAAATTTGACGTGAATGTTTAGTGATACCCCTTACCAGAGACTAAACTCTCCAAGGCTCACAAGTTTTTCGACTGGGCAGCGAAGGGTTGCCATGAACCAGAAACACAGCAGAGTCCCACTTTCACAGCCTCATCTACTCATCACTCCTGCCTCTTCCCCGTTTCTAACGTCAACTTAGCTCTGGAAGAACCAGCAGCTGCTCCAGCGGAAGCGTCTCTTTCTCCCACTCAGGCTCTGGGAAGTAGATACACTCCAGACCCTCTTGAGAAGGAGCACAACAGAGGAGGACTCACTAACTTCTCAAAGAAAACCATTCAGTGAGGCAGCCATGAAGGATGCGTGAACTAAGGAAAAAAGGTCATTCCTTTAATTTTAACACCTAGCATACAGCTTCACAGTGCTGTGGCATGGGGTGTGTGTGTGTGTGTGTGATGATATTTATGAACATGTATATATAAATGTATTCATATTAATACCCAGTCAGCGAGTATATGTCCTCACATCCCAGGGAAATTCACGAAGCCATTAGTGGAGAGGGCTGGGCAGGGGCTTTATGCTTCTGTGCCAATGACATCTATTGTGCTCTCAAGGGAAACACGCCTGTGCATGTGTGTGATTCCAGCTGAGGGTAAATGCCGAAGACTTACCAATCACTTTGACCTTCCCTTCAGGTCAGCGAGAAGCTTTGACCTGGCCCTTCACTCCTACGCAGGCTTTCCTCATGGCCTCAGATGAGGGACCCTGCAGGGAGGACATTCCACAAATCATTGCCGCTCTCCAGACACCTTGGAATCACCTCCTCTTCAGACTGTGTCAAGTATAGATAACAACCTAAAATTGGAGAATTTTACACTAAAAGGTGTTTAAATGTCTCAGAGAATATACAACGTAACAATGAGGATAACAATATAACCAATAATATAAAAACATTTATTGAGCCCAACTGGGCCTGAGCAGTGTCCTACATGCTTTCCATGTTAATCTGTCTGTCTAGTAGCCCTACCAGACTGAAAACAGCTCTGATTTCCAGGTTACAGGCACACAGAGGCTAAGTAATTTGCCCCGAGGCATATATTTTATGCTTCTGAGGGCTAAGTGAGGGTTCAAACACAAATCCTCAGATTCCAAAGACTGCTCTCTCCACTGCACTCTTCCTTCCTTCTGTCCATCCTTCTCTTCCTTCCTCTTCCTTTTCCTTTCTTCCTTCCTTTTCCATTTCTTCCTTCCTCTTCCTCTTTCTTTTTTTTTCTTTCTTTCTGTTTCTCTGTTTTTGTTTGAGAGAGTCTCACTCTGTAGCCCAGGATGCTTTAGACTTTCAGGCCTTCTGCCTCCGCCTCCACATTGCTGGGGTTACAGGCATGCACCCTCATGCCTGCTGTTGTACCACTGCCTTTATTCTTCTTTACTCAGAATAAAAGAAAATACCAAATTATTTTAGGGCTAGGCTGAAGAAGTAAGCTGACAAAGCTTTCCGTATTTAATAGCATAAATTTCCATTTGTACTATGTACATATGCCTAGTGTGTATGTATGTATCTATAGAAATGTATCCTACGTGTACTCATAGTCATAAAAAAATTAAAATAAGTCTCCAAAATCTCTTAATAAAGTTTACATTAATATTTTAATTAATTAATTTGGAAAGGGACTAGAGCACACCCTACTGGCCAGCTAATAGGAAATACAGTATGTACTTTAGACAAATGCTTAAATGTGAAAACGCTTAAAAGAAGGTTGGAAAAGAACTACCTCAAAAACATCCAGATTACGTATCTAAATAACTCAATTCATAGGCTGCTAAAAACGCCTTAAAGTGATAAGATCTAGAGGGACTAGAATTAGAAGCATAATATTTGTTAAGGGAGACTTAGGTACGTAAGAGGTGACTCAATTAAAAACACATGACCCAGCCTGCCTCCCTACAGAGGAGAGACGTCAAGTCCTGTCCCCAAAACACTGCAAACAGACCAGAAAAGCTCACACAACTGGCAAACTCGTTCTCACATTCTACACATCACCTCCAACGCGCGCGTGTGTGTGTGTGTGTGTGTGTGTGTGATATGTATGTCTCTTTGTGTGAGTGTGTTTGTGTGGAGTGTATTTGTGTTGTGTAGCCCTTTTTAATAGAAAATCTAGGAAAGGACAGAAATATCCTGAATTACAGAAGGAAAAACAGGAATGCTGTAAACAATGTTTTGTGTGTGTGCTACTTTTCAGATGGTGGCTAAAGTTCAAAGTTCAGTGGAAGCCTCTGCTGTCATGAAACTCTCCTGAGTGAATCCCAGGATTCTGTTACTGTTTGAGAATTTTATACGTAGCTATAATGTACTTTGATCATGTCCACCCTATTTCCTCCCTCTCAGTTCCTTCCCAGGCTGTCTTAAATTTTTCTGAAATGACATTTACTCCTTTGTGTGTGACTGTGTGTGCAGAGGTCAGAAGACAACTTGCAGGATTTAGCCTTCTCCTTCCACCAGGGGGGTCCCAGAGATCAAACCCAGGCCAGCAGGGTTGGCCCAAGCACCTTCACCAGCCGAGCCATCCGGGCAATCCACCGGAGTTTGCTGCAGATGTGTGCGTGTTCCTGTGTGTGCTTGTGTGAGCTTATTTCTGACAGTGTATTACACTAAACAAATGCTTTTTAAGAAATGTACATTTTTCACTGTTCATGTATTTTTATTGCACTTACCTACAAACTAGTAAAACGTGTCTAATATAGATCATGTATTGACATAAACAAAGGCCCGATGACTAATAAGGTCGTTCAAAAAGTATTTTTCTTTAAAATATTTCTTTTTAAATGAAGTATATGTAACACTTATACTCAAAAGTGGATGTACTTTTTTTATAGGATTCCAAGAGAAAAACATAAACATACATTTGCCAAGGCCCTGTGTGACGCATGCATAGACATGACATGTTGGATTTCTTTAAGAGAGCAGGGGAAAAGTACCCCTGTGAGCCTAAGGTTTCTGAGCCAACAGGGGCAGTAAAAAAAAAAAAAAAAAAATAGTAGTGCAAAATGACAAACTGGGTCAACATGACATAGAACCAATGTTTTAAGGTATTGTGTTAAATTCTGCTTTTAAAATTCCTTAGGAAATTTCCTCAAAGCTAAACAAACTTGGAAGACTTTTAAAAAGAAAAAGCTTTCAGCCAAGCTGTGGTGGCACACGCCTTTAATCCCAGCAGTAGGGAGGCAGAGGCAGGTGGATCTCTGAGTTTGAGGACAGCCAGGGCTGTCAGAGAAACCCTGTCTCAAAAAACCAAACAAAACCAAGCAAAAACAAAACAAAACAAAAATACCTTCCAGTTTCTGGGTAGGGACAATTTAAATGAGTTTGGCTTAGGAAAAGGAGAATATTTTTTTCTCTCACTCAATTCTGGTGTTTGAACTATTAAAGGTCAATGAACAATAAGTGATCAATATGCCAGAACTACTTCAAGTAACTGGCTTAGCATTTTCACTTTAAACTCTTCTCAAACTATTCTGCAATATTTTTTTGGCATATCAGTGCTATTATAACACACTCTTAAGTATCCTGTAGAATATGAGTTTCCTCCACAGCTGAGAAAGCTTCATTATATGAATAATTATGAGCTAAAGTCAGTGAAGTAGAAACTGTAATTGCTCTTTCCCAAAAACTAAAAAGCTAAATGTTTATTTTTGTAAGTGTAAAGTAGATCCAAAGAGAAAATCCAGATTAATCATGCATTACTCATACGATTTTGTGATTTCTTTTTAATATAATTTACCAAAACATTAGCACATCCTACAGCTTAAGTGCGGAATGAGTCTCCTGTTGATCTTCTTTCTCTGCAGAGGGGTGTGTTCCACAGTTGCTCTGGTGATTATCATGTTTTGTGAATTGGGGAATATAAAAGCATGCTAATGAGGCCAGAGCACAGACTACAACCCTATTGTGGTGACTGGAAAGAAGAGTAACCAGGGTTCTTTTTGGATGAAACTGAGCCTCAACCGAGTCCCCGTTCAGTAAATGCTGTACTGAGAGGTCTGAAAGGATGTTCTCAGGTAGATCTTTTAAAGGCACACATACACACAGGGGTGGGGGCGGGGCGGGGCAAAGAATAGCAGAGCCAGGGGTAAAACCATGAATAGAAAAGGTGAGGGCACGAGGGACTCCTGTGACTTTCAAAGCCTAGGCAAGCTGTATGCGACTTCCTGCCTGTAAATCTCAACAGTGTGCAGGCCGAAGGATCATCGAGCTTGTGGTTAGCCTGAGCTATATGGCGAGTTCTAAGCCAGTGTGGGCTGCAGAATAAAACTGTCCGAAAGACCACCAAAGCTTAAATAAGCAAGTAAATAATAAACGCCTAGTTAATTTGACAATGCCTAGTTAATTTCCATACGTTTAAAACGCCACTAAGTGAATGGCAGTAAAACGATGGGAGAATTGAGTGGCCTGGCAGTAGAAACGGCCCAGTAGCCTCCGCAGACCAGCAGGAAGCCTCGGGAGAGCCAAGCCTTCCAGCGTTTGGTTAGCCTGCCCTGAGAGTGGGCAAGGGAATACTTCAGATTTTCCCTTTCTTTTTTTAAATCCGGTGCATCAGGCCTCGAACTTAAAATTCAGCCTTTGAGTTAAATTAAGAACCTAAGTCAACACTGGGAGAGGCAAATCGTTTCATAGTGCACCAAGTTAATAGGCAGATAATGAGGCCAGCACCTCAGTCCATACGTTAAACTGGCCCAATCAGGTGGCGCTAAGCGGGTAACGCTCACGTGACCTCTGTGCAGATCACGGAGGTCAGCCACAGGTCTGCGGCCTCCACTGCGGAACTCCATTAAGGGAATGTGTACTAGTACGAACTGGAGGGCTTCTGTCTGTTTGCTTTTTTTTCTTTAACTACTCTTGGTTTATCGTTGTGTTATTTATTTTACGGTTAAACTATAAACCTAAGTTGCATCACCGGATTTCTGCTCCAAGAAGCCTCCTCCCTGCAGACTCGATGGCGTTTTGTCCTTGGGCACCAGCGGCCATCCTGGGGTCAAGAGACATGGGGAACAAACTAAGAGGGCTGGGGGCGGGTTTGAGGGAGGTGCGGGCATCAGCCCCGCTTTGCTCCGGGACAAGCCAACCGCAGGGGAGCCTGAGCGAGGCCTTCCTGATCCTGCCCACACAGCACGGCCCACTGCCCCCAGCGGTCTCTCCCCGTCACGTGTCTTTCACCTTCCCACACTGTCCCTCAGCTGCCCACATTGTCACCATTCTATGTCCTGCAGTGGTTCGTGATCCGCTGGCTTCGGTCCCACACCACCGCTTGCAAGCATCCAGGTGGCCTCCCCTCCTCCGCCATCCCTCCCTGCCCCTCAGTTCCCTGCCCTCTCTCCCAGACCCCACTTTCTTCACGGTCCTCCTGCATCCCTGGCTGTACAGCTCTGTCATCCATCACTGCCCCTCATCATCACCACGGTCTCGCACTCACTGTCCTCACTGTCCCTCTCCGTTCTTCATCACTCTCCTTGCCATGCCTTGCCCCCCCTCACTTTACCTCGGGGTACCCCTTCTCAGTACCCCCCCCCCGGGCTACCTCGGCCCAAGTGCACCTCAGCACCACTTCCCTCCCCCGGGGCTGAAACAGGGCTGCTCTCAGCCTTGCGAGGAAAACTCAGTGTCCCCGGAGGCTCGGCAGCTCGCACGAAGCGGCACAGCCTGAAACGTCCCCGCAGGAGATTAGGCTACCGGCGCCGCCCGCCGGGCCCCAGGCCAGCCCTTCGGTCGCGGCGTCGCCCCTTTAAGAAGCCGGCCGCCCGGATTGGCTGCGCCGGGGAGGCGGGGCCGCGAGCGTCGACGTCACGCTGGCGGCTCATCCGTATATAAACGCGCGTCGGCCGCCGACGCCGCTGCGGCCGAGTGCGGGGCAGGAGCGCGAGCCGGGTGGAGCGCGGGCGGGCGGGCGGGCGAGGAGCGCGCCGGGAAGCCTGCGAGTGAGCGGAGCAGAGGGAGAAGGAGGGCGACGGAGCCGCGAGGCGCCTGCGCGATGTTCGGGCCGCCGAGCCCGCGGCGCTGAGCCAGCCGGGACGGACATGCGCGGGAGGGCGCCGCGGGGCCCCGCTCCCCTGGGGTAAGGGGCCTGGCGGGCGGCGGAGGGCGGCGAGCGGGCTGCGGCCGGGCGGGCGCGGGGATGGGCCGGGCGGGCGCGGGGAGCCGCGGGCCGCGGGCGCCGTTGGCTTCCCGCCGGGGCCATGCACCCGCGAGCGCACGACACGTCTCCACGGCCCGGGGTTCCCGAGCGGAGGCTCCGGGGTTGCCCGGCGCTGCTGCGGCCGGGGGTGCGGCAGGGCTGCTGCGGCCCCCTCCACCTCCCCTCTCGCCCCGCGCACCCCGTCAGTCCGGCCCCGGAAAGCTTCGGCGAGAAGCTGTTGCGGCTCGGAGATTGCTGGTCCCCGGTTGGTACCAGTTTTGATCTCGCTGCGACTCGGTGACGAAGGTCATTGCCTTTTTTTCTGCTCTTTTTTAATTCATCCGAGTTGTTCCGTGGCCTTTCCCTCTCCAGAAACGTGGTTCTTTGCCGTGATGACTTAAATATTACAGAAGGAATGAAACTGCAGACTGACCTGTTCAAACGCAAGGGCTCCTTGGCAGGATTGTGCATTTATACATACCTCGTATCTTTGTTCAAATTAACCGTGATTGGTGGTGCTGGATGGGTGCTTCCTCAGTCTTTATTAGGATTTCATCATTGCTTGAAAGAAACCAGTCTCTTACCTGATAAAAATGTGAATAGATTGTTAGTCATAAACTTAAGTGTAGTAAGAATAGAGACTGTAGCTTTAAAAGAGATGTGACGGGAGGTACACCTGCAACACAGGTAGGGCAGGACTGGTTTCCAGGCAACTGTCAGAGGTGAAGAAAGGTGAGGTATAAATTGCCTTTTTTTTTTTTTTTTAACCTCCTGGAAAAAAGGGTTCTACAGTTTTAAACTTCCTTAAGCCTGTACGGGTATAGTGGATATTCATCTGTTGAGACTAGACCATCTGAGCTCAGTGTGTCTACCCTTGCCTTTTAAAGACTTTTCTTAAGAGGCACATGCAGTTATGGAGTTTTAAGAGAGATTTCACTTAAGTAGAGACCAAAGACAGTCAGAATACCTGTATCAGCAAAAGAGCAAATCTTATAAAGACAAAAACAGTAAGTTGGTTTCTTACTAACCTGTCAAGTATGGCTCATGTTATCAATCCATCCCTTTCTGGATATTAGCAGGTTTGAGAGGAAATACATGAAGATTTTAACAGGGACTGAACACTCTTTGCCTTCACTACCTCACCTGTGTCCTGGTAGACATTTGCTAATAAATGGTAAAAATCTTGAACTGTAAGTCTGTTTCTAGGCAAATAAATTAGATGGTAAACTCCTTAAGAGCAGGAACTGCCTTGAACAGCTTTTTTTACACAGCCTTGCACATAGTTGATGTTGATAAATGCAAGGAAAGCATGCTTTACATTTTAAGGGTAACAGGATTATTCCAGGCACTGATGAGGCTTGGAAAGAAAATCTGTTGTTCCTTTTTATTGGCTGCTATAAAATGTCTGAATTACTCATATTTTTGAGAGGTAGAATTACTTTTTTTAATGAGTTGGATTTCCTACTTGGCTCACAGTAGATACTAGTGAACCTTTTTTTGTGTCTTGTATTGTAGTCTTGAGGTGTTTTTTGTTTTGTTTTGATGAAACCAGCTCTTTATTGCTGCTTCTCCGAAGTTGTACTAGATAATACTGCCTTTCTGCTCATACCAATAATAGCTTTTAAATGCAAGTTCCCTAAACTACTGGTGCAATCTACCATGCTTGCAACTGACCTGATTGTCAGCATACCATCAGCTTGCTTTAGAAAGGTGGTGAGCAGAGGAGGGGAAAGGTGGTGCCCAGGGTAATTCCTGAAATTTAAATGTCACTGGCTCCCTCTACCAGAGAAGCTTCCACTCCTAACCTCCATAACATGAACTGGTACCTCAGTGTCAGGATGTACACAGCATCCTTTGCAGGTGTTCGGCCATGCTTTTAAGCTAATGAACAATAACTCACTAGATAAACAATCCAGTTGTGGCATTCTGGCATTGTTCACACAGTGTAACCTCGATAAATGTGGCTAAGATGGGTGAACTTCAGGGTCTAAAACAGAAATTCCTAGCTTTAACAGGATGGGTGTTAATAGAAAAGGTTAGCGTAGGATTCAGACGTCAAAAAATTTGGAATCCTCGTTAATAATTTAGTCCATTTCTTTGGACTATGTACTTTGTACTAAAATTGGGGTAGAAGTGTTGCAAAACGACTAGTTTTCCAGGCCTGGGTGAACATAGCCTTAAAATCTGGAATTAGTGTACTTTTCAGTTTGAAAATAGGAGGGTAACGACTAGAAGTTTCTGTTCAGAAGCCCTATCCACGACCTGTAGCTAAGAAGAAACTTGCCTAGTTACAGACTCTTGCTCCACGGGAAAGGTTCTTTTCCTACCTCATTCCATGGCAGCTCTTCTCTGTGATTTAAGAAATCGGTTCTTAGAGCAGGGGTCGTGTCTACAACAGCAGAAGCAGCAGCGGCTCCTAGCACGTGAGGCAGAGGCAGGCGTATCTCTCAGAGTTCGAGGCCAGCTTGGTCTACAGAGTGAGTTCAGGACAGCCAGGGATACAAAGAGAAACCCTGTCTGGAAAAACAAAGCAAAAAAGGAAATCAGCTCTGAAAGTCACCTGTCTAGTGAGGCCTCCCCTGCACCTGTGTAAATGAGCTCTCAGCCTCCTTCTCCTGTCACTGTGCCTTGCTGATTTCCTTGAGGGTTATCCCCTCCTCGTTAGATGGAGGGTTTCCTCGGGCAACAACCGGTTTCTTCATCTGGTGTATCTGGTCCAAAAGAAGCATTCAGTATGCATTTGTGAAAATATAATTCATGTTTGCTCTCTAAGAATTTGCCCTCAAGAAAGTTGAGTTCCAGTACCTGCCTTTGCAGTTAGCCGGCATATAGGTCTTAAGTAGCCCTCCTTTTTATAGTATCATTTTAAGTAAGCTAGAATGTTAGAAAAACCAGCTTTTTTGCCTAAAAGGATAATACCACAGAAAGAAGTGGTGAAAGTGCAGGCAGGAAAATGCTGGCTTGCTTACAGCGCAGAATAGCCAGGCAGCCTTTCAGCTCAGAGTGATGTTTCAGACCACTTCATTTCCTTCCTAGCAAAATGGAGATTGTACTGCCTCTTCTTAGAGGGATGTTGTGGGGATCAAGTGAGATAATATATAAGAAAGTGCTTTGTAAATTTGTAGAGTGCTTTACAGATAGAATAATTCTCTTACTGGATTCTAGGTTTTTTGATAGAGCCAAGTTCTAATGGTATCATTGGGACCCATGCTGTGAGAGTATTTAAAGGAAGCCTCTTGGAGATATATATATATATATATATATATATATATATATATATATATATATATCCAACAGCCCTTTTATAAGCAAAGACAAAGCTGTGCCACATCAAATACTGTGTATAACAGATTCTATTGTGGTGGGCATCATTGTATCAGTGAAAGAGTATCAAAAGAACTGTTACAATTGGTTTGTACCTTTGCCCATTTTAGCTATCTAGGCCAAGACTATAATTGATAACTTTTTAGTAGGGAATTTTGAGGAAATGAAATGGGAACTTTTGTAGGCTGCAGTTTACCCAAGGAAAAACTATTACCAGATAGAATCCCTCCAAAAATGTACCTGCCTTATCCATAGAAGCCAAGTGTGTGTCTCGAAGTCATTTTATTCCAAGCAAGTTGAAAAGCCTAGGGGACTAGAAGAGAAGCTCTGGCATGGTCGAAAGCCTCAACGTGAAAGCCAGGTTTCCTGGAGTAAGCCTTGGCATTTCTGTGGCTCACCAGCTCTGAGCTGGATCAGGTTCCAGAAGCTCCTCACCTGTCAGAGTAATGGTAACACAGCCACCTTATAGGGTTGGTACAAGGACAAAACACTGAAAAAACTTCCTGACCATGTCCTCTGTTAGTTATTGTTATCGCCTGTGTATTACTTATAACAATCTGGAGCTGCCCATTGGCTTATTTAAATGCTTGTTAAATAAACATGAAGTTTTAAAGAGTCATTTCCCATCATTAGCCCATTGTGCTCATTGTCATTAAGATTACAACAGAGTCCACCAATCTTTCACAGGTACGGTGTATTGCATATGTCAGAAAGAACTCTCCTTCCATGCTGTGTGAGCTCGCTGTTTGTGTTGACTCTTGTGCTCTGCAGGAAGAGTGCCAATGACAGAGCAATGCGCTGCTGCAGCCCTGCTTGTACCTGTATCACTCTCCAATCTTGAGGGCAACTGAGTCACAGGGCTGTCAATGCAGTAGCTGAACTAATGGGGTTTTTGCTAGCTTGTTATTTCTTAAAATACTTAGCTAGGAGTTTTCTGAAGTAGTGAAGTTCTGTCATTTTAGTTTGACAGTCTAGAGATAAAAGTTATTTTCTTTGTTACCTCCCTTTTTACCACCTGCAAGTGGGCTAGTGTGTGTGGGGCACATTTAAGGTCCTCTGAAGAATGGAATTGAAAACACAGATCTTCATTTTAATTTCATCTTTTTAAATAGCATTTTAATACTTGCTGAAGCTATCACATTTTACTTGATTCCATGCATGAGTATTGTAGTTGCATTTTATTTTAAAAGTCATTCATGCGTATAATATAAAGGCCATTTCTGCTTTTTCATGGTGAATATATAACAAGTTTTCTTAACTTGCTTCCTTTCTTTCTCTATCCCCAAACCATAGCATTGAAAGTGAAATATGAAAAACTTTGAATTCAGGCCTTTGCTCTTGAAATATCTGTGCAAACGTCCTTTTGCTTTCAGTAAATCTGTGTAGGTTACACCATCTGTTTGATTCAGTGAGGTAAACAGTCTTTGCTGAGTTTAACAATTTGTTACCTTTGTAACTGTTTTCACAACCTGTAAGACACACGTTCACTTTTTAATGTGTAAAAAGATTGTCTAGAAGTATGACATAGTCCATGATTTTAGATCCTTCAGTATAATTACAATAATGCAGGGCATGTAGGCAGATGCTAAGTAATTTTTCTCAGATTAATAAAAGTCTATAGCCAGGCGTGGTGGCACATGCCTGTAATCCCAGCACTCAGGGAAACAGAGGCAGGCGGATCACTGTGAGTTTGAGGCTAACCTGGTCCACAAAGGGAGTCCAGTACAGCCAAGGCTACACAGAGAAATCCTGTCTGGAAAAAACAAAACAAAAGAACTAAATAAAAGTCTGAAAAATGGCCAATAAAACTAGGATTTCCATTTCCTTTTAAAGGTGATCAGACTTTTTTTCAAATGAGAATAGAAAGTGGTATATTTGAGGAAGATCAAAAGTCATGAAAATGTGTCATGTTTCTAATCAGTCTTTTTTGATAAATTTTGCCTATATAATTATGTGTGTCTTCTCTGTTTATGGAAGTAGTTAGGTAATTGTTAAATGCAACTGAAAAGGCCATTTATCACTCTGAATAAACAGAAATCAGGTTCTAGAACCAGATTGAAAGAAGGAAATTACATCACACTCTTAAATAAGGAAGCACTGGGCAGAACTGGATGAGTTGTAAGACAAAAATGTGCCCCTCCTCCTCTCGTGGATTGCTCCTAAGATGTATTAATGAGATCTCGTGGCAAGGTGAGCAGATCTAGGTTACCGCCTTAAGGTAGCCTGGCTTTCTGTGTTAGAGCAGTTTTAAAGTGAGTATTTTCAAGATAAAGGCATGTGAGCTCACCTTAGAAAGTGTGCACAGTGCTATTGGCATCATGTGACTTTTTTATTTTTAAAAGAAAGTAACTTTAAGTAGCAACAAAAACAAGGTAGATGGATTATAATCCCAAAGGGATGGTGTGTGAGGAAAGGTAAAATTTATTTTCACTGCTTTTAGTAAACAAGCCATTTAGAAGCCATGCGGCAGCCATTAATGCTTTCAATTTGTACTCAGCCTACACACTGTCCACATTGGATTGGGGAGTGAATTCAGGACATTCTAAATGTGTTAGATTGTTGGTTGGTCTCATCTCTGTAGTACATGCAAAGCTGATCCTTCAACAAATTTTTGCTTTTCCCCATAGCTCTTTTTTTTGTTTTGTTTTGTTTGTAGCTCTTCTTTTTAGCCTGGGGAAAATCTCATGTAATTACATTTTAAAGTATGAGAGGTTTTTTTCTCAGTGTTCACTTAATAGTCATTAGAAGTAAACATGCCAGGTTGTACAGATGGGAGATGCCAGGCTAGGAGGGAACCCGGGCACGGCACAGAATATCCCAGAACAGACAGGGCTCGGGCTCTTAGCAAAGGGGCTTGTTGAGGGAGCACAGTGTAAGAACTAGCCACCCCTAAAGCTCAGAGAACAGCTTGCGCCGGAAAGGACAGGTGAAGTAAGGGCCGGTTCTGGGGTCTCTTCTGCCAGGCAAGGAGCTTTTAGAGACTTTGACAGGTTCTTTTAAAGGTGGCAATTGAGGAATACTGATCTGACCCTGGTGGTTGCCGTATGGTGAACATGTTTTCGTACTGGAGGCCAGTTAGAGCCAGTAGGGGAAAGGAGGGAGGCTGAGAAAGAGTGTGCAGACTCTGTGTGGAGGTTAGCAGCTGAAAGCAGACTGGCCTTAACTCAGGCTCAGAGTGCTACTTCAGGAAGTGTGATCCTCCTGCATCAGAATAGGTAGAGGGTGAGTTAAGAGACAGAAAGAATTGGGCTTGGAGCCTGTGAGATACCAGAGGCCCATTCAAGTGAAAAGATAATCACACAGATAGTAAGAAATGCAAAGTGGAAGTCAGGTTGCACTCACCTATTTAGGAACTTTATGTGGAGCTGAAGCCATAAAAATGAATTTAAAGATTTTAAGAACAAAATTCTTAAAATTAAGGGAAAAAAATATGCTGTTAACAGAAATGGAGTATTGGTGTTTAACTGCATTTTCATTCACTAAGAATAGCGAATAGTTTCATGATTATCTAAGCTGTGGATCCTGGTCTGTACTGTGCTACCTATGTATTCACTTTGCTGTTCTTGGGTTTTGTCTTGTACTTTTAGATATTGCTATTCATACATAAGTGTATCTTTGTAGTTATTCTCTTTATAAATTGAAAAAGTACAGCTAGCTTTGCAGTTATAAGGGTTCTAAAAATTTAACATGCTACAGCATTAGTCAGATTTCACTTGAGCAAAATATGTTGCTTTATCTTAAATTTAGCCACGTTGATGTGTCTCTGCCCCCAACAAGGTTATACAACATGAATACTTGTTTTGTTTGTTGTTTGCTTTAAGTGAGGTAGAAGAACACTTTCAGGTAGATTTCTGACATAACCGTAGTTTAAAATCTGGAGAGAGCGACAGAGAGAGAGAATGTGTATTTGTCTAAACCTTAAACCTGTGGCATGTTGCTCTTTTGGGTTTTTCAGCCTGAAGTTATTTTCCAAAAGATGAGAACACAGCAGTTATATTGCCCTCCTTGCTTCTGCCATGCAAGCAAGTAGGAAGTTCAGATAGTTTCATAACACGGCCCATTCACAATTCCCCATTGAAATGTAGAGGCAGGTCACCTTCTATGAATACACAAAGACACTATTGTGGTCAGAGTGAGCTGGCTTAGTGAACACAATTCTTTTATACTAAAATTTTTTTTTCCTTGAGAAAGCTAACAAGTAGGTGATGGAAACAAAGAATAAAAAATAACTTTTTCTAGAACATATAAATAATTTTAAGTGACCACTGAAATGTAAGTTTAGGATTCCAAGGCAATGTGAGCAGAGGCGATAGTTACACAATCACTCTGTTGAAAGCTGAGATGTAGATGGCATTAGGAGGCTGACACAGTAATTACTAGTAGTACTTGTTGGCCTGCCGGCAGGTGGGGGCTGGGCCTCCTGAGTCCCCCGCAGCATTGTCCTGTAATCAGGATGAACAATCTTCAAACGTGCACTTTCAAACTACTTAAACACCACATTCTTCCTCCCGTCCTGCCTTTCATTTTCATATTACCACAGATCCTCTCCCGTAGTCTCTCAGTGTTTGTGAATGTTTTGAAAAGGCTTGATAAACCCTGGCTAAGCATACCCAGGGAGAGGCTAGACTTTTTAAAATTACTTGATGGTAAATAACATGTTTCATTTCAGTAATGTAAAAAACAAAACTCAAAAGACCTCCCAATAATGCTTAGGTAACTGATTATTTTATCATATATCTTTAAGAGACTGTTTTTTAAAAAAATAAGGTATGATTTTGAAATATTGTAAATCTGTCACAAAATAACTGCCTTAGATCATAAGCTTTAAAAAAAAAAAAGAACCCCCTATTTATGCCTTCCAAATAGGTTACCTTCAGTGGATAACAAGCGTTCCCTTACTGAGCTGGGTCCCTGTGATGGAAAGGTCCTGAGGACCCACAGCCACTTGTTCTGAAGGCCCAGGTTATTAGGCCTGAGGTTTGTAAATAGATGTTTAGTTGCTGATCAATTTAATAATAATGAACTATCTTTGTGGCCTCCAGCCAGCTCATGTGTCCTAGTCCCACGATCAGACAGCACCTGTACATGCAGATGTTTAATGGCAGAGTGGTGTGGACAGTCTGTAGAGAGCTCTCAAAGGGGTCTGTGTTCTGGCCAGGTGCCACATAACATCCTGCTGTCCGGCTTACTAAGTGCATGTCTCAAGACTTCAGAGGTTGGTGCTTTAAAAACAAAAGTAAAATCAGAATGTGTACGGGGGCTCCAGACCTGTCACATCTGATAAAGGGGGATTTCTAAAGCTAAGGAGCTACCAGTTTTAAGAAGAATATATTGTCTTTGTAATCCATGTCTGACAGGGGAGCAGGACATGAATCACTGGATATTTCACAAAGGAGAATGCAAAAAATGTCCCTCAGAGTTTGTCTTTGAAAGGGAGGAAGCTATCCAAAGCTGACGCTTTAGCTAGTAATCTTGCAGAACTTGATTTTGACAAGATAATAGAAATCAGTCTCCTCATATGCGACTATGTTTTTCTTGAGCAAGCAATAACTGGAGAATATGTCTTCTGTGAGCAACCCCGAGGAACAGAGTTCGGCTGTGGTGCGGGTGGGTTCCTCTACTGGAGAATCTCCTGAGTGGGCGCTAATGAGTGACAGCTCTGCCTGTGAAGAGCCATAGTTTCTAAAATTACTGTGTGTTTGTTTGGGGGGCGGTTCAGTGAGGGTAAAGCAGGATGTTGCTGGGAGTTCACACTGGCCTAGAACCTGCCATCCTCCCGCCTCAGCCTCCCAAGTGCTAGGATTGCAGTGTGCATCACCATGCCTGGCTTGAAACTCCTTGTTTACTTTGGGAAACGTGGTAAGAGCCACTGTGCTTCCTTCCTGGTATAGCCATGCCATACAAGGTCAATTTAGTGGGCTGGAGGGAGGTTTGTGTGCTTTGGAAAGCAGTTGTGATTGGTTGTGCAACTAGTAAGCTCTGTGGCAAGGGTTGGGTTTTCTGTTAGTGGATTCTTTCTCATTCTGTGAAAAAATGTTTCAAGTGTCAGGTTAGTATTTACAACAATCACAATTATTTTGCTGGCTACATTTTAAGTCTCCTTATGAAGAATTAGAAAAACAGTCTGCAAACAAACCATCTCTAATGACGTATGCTACAATGTAGACTATCCTATTTCTGAATTATCTTGTTTATTCTCCCATTTCTTCTTGATTCCCCAGGGAATGAAAGCTACTAGTTGACTTAAAAACCTCTGGGCTTCACAAATTTGAAGACATCCCAGAGTCAGGCACAATGTCAACAGCAGGAGTTGCTGCTCAGGATGTCCGAGTCCCATTAAAAACTGGATTTCTACATAACGGCCAGGCCTTGGGGAATATGAAGACCTGCTGGGGCAGTCGCAGCGAGTTTGAAAAGTAAGTCACGATGTACTGCCCCTGTGTTCTGAGTGCGTTCCTGATGCTCCAGAGACAGGAAGCGACTGTACTTGCTCACGACCTGCATGTTTTCTTTGCTTTCAGTAACTTTTTAACTATTGACCCAATAACCATGGCCTACAATCTGAAGTCCCCTGCCCAGGAGCACCTGACCACTATTGGTATGTATAAAAGTCTAGAGAATAGCATGTGAAGAGGTTGACAGTCTGATTAGCTCTGCCCTGTCCTCAAGCAGTGCTTCTTAAAGGAAGAAACCTAAGCAGTTTCCAACAATAGTCTGACACCTAGTGGCAGCAGACGCCAACGAGCACTCTTTCTTATCCTTCACTACCTGTATCCTGAGCCACTGACCCCTAAAGACGACTGTGGAAATGTGAGTTCTGTAAATCAAGAAGTAATTTGCTCTTGGGTAGGATACAGAGTTAACTTTGAACAACCTTGCGCAGTAGATGCTTGTGTGTTACTAGCACTGAATGCACATTCGAAAGCAACAGGTTCGAGCAGTCCTCATGGTACTCAGACCGAGAGACTGCAGGTATTCTAATGTGAACATTATGTTCCTTAGATTTTTGTCCAGCTTCTTATCAGGTAAACACATTGCAAGTGAGTCTGTTCACTCAATTATGATATGCCGGCAGGAAGGACCTCGCCTCACCACCTCACTCATGCCTGGCCTGTCTTGTATGGTCGCATGTCTACAGTGGCACGCCTGGTGCAGTATGGTACTCGTGTAAATTATACACTGTTCATCTTCTGTGAATTCTGCACACGTCACAAACTTGCCTGGGATGCGTGGGTGTATGCCGAGCACATGTCCAAGGGAGATGGCAGAGATAGTTTGTTCTTTGAACCAGATCACGTGTGTTCCCTGCTCTGACTCTAATTACACCTGTGGTGGTTGCATGGGTGTCCTCAGGGTTACGCCAGTCAGGTGTTTCCCTGACTTGGGCAGAGAGCTGGAGCTGAGGTGCTGGGCTTTCTCACAGGGTGAAGGGCAGGGAGAGGCGTACTCACCTTGATGAGCATCGCTTGTTCTTTTAGGATGCGCTTCTCGGTCTGCTCCCGCAAGTGGCCGCTTCTTTGCGGAATGCGCTCCATCTCCAAAGTCAAGCCTGCCCCCACTGGTTATCTCACCAAGTGAAAGCTCGGGACAGCGTGAAGAGGATCAAGTTGTATGTGGTTTTAAGAAACTCTCAGTGAATGGGGTCTGCGCTTCCACACCTCCGCTTACACCCATAAAAAGCTGCCCTTCCCCCTTCCCCTGTGCAGCATTGGGTGATCGGGGCTCTCGGCCGCTCCCACCATTGCCCATCTCTGAAGACCTATCTCTGGATGAAGCCGACTGTGAGGTAGAATTTCTGACCAGCTCAGACACAGACTTCCTCTTAGAAGACTGTGCACCTTCTGATTTCAAATACGCTGTTCCTGGCAGGCGAAGCTTCCGGGGGTGCGGACAGATCAACTATGCATATTTTGACACCCCAACTGTTTCTGTGGCAGATCTCAGCTGTGCTTCTGACCAGAACAGAGTTGTTCCAGATCCAAATCCTCCTCCACTTCAAAGCCATCGCAGATTAAGGCGGTCTCACTCAGGTCCAGCTGGGTCATTCAACAAGCCAGCCATCCGGATATCCAGCTACACACACAGAGCTTCTCCCAGCTCAGATGAAGACAAGCCTGAGGTCCCTCCCAGGGTTCCTATACCTCCTAGGCCGGCAAAGGCAGACTACAGAAGGTGGTCAGCGGAAGTGACCTCGAACACATACAGTGATGAAGACAGGCCGCCCAAAGTCCCACCGCGAGAGCCATTGTCGCGGAGCAACTCCCGTACCCCAAGTCCTAAAAGCCTTCCATCTTACCTCAATGGGGTCATGCCCCCAACGCAGAGCTTTGCCCCTGACCCCAAGTATGTCAGCAGCAAGGCCCTGCAGAGACAGAGCAGTGAAGGGTCTGCCAACAAGGTTCCTTGTATCCTGCCCATTATTGAAAATGGGAAGAAAGTTAGTTCAACACACTATTACCTACTACCTGAGAGACCACCGTACCTAGACAAATATGAAAAGTATTTTAGGGAAGCAGAAGAAACAAACCCAAGCACTCAAATCCAGCCATTGCCTGCTGCCTGTGGTATGGCCTCCGCCACAGAAAAGCTGGCCTCCAGAATGAAAGTGGATGTGGGTAGTCACGTGAAGCGCAAACACTTATCCTATGTGGTCTCTCCATAAACGTGGGGGTCGTGGTTCAACAGAAGTCATATGGAATGGGTGGCTCCTAGTTTTCCAATTTGAGGTTCACAGAACAACGTCAGGTTGCAAATTGAAGTTGGCAGACTCTGCCTTGATGAGAAAGGCTTAGAGCAGTTATGAGGTGCTGTTACGCTGGGAGTTCCTGGTTTATCAGTGTAGGAGAAAAAAGTCTAATTTAAAGATGTGCTAGAGGGGAGGGAAGAATGGGGAAACTTTTACATTTGACTACATTATATACCTATGTATAAACGTGCGGTGTAACCATAGACCATAGCTGCAGGATAACCAATTAGTCACTATCTTAGAGCAATATATATTCAGAATAACTAAAAACAAGCTGGAGGAACAGCTCCTGATAGTGTGAAAATTGAGCAAATGGAAGAAGCAGAATTGTTCGATCAAGTTATAAATTTGTTAAGTTTAAAGATTCCTGGCATTCAGGCCTGCTATATAGTTTGTTTTCTCCCCCTCCACCCACTAGCAGTCTTCTCCTTACAGGACGGGGCGTGTTCTTCTCCAGGCCTGTACCGTCTTGTTGAAATCATTCTGTGGCCCAATACTTCCAGCTCTGGGGTTTTGTCTTATTGAGGAGAAGGATAGCAGTTTCTGGAGTGTGTTAACACCTATGTGTGTCTCACATGGTAAATTGAGAGAATTAGTGTAGAACTTTCCCATACTATCTGCTTTTCCCATCCACTGAACTGGCCAGTTGTAGCGAGAGGCTTTCGAGAGAGCACGATGGAGTCGTACTGGCCCTCAGTGTTTGGGATGCAAGTGTCACAGATTAACACAGCGATTCGCTATGTGATGGAGATTTACTGTGTAGGGGTGTATGGTATTGTTTTTTGGTTTTTTGGTTTTGTTTTTTAGACTTAATAAACAAGTACAACACAAGCTGGTCTTGTGTTGCTGGTTCCTATTCAGTATTTTCTGGGGATTGTTTGCTTTTTTAAGTGAAACACTTCTGACCAATAGCACAGAATGTCTTAATGCCAGAGGTCACTTCAGCATCTTCCTGCTTCACTGCCCTGAGATTCCGTGAGACACGTAGCCGTGTTCAGTTCTTTACATCCTCTGATGTGTTTATCTTGTGTAGATCAGCACAGAGAGAAGGTGCTCGCTAACAGAGGGACACTGCTGCGGCGTCCCAACAAGCTGTTCAGTTTAAACTGCTGAATGACATTGTTTGAGCTATTTAAAGCTTACTGTATCTTAGTGTGAACTAAATGAAGGTTAAAACGCGCTTTAGAAGAATGCACTGATCTCCGCACTGTGTACAGTATTGGATAAAGGATTTATTCATTTTGTTGCATTATTTTGAATATTGTCTTTTCATTTTAATAAAGTTATATACTTATTTATGACACCATTAAGAATGTGTCTTGTCTAAACTCATGTTTCAAGAAATTGATGATCTTACTTTTTGAGCATGACAAAAGAGTCTTTGAGGTTAATACCTGTTCAAACTTACTGTAGATTTCTAAATGACAACTCGAGCAATTTTACTTGGTATTATAAAAATGTATGGGACTGAGGACTTGACTTAGTTGTTAAATGCTTGCCTGGCACACACACACAAACCCCTGGGTTGGATTACTAGTATCACATAAACTAGGCATGGAGGCACATACCCATAAGCCCAGCACTCAGGAAGCAGAAGCTGGAGGGTCAGGAGTTCAAGACCATTTTTGGTTGCATATGGCATTTGAGGTTAACCTAGGCCACATGAGTTTCTGTCTCTTTAAAAAGCATGTGGTAAAATCAAGCTGTTTGCTTTCCCCTAGAACAATTAAGCGAGCATGATTCCGGCGCTGCTGTGCAGGCAGTACTGTGAAGAGGACAGACGGTGGCAGCTCACAGAAAGGGACACGCACAAAGTGATCTGACTCACGTGCAGCTTTACAACTAAGTCTGGACGACTCGGGGCCCTTTGTGGGCTTCACTTGCTTGTTGGAAGCCTCAGTCTCCACTGCCACCCTGCAGACTGCCATCTCCTGGGCTGCTGCGTCAGAGCTGGGTGGCCCTGTGTGTCAGGTGTCGTCACTCAGTAACACATGCCTGTTGAGCAGCAGCCACAGCTGGATCTGGGAAGAGCAGCCTTTCCTGCCCCTTACAGAAGTGACAGCAATACAACCTAGGAGGGTTAAAAAGGTGCCCAGCATCTCTGCTCTGGAAACAGCGAGGGGCTGGAGGTAGCTGTGACTTAGAAGGTATGTCAGCAAACGAAGGCAGGCCTGTGAGGCCAGGAAGCAGGGAAAGCTGGCCACGGTCCAGAAGCTGAAGGCCACAAGCGGGAGGAGGCTGTGCAATGGAAAAGGGCAGTGGGTGCAACTCAAGATTCTAAGTGGGAGAGGAACACGATGTGATTTGTTTTAGGAAAGAGGACAGTGGCTGTTGTGTAGAGAACATTTCAAAGAAGTGAACTCTGAAAGCTACAGCCAGGGCCCAGGACTGACACCAGAGTCAAACCAGGGGGGATGGAGAGACACTTGGATGGCTTTGAAGGTTGTGGGAATGACAGGCAGACTCTAGACTGACCACAACCTGAGCCACAGCTCCTGGAAGCAGGGGCTCGGGCCGCCTCTGTCCTCGTCCTGGCGCTGAGCACTGCCGGCCACTGGGAGCGGGGCAGGTACTTAGTCCCCACTCAGTTTCCTTACCCATCTGTTTCTCCTTGAACTTCTGGGTATATACTTTTCCTAGCTTTTCATGGCCAAGAAATGTACTTAGCTGCCATGCTGACTGCACTGCTGAAAGCGCAGGAGCCCATCTGCCTGCCTGCTCCCCAGACAACACACCGAGCAAATTGAGGTGTTTTCAATTTGTTTTATGTGTATGTCTGTGTAGCACATGCATGCAGTGCCTGGTACCCACAGATGCCAGAAGATGGTGTGGAAATGTGGTTACAGATAGCTGTGAGCTACAATGCGGGTGCTGGGAACTGAACTCTGGCTCTCTGGAAGAGCAGCCAAGACTTTTAACGGCTGAGCCATCTTTACAGTCCTGTATAATATGTAGTGATCAAAACGGAAAATTGACATCTATGCAATTATGTACAGTGTTTTATTTAGTTGCACACTGATACGTGGTCCTACCTGAGTTTTAAAACTAGAAACTGATTTGGCCGTTCTGTTAGGCATTTTGTGAAAAGCTAATGAAACCTTTAAAAAACAATTGTGCAAAAACATACCATGCTGGTTGCACTTGAGAAGACAGAGCTGAGGCTGACTTCAGAGTTGTCTCAGTCCTAGGGAAGACTTGACAAAGCCTCCGAGGAGCCAGAGCCTTCAGGTTCCACACCTGAAATGGAGAAAGCAGCAAAAATGCTTGTTTTTCATCGAGCCCTGAAGCTTTCAGGTATTCTCGCCCTTACTTTCACGAGCTCTTTTCAAACTAAAAATTCACTTGACAACTTGTTTTCTTTGCAGTGTAGGCCATTTGACAGAATGTTCTGGCCCTTCTCCCTGCAGTGTGAGTCATTCCATTCTTAACAGTTTTGGGGCTCTGAGGGGTGAAGGGGAGGAGAGCAGCATTTGGTGAGTTCCCATTTGTCTGCACTGTTGGCCTCACCTCTCACTTCCTGTAACTACACAAACAGTTCAGGCGTGCCTGGTGCCGTTTGTGGTGAGGGTGTGAGCTTGCTCGCTCTTCACCTGCATGGATCAAACTTGAAGAGACTCCTACCCGAGCCACGAGGAATCTGCTACTACCACACGTCTAAACAGGCTCACTTGGGATCCGGAGCAGCAGGCACACGTGTGTGCCTGCGCTTACATCAGAGCAGCCCCGTGGCGCAGAGCCACTGCCCCATGGCGGCAGATGGGGTTTGGGTAAGGAGTTGGGGGCTGGGAATGGATAGGAAAGAATGTGCTTCGAGCACCAGTCGGCACCTGTCTCAAAGCTGCTGTCAGGGCAGTGGCTTAGCATGCCTCTCCCATGCTGTCATCGCTCACCCTGTGAGTTCAGACAGCCCGGAACCCCAGGCACGGAAGCCTGTAGCAAGTACGCACAGGGATCCGCGTGTCTGTCCCCCCTCCTGCCCTGCTTCCACTAAACAGAAAAGCCATCACTGAGAAATGGGGTTTCGGAATGTGCACGGCGTTGCGTTCACCAAAGACCCAGGCAGAACCTTCATTCCTTAGCAGCCACTGAGGACCCACATCAGTAAACATCTAACCACATGCCTTCCGTAGATTTCTTCTGGGCATGAGGTAGCCGGTGCCTTCCCCTGGGACAGCATGACTTGTCCACTCCCCTCTTGTGAAAGGCAGAATGAGTTGTGTCATTCTGGCCTGCGCCAAGCCTTCCTCTGGCCTAGCCATGGCACCGCCTCGGGCACAGCACACAGGAAGCTGTACTTTGTTATTCTGAATTCCTGGCTGGCCTCATGTTCTTGGATGAACCAGTGTCCTTGTACACAGTGTCTCTCCTCCCTCATTGATCAGGGTTCTTGGCGGAGCAGCAGCCAGCTGACAGCTTCTGCAGCCGTCTGGGTAATGAAGCCCAGCTCTGCAGTACAAGCACCCACGGCGGCCGGCACAGGACCAGACTTGCCTGTGTGCTGCCCCGGCCCAGCCCAGGAGCCTCTAATTACACGCCTGCTGTTTGTAGGAGCCCAGGTGGCCTGGGCCCAGGCCCGGGAAGAGAGGACAGGTCTGCTGTCACTGCAGGTCAGCACAGGGACCCCCTGGAGCAGCCAGGTCCAGGCACACATTCCGACTTCATCAGCAGGCCCCTCTCTGAACCCACAGTGTCATCTGCCTATAGACCTTCCCAGGCGCCTGAGTGTGCTCAGAAGCTGACCTGGCCCGGCAGGAGACTGAGGGTGCTGTGTTTTCCTCCACACAATATGGCATTGTCCCCGGGGGTGGCTCATGTGGCAGAGCCCTGGCCCATTTGACTTGCCTGCAGATGGCCCAGTGTGAAGAGCTCACAGTTGTCAGGAACTTGCTGTCTGCCAAGCACTGGGCGCTCCAGATCCTGTGTGGCGGCACCAAACTTAGGAGGCGGCCTCTCAAGGGAAGCAAAGGGGGCGGGGCAGTGGTGTTGCTCATGAGGACCTGGGCTCTCCAGAGAATGGCACAAGAACAGGGATGAAAAAGTCGCTGCAGCCGGTGCCTGCATTGCTCCTGGCCAGTGCCAGCCAACCATGCAAGCTGTGCTGTGGGCTACAGAGACGGCGGAAGCCGAGCCTGTAAGGAAAAATAAATGGACAACAAACAGAGATCTGTTTGGGTTTTGTTTTTGAAGTCACTTTGTTTTACCGTCCCTACTTAGCTGCTAATGAATCTGCATGTTGTTTTTGCAGGACACCACCAGACCTCCATAGTGCATTGCTGCCTGTTGGCTGGCAAGGGCGTCTGACAGAGAGACTGAGTTAGAGCTGGCAAGACGCGCAAGCCTGGCAACCTGAGTTTGATTCCTGAAGAAAATGACGACATAAAGTCAATCATCCTTTGACCTCTGCCAGGGCACATAGGCGTGAAGGCGCATGCGCACATACACACATCTTTATAAAGAAACTAGTTTATGCCACTAAAATGCTTATTTAAGAATTTTTCCTCCAAAACCTGGAATATTAATCTGTGGGAAACTTCTACGTTGTTGTTTTATTTGTTTGTTTATTTTTGAGACAGGGTCTCTCTGCAAAGCCCTGGCTCTTACAGAACTCATTATGTAGTCCAGGCCTCAGACTCACAGAGATCCACCTGCCTCTGCTTTTTGAGTGCTGGGACTAAAAACACACACCACTCTACCCGGCTTATGAGAAATTTCTATTTGTGTAATATTTGTTATTACTCTGAGGCAAAGTTACACTCTATCCCAGACTAACCTAAATTTACTCTATATTCGCTGACCTCAGACACAGAAGTGAGCCCTGACATCAGATTCCCAGGGGCAGGATTCCAGGCCTGGGAGCCACCACTCATAGGGGTTACTCTTTTCCTCTTAAACTGTATACTTTGGTGTCTTCCATAACCATAAAAAAAATCACTCTGGCATACAGAGCTTTCGATGGGTTATTATTATAGCCAAAAGGAGCCTGCCTACCCAGCACGCGCAACTCCATCCTTGCTTCCTTCCGCCACCACAATGCCCAGCTCCATCTACACAAGCGCATTCTTTCTGCATCACCCCTAAACACCATGCCCTTAGGCACACATACACCGACACGGGCTGGAGGGATCCAGGCTGCCTGAGCTGCTCATCTGTGCTATCACCTCATCTCCCCAGCTGGGTCTAGCCTGGGGTCTGGTGGCAAGTCTTTCATTAAAAGTTGAAAATACATCTGAGGGTGTATTTTCAGTTCCTTCTAGCTTAGAAATCCTCCCAAGGCTGTCTTTTCCCTCTAAACATGAATCCCGACTGGAATGAGGCACCAACTGTAGTTGCAGAATGGCTTAGAACAGTAACCTTTCAAGGTTCTGAGCCAGGAGGGGTCACTGCGGGGGTGGGGGGTGCACTCGGTGGTCCTGCCCTTCCACTAAACATGGAAATCTGAAAGCGAGAAGAACCTGTGACAGAAGCTCCTCGGTGTCTGTGGGCACCGGAAATGTCCTGTTTCTGGGCTTCAGGACTCTATGATCTGATGGACGAATAAAGCCCACAGGAAAGGGCAGGCTGAAGAGAATGCAAGTGTTGGCCGTGAAGAAAGCTGAGTTCTTAAAAGGAGAAGGATGGGAAGGACTCCCCCTCCTCAGCAGCCGATTCTGCCCCTCCCCAACACTTGTTTTAAGCAGTGGGTGTGTGCCCTGAGCCATCTCCGCCTAGCCAATGCCCTGTCCAGTCTATGCTTCTTCTACTGCTGCGGCCAACAGACTCTCGAACTTGGAACTCTGGTCAACAGGAAAACAGGCATCTTCTAACACAAGCATGTGTATAAAATTACCAGTCACTAAGCACTGAAAATATTAATGTTAAGAAAAGCACAAAATCTGGGCATGGTTGTGCACCCAGTACTTCACCTGTCACCCCACCTGTCACCCCAGTACTTAGCCTGTAGCTCCAGTACTTAGCCTGTAACCCCAGTACTTCACCTGTAACCTCAGTACTTCGCCTGTAACCCCAGTACTTTGCCTGTAACCCCAGTACTTGGAGGCTGAGAAAACATCAGCTTGAGTTCAAGGCCAGTCTGGGCTACAGAGTGAGTTTCAGGACAGCCGAGGCTACACAGAGAAACCCTGTCTCGAAAAAACAAAACATCCCTTACATGAGGCCCCAAAGATCAATCACCAGCACTGCTGTAGAAACAAAAAGCACAAGGTGAACATTTCACAAAGCAAACTGATGTGAAACTAACAACCCTCAGAGATTAAACAGAGTACCCTCTCCATGAAAAACGGACAGGATGTAACATTAAAAACAAAACAAAAACTCAAGGGATAGAATCCGAGGCAAGAGGAACAGAGGGCAGCATAGAAGAAATAATTAAAACATAGAAAAGGGGTTCAAGGTGGGGAGACGGCACAGTAGGTAAAAGTACTCGGCGACATGAACCAGACCCCTGGAGGGAAATCCCTGGATCACACGTACAAAACCGGACACGATGGCGTAAATCTCCAGACCTGGCTTTCCAGTGGTGAGACAGGAAGTAGATGTGCCTGAAGTTCACGGCTGGGTAGCCAGCCTGTGGTCCACTGTACAAGAGAGACCTTGCCTCAACAAGGTGGGGGATGAGAGCTGGCCCCTAAAAATTGTCCTCTGACCTTTACACAACTCTGGGACACAGCTGGACACACACACACAAGACAATCAATAAATAAGTGGGAAAAGTGAATGGAGACTGCTGCAGAGGGTTCATTGAGCATGTGTGAAGCCCTGGGTTCAATCCTGAGTACCACAAAATAAATTAATAAAACATAAAAACGTCCAGATCAGGATATACAGGCAAATGACAGCATACCTAGATACACTTTTCAAAAACTTCACACCAATGATGAGAACAGTAAAGCTTCTAATACTCGGGAAGACAAGGGCAGCAGACAGCAGCAGAACACAGGATGCCGACTTCAAGGCTCTAAGAAAAGCTTGTCTGAATCCAAAAACGTGTACTTAGCCCACTTCAGAGACTTTCTAGTCCTTTTTTAAAAAAATACTATTATTATTGATAGATTTTTACTGACTTAATTTAGTGTATTGGGGGCAGGGTGCACGTGCCTTGGAATATATGTGGACATCAGAGGTCAACTTTTGAGAGTCAGCTCTCTTCTTTCACCTTGTGGGTTCTGAGCCTCAAACTTGGGTGACCCGTCTTGGAGGCAGGCACTTCTCTCCTGACCCATTTTGTACAGTCTCAGGACAGGGGCTCAGGCTCCCCAACTCAGGACCACAGTATGCAGTCCCCACCCCTCACCCCAGCACCCCAGCTCATGCAAATCTGATTTTGGGATCTAGAATGCCAAAGAGGCCCCTGGGCCAACAGCCTGTTCCCCAGCCTGGCTGTTGGGAGGTGGGAAAGCGCAGGTCTTTGGTGACTTTACCAGACATGCGACCCAAGTCTTCCTCCTTTGTCCTAGACATGAGGTAAGCGGCTTTCTGCCCCTTTAGAATCTCTCCAAGAACGAGCCACCTCACCTCAGGCCCAGAAGCAGTGCGCCCAAGCCTCCAACCCTGTGAACTCAAACCTTCAGTCTGTATAAGCTGATTTGTCTCAGGTATTTTGTAACAAATGTGAGGAAAAGCAGACCGACACAAATTGCAACCCAGCAGAACAAACAAAAGAGGTAGGGGAAGGGTGCCCAGTGACAATGCTGAGCAACGCAGCCATGACAACTTAGAGTAAAAGGAATTTTATGCATGACTGAAAGTAAACAATAGGAATCAAGGCCCCAGATTAACCGGAGGAGAAAGAGGACAGGAGCAAAGTGAGAGCAGCAGAGCTCCATAGCGGTGAAGGGTGCAGCTGATAAGTTTAGGGCGTCACTGGTGCTATTACACACACTAAAATGCGAGAGGCAGGGCGATGTGTGTGTCGGTTTAACCACCCGCCCAACCAGCATAAACCCAGGACACGCCCGAAATCCTGGGACCCAGAAGGTGGAAGCAGGAAGATCAGGAGGTCAGGACTCTCCTGGGCTGCTTGAGACCCTTTCTCAAAAACTATTAAAAACTCTCTGAGGAGCCAGGCATGCCCACGCCTTTAATCTCAGCACTCAGGAGGCAGAAGCAGGCAAATCTCTGTGAGTCCAACACAGCCAAGGTTACATAGAAAACCCCCCTCCACGTCCCCCCACCAAAACTCTCTGAGTATAAGATTTTAAGTCCAAAAAAAAAATTTTTTTTTTTTTTTTCTGAGAACCCAATGACTGTTTATATGCCACCGCTGGGGCATATAGGCAGCCTGTTTGCCTTGGGCCTGGAACCCTAACCTAGAGTCGGGCACCTCGTTCCAGACTCCTGTCAATAGTGCCCTCTTCTCTAAGTCAGGCAAAATTCTCTCCAAGTCATAAGCAGATTCTGGTTTTGCTTCCTGAGCCAGATCTGTGTCACATGCAAAGAGAGTACGGTCACTACCAGCTTTTGAAGCAGAAATGCATGCCATGGCTAGCACCGCCCACTGGCAAGGCCGCACACTCAGTTGCAATGGATAGTAGTGCCTTTTGCCTTTTCTGACCTCTGCAGGACCTGCCGCACACACACACATATAGGCAAACACTCATCCATATAAAAAGAAATATAATATAATATATATATATTATAAACAAGCACTTCCACAACATAGAGTTAGTAAAATACTGAATGCCTGGGAGAAGATAGACTAGGAATAGAAGCAAAAAGGTAGTTGGATAGCCGATCAAATCTTGGGCAAAATGGACATACTTGAATGCACAAGATGGCAAACCTGGACGCACATAACATCACAGCCTAAAGATACAGGAAGCAGACACCCAGGCACCTATGAGAAAGCCGGGCACCACCATCATTGCGGGAACACTTAATACACATCTGTTGGGGACCGACAGACCAGCCACAGGTAATAAAAATGACAGGCATCAATGCCGATGTGAGCAGCAGGATTCACAAGCTTGGCTTCAGGACAGACAGACCGTGCCCCTAGCAGTTAGAGTACGCAAGCTTTTGCTGAGATGATATAATATACGTAGAGGGCAGAGACAATTTTTAAAAAAAAAAGTACAACTCAAGCCTCAATAAACACTACAACAAGGAGGACCTTGCAGAACCCAGAGGGCTTCCGTGCTGACACCCCACCCCACCGGTAATCACCCCTGACTCCCCATGCTATGAATTAATTTTGCCTGTTTTTAAACTGTACAGGCGTGGACCCAGGTCAGCCTGGCCTTCCAACATGGACCTTACTAACAGCAACTTTCGCTACCCTCTGGCTTCTGTAACCGCAAGGCTTTCTGCTCCCCGATCAGAAACACTTGGTGTTCCAACTGTGTCCTATTCTTATTTAAAAATCAATATTCTGCCATTCCTACCAACGGCTACGTCAACCGGAAATGGCGAGCTTGGAGTTTTGAGCTTTGCCATCGGGTGTGTGTGGCTCAGTCAAACCAGCAAATTCAAAAAGGGCCCATCCCTGCCTCTTACTCTTAGTTGCGTGCATCCATTTTCAGCATCTGGGGGCTTGTCCGGGTTTATCTCCATCCTCCCCCTCAGGAAGTGTGCCGCAATTCCTCCACGAGCCCTGGCTGAGCCTGCTGTCGGCTCCCAGCCTCCTGCTTTCTGGTAATTTGCAAATTACAAAAATCCAAAATTACAGGCCCTGGGTTAGGAAGGGAGATTCCATTACCCGAGGTCTGTAAGAGATAACTGTGGAGTTGAGACCGGAGTGGCCATCGCGATTGGCTGACCATTCTTGTACCTCTCTTTGTCTCTGGTCAAGTGTGTCACATTCTGCCTGCCATGGGAACAGGACAATCCAAGCCTACCACTGTCTCAGAGGCTGCGACAGCCCACTGGGGACTGCCCAGGAGGTAAAATCCTTGGGGCCAAATGTTGGAAAGTGCCGCCCGCGGCCCTTTTGCTGGCTGTCCGTCCCAGGGCCACTAACTTGGAAGCAAGCGTGGCCACGCCGACCAGGTCCCCCACAATCCTCCGCGAGCATCGAACCCCACGGCCCTCTCGCTGAGGTACGGCTCCTCGGCGGTCGCCCCTCGGCCGAGCCCGCTTCCTGTCCTACCGGATCCCTCAGGAGAGCGCTCTGATTGCTCGGGACTCCCGCGACCCTTTTCTCAGCCCACACCTGAGGAGAGACCCACCGCTGGCCACCCCGCCCCCTTGACAGGCCCCACCGGTCCCAGGCCCGAGGCGCCCATCGCTCTGCCGCTTTCTCCACCTCCGGTTTCCCTCAAGCCCATCTTCCTTACCCCCCACCTACCAGCAGCCCCTTACAGACTCCCAGGGCAAGTCCCGAAGTCCATCCCGGGGGACCCGCGTCACAGCCGGCCCTTCCGGCCCAGTTCAGGGTCGGACGGAAGTTAACAAGTAAGCGGGTAGGACACACCTACCGATCGGCGCCCGTTTTTCCGCCTTCCGCATCCACACGACGGCTCGCACGGCGACGGGCTTACAGAGACGTCCGCTTGCGTAGCCTTTGCTTTCGGAAGGACCGTCCGCAACATGGTTCGGGCAGCCGACTGTCTCGGACCTGCTTGCCACAGGGCCTCAAAAGTTCCCACTGTGTTGAAGCACCAGGGAAGCACGTGGCCCCCTTTCGGGCAGGTCACCCGGAAGCCCATCTCTGGCCAGTGGGTGGCTCGGAGGAGGCCTGTGTCGACCTCCTGAGCTGGATACAGAAGGGCCGCTAAGAAGGCCCAACTTCGCAGACAGCGGGTCACCTACCATCTAACCCACGGTAAGAAAACAAGTATCCAACCAGAAGGCGTTGGTGGCCCCGCTGTTCCCCTGCATTTCTTGGGGCTGTCTGCTCCTGCTCGCCGTTGCTGGCCGAACTGGCCCAGCCCCTGGGGGAGGCTCCAAATTCTAGCCCCTAAAGGGAAAGGCCAGAGATCTAATCTGGCTTCCGTTCCCGCTCTAACTCAAGCGGACAGACACCTAGAAGCAGGTGGGGGGAGGGGGCTGGAGAGGTGGCTCAGAGGTTAAGAGCACTGGCTGCTCTTCCAAAGGTCCTGAGTTCAATTCCCAGCAACCACATGGTGGCACACAACCATCTATAGTGAGATCTGGTGTGTAGGCAGAATGTTGTATGAATAATAAAATCTTAAAACAAAACACACGCAAAAAAAAAAAAACAAAACAAAACAAAAACAAAAACAAAAAACAAAAAACCAAACCAACAACAAAAAAGAAGCAGGTGGGTATCCGTTCGAAACTGTCCACATTCCGGAAGCAGCTGAGTCCCTAGCCCACTTCCGCAACTCATCACCTATGTCATCACCCTCTGCCAAAGGCGACACATTTAAAGTCAAGGACCCTTTATAAATTCCACTATGCCCAGGGGACTCCCTCTCCTCTTTTTTTCCAAGAGAATGTGTGTGTGTGTGGGGGGGGAGTCGGGGTCTCTCCTAAGAAATCAATAAGTGTCCTGAGCGGGCGGCAGGACTAGAAGAGGGCTGGCAAGGGGCCAGGCCTCCTCCTGTCTAAGGAGCTCCAGGGGCCAGGTTCCCTTCCAGAGATTAAAACAGCTATAATTGCCTTTCCCAACCCCGGTGTAGCAGGAGAGTGGCCAAGTCATTTTCTAATCCCCAATTCCGGATCCTAGCTCCCCAGCGGGTATAATGGCCAGACTACGAACTACAAGGAAAAAAATCCCACCAATCCCTGAGCTTGCCCCAAAGATTAGGTCACATGGTCCCTCCAATCCAGGCTACCCTGGAAAGCCCCGCCCCCTTGGAAACCCTATATAAACTCTGTGCTCTGCCCAGGTCTCCACTGGTTCTTCTGGAAGCAGAGGTGGGCCCTCTGCTGGGTTTTTGTCTCCCAGTGAGTTCTTGTGTGAGGCTTGTCTTGTGCTCCTGACTGGCGGCTGTAGGGGAAAGCCTTTCCCTTCAGAGCTGTAACACCTACACCCTCCTCTCCCCGCCCCCTCTCAGAGCCCCCCTCTCTTCCTGGAGTTCTGTTGTGTGACAGGATCTCTGGCATTCTTTGGCCTTAACCATGGAATCAAAAGGAAAATGGCCCGCTGATCAGGCAGTCAAAGATGCAGTCATGAGGTCAGGAGACTCCTGTCTTACCCACAGTTCCCACGTTTACCTCTGACACCAGGAACCAGGCCTGTGCTGAAAAATTAAATACCCATGAAGAAAATGTATGGAAAGTGCTACCAAGAATTAGCAAATGAGTCCATCTAACACAGGTAAAACCATAGCCTCATACATTGGAATAGGACAGCCTGGTTTTCTTTGTTTGCGTTGGCATTTATTTGTTTGTTTGTTGGTTGGTTGGTTGGTTTGGTTTGGTTTTTCAAGGGAGGTTTTCTCTGTGAGTAGCCCTGTCACTCTGTAGAGCAGGCTGGTTTTGAACTCACAGAGATCCCCCTGCCTCTGCCTCCCAGGTGCTGGGATCAAAGGCATGTGCCACCACACCTGGCCAGGACAACCTGTTTTTAAGGCTACCGTTTGCTTTCTATGGCAGCTGTCAGGGTGTTTACTGAACACAGAGTCTGGTGCAGCCACAGTGAGAAAGGTTTTGAAAGGGACTTGAGAAAAACAAAATTATATGCATGTGCAGGAGAATTTTTATTCAGAACATGGCTGTTTTAGCAAGCGAGCACATCCAAAGCCCCTCTAGGTCTGGATGATGTAGCTGTAATGTAAACAGGACAGGTGGTGACAGCACATGCCTTTAATCCCAGGAGACAGGGGCAAGCAGGCCTCTGAGTTAGAGCAGCCTGATACTGAGCAAGTATCAGTTAAAGAACAGTTTAGGTTTGGGCCTGGTGGTACACACCTTTAGACCCCCCAAAATGAAGGTAAGGTGAGTTTATAGAAGGAAGCACCCATGTTTGAAAGTGATGTCTAACTGGGTGGCAGAAACAGTGAAGAATCAGAGAAAGATCTGACAGAAGAGGATGTGCCCAACTCTCATGAGAAGAGAGAGGAAAGGGAAGCTACTTAAGGGAGCAGCACAGAATATGAGGAAGAGCAGGCAGTTTCACTGGGAGAGTTTTATAGAGACAGGTTGAAGAAAAAACAAGCTAGACACAGGTGAAGACAAAAATGAGCCAGAGAACGAGAAGGAGCCAGAAGATTAGAACAGACTTCTGGAGTTAGTTTGAAGCCAAGCAGAGCAATTCAGTCAGAAGTATGAGAAGCCAGACTGAATCAATAGGCTAGGAGCAGAGTCTGAGCCAGAACAGCTGAGTTGAATCAGCCAGCAAGAGATCAGAAAGAACAAGAAAGGGTGAGCTTATTCAAAGGTAAGTCTCAGAGGCTGAAAACATTCTTGGTCTAGATTAGATTGTATAGAAGCTTCCAGGACCAGGCCTCCAAGATGACAATTACGTCAGGAGAACAGAAGTCACTTTTACATGCATGCCCGGAGTATGTGTGTGTGGGTACTTTGAAGTAGACTGTGAAGATGAGACCGACCACTGTGCTCATCGGGGCTGTGAAACTATAGCTGATGATTGGAACCCGGAGCTAGCAGACCTACATCTGAGTGCCAACAAATGCCAAGCCCAGGTCCATCATCCTCCTTCCCGCATAGCAGTGAGGCAAGGGAGGGGAATGGGTGAATATGATCAAAGCGGTGGGAAAGCATGCACAGGTATGAAAGTGTTACAGTGAAACTCAACGTTATTTACAGCTAAGAAATACCAATTAAAAAAAAAACTTTAAATAAAGAAATGGAGTGTCCCAGTTGTCACAGTAGCACTCTAGGTCTGTTCTCTGGCTGGTGTTTTGTTTGTGACATTCTAGCAGGCAGAAATATTTTTTCCATCCTCATTTTTTATTGTTGTTGTTTTTTGTTTGGTTTTGTATTTTCAAGACAGAGGCTCTCTCTGTAGCCCTGGCTGTCCTGGAACTCACTCTGTAGACCAGGGTGGCCTGGAACTCAGAGATCCGTCTGCCTCTGCCTCCCATGTACTGGGGGTAAAGGCATGCACCACCACCTGGCTTTATTTCATGGCCCTCACCCCACCCAAGGTTCCAAGGATCCTTGGGGATGAGGCAGCCCCCAGCTGCTCTGGCCCCTCTGGCCTCAGGACTTAACAAATATGTAACAAATGTGCTTCCCTATCTGTCAAAACAGGCTTGGAGCTATGGCCAGGCCCATCCCTAGGGAAACCTCATTAGTAAGAGATTGCAGTCTCCTCCTCTCTCTGCCTCTCTCTGTCTCTCTGTGTCTTTATCTCTGTCTCTGTGTTTTCTTTTCCAGGATATCTGTTTTGCTCTCTCACTTTAAACTATACAATGTTTTACCACCTCACTCTCAGTCACACTTGCCTCTGGTGTTATGTCCTGTCACTCAGGATGCCTTCCTCTCATGGCTGGACCATGGTCCCCATGGTCATGTCCCCCCACCCCCACTCCATTAAAGCTCATTGTCTGAAGGGTAATTTTGTGTCAGCTCCTTTCCCTAGCTGCTTCTTTCTCTCTCCCCTCAACAATTATAGTGCCTCTCCTACTGCTCTAGGGAGAACAAATTTAAATGCCCATCAATTGAGTGATGGCTAACTATCTCCTAGTTTCTTTTAAAGAATGAGGCCAGGCAGTGGTGGTGCACACCTTTAATCCCAGCAGAGGCAGGTGGATCTCTGAGTTCCAGGCCAGCCTGGTCTACGAGTGAGTTCCAGGACAACCAGCACTGCACAGAGAAACCCTGTCTTAAAAAGCCAAAACCAAACCAAACCAACAACAACAACAAAAATAAGAGAATGGAAGAAAACATTTCTGCCCACTAAAATGTCACAAACAAAACACTCCCCAGAGAGCAGACCCAGAGTGCCATTGCAACACTCCATTTCTTTAAAGATTCTTTAAATCGGTATTTATTAGTTGTACATAACGTTGAGTTTCTTTATGACACTTTCCTGTGTGTGCGTGCTTCCGCCACTTTGATCCTGCGCACCCTGTTCCCCTCCCCTGCCTTCCTCCCATCCTGCTGATGTGCTGAGGTGGAAGCAGGGTGCAGGGGCCTTGTCAACTCTCCTTTCAAGGGACAGGGCAGAGCAGGAGGTGGAGCTGGTCTTGGTGGGGGGCTGTGGATGCACAGTTGCTTCGCTGACGGTTGCTGATCTCAGCTGCCTGAAGTGGCCCCCACCTGCTGCATGCACTTCCAGCTACTCCCCTGCCCCAGGGCGTGGTGCTGCTTGGACAAGGTTGAGGAGACCTGTTCTTCCCTACCACACCTGGAATATTTCCCAGAATGCCCCACTGTAAAGGAAGGAACGGAGGCCAGGCCCCCTGATGGTGCCACACTCAAGTTACAGCCCAGAGCACAGAGATAACTACAAAACAAAGTCTTGAAAATCATCAGAACTGTGCATATGTGTACAGGTGACATATAAAATATAGCTTTGGGTATTTACGATAGAAGAGAAGAAAATCCCTGTTTATTTTATTTCATTGAGGGGGAAAGACAGGGTTTCTTTTGTGTAGCCCTGACCATCCTGGAATTCACTCTGTAGACCAGGCTGGCCTCAAACTCAGGGATCTGCCTGCCTCTGCCTCCCAAATGCTGGGATCAAAGGTGTGCACCACCAAGCCCAGCTGAGAAGAATAATCTAAAAATTAATGAGATAAGCACCTGATTTTAGACAGAAAAAAGCCCAGAAAGGAAAGAATAAGAACAGCAGCTTCTGGCAGGTAAGGTGATGGCGCGGTCACTGGGATCCTTGAGGTGGAGGGAGAGCTCTCTTCACAGGTTTTCCTCTGACCTCTCTTCACCTCACCTCCCTTCTCTCCCACCCCTTTCACCTGCTCCTCACCTCACCCCCATCCCTGTCCCCGGGGCAGGCCATCCTGCCCTCACACAAAAGCAGTCGAATGCCGGTGCACTTCCACGTCAGCTGAGAGGTAAAACAATCCAGTTTGAAAGCAGTAGACACCATGGCTCCCACTGCTCATGTATTTACACATAAACATCCCTGTGCAAAGCAGAGCACAAACCGTGCGAATATGATCTTGTGTCATTACGCAGCTTCTAAGCTCACAGAGAGACTGGAAGGAGGACACCCGGGGCTTC
Organism: Psammomys obesus; assembly: GCF_907164565.1. NCBI lineage: Eukaryota > Metazoa > Chordata > Mammalia > Rodentia > Muridae > Psammomys > Psammomys obesus. The sequence goes on along the minus strand of NW_026592710.1, from coordinate 5,022,437 downwards.
CCTGAAGAAGAGGGAGGGCAGAGACAGGAAGGAGACATTTCAAGGCCTGCTTTATAAAGCATGCATCAGTTGAGACCTTTCTACAGAGAACGTATTGACATATTTGTATAATTAAAAAAATTTTAGAGCCGGGTGTGGTGGTGCACACCTTTTGATCCCAGTGCTCAGGCAGAGGCAGTTGGATCTCTGTGAGTTTGAAACCAGCCTGGTCTACAAAGTGAGTCCAGAACAGCCAGGGCTACACAGAGAAAATGTGTCATGAAAAAGTGAAACAAACCAACAACATTAAAACATTAAAGTCCTCTAAATCCCAGTTGGCACTGAGCTGATGTCTCACAGACTAATGACATGGTGTCATCGCTACCTGGGAAAACTGTGGTTGAGTTTACCTCGTGGCTGTGGCTCCTGCATAAGGCCGTGCAGGCATAACCAAGTACTGGACATGGTGACCTCATTCTTGCCTGTGAGCTGTGCACATTTCGTTTTTCCTGGGTAGATGGCTGCGAGGCGAACACAGGGACCAGGGCTCCCCACTCGGCCCCGAGGGCTGGTCACCAACATGTGCACACTGACCACGCAGCCCATCGCTGAGGACATCACCCCAAAGAAAGGACGTGTGTGAGACACAAGACCTACCCACTGCATTCCAGCAGGGCCCAGAGTCAAAATCGCCATCTCCTCCGTACTCTGCACCTTCCAAGCTCTGAGTCCCCAACTCCTTGCCTAGGTGCACAGAAGCTCCCGCCAAAAGATGCAAATCCAGCAGGGAAGCTCTGGGCCCGCACCTTCCCCTGCCAGTGCCGTCCATCTGACCCGTGCCCCCACTACCACACTTTTACTTCTGAGGACAGGACCGCCCGTTCTAATGTCCCTCCTGACAATGAAACGGATCATGATGCTGCCGTGGCCGCTCAAACCCCGGGCCTTATGCATGGTGGCGCTGATGATTGGGGCTTGTTAGAGATGCTGAAGCCCTGCCCTGGGCCGCTGCCGGAGGCGGATGCCAGAAGATGGTGGTGGTGCGGTGATGGGGAGGGGGGAGGGGCCAGTGGCCATGGCGGTAGCTGTCTCAGTCAGGGTTTCTACTGCTGAGATAGAACCCATGACCAAGGAAGGAAAGGGCTTATTCCCTTACCCTTCAGGCCACAGTTCACCGGGAGAGAAGTCAGGCCGAGACTCCGCAGGGCAGGAACCTGGAGGCCCACTGGTACAGAACCCAGGCAAGAATACCACTTACGGCTAATGCAACTGACTTCTTGCCAACTCCTCACACAAACACATCACTGGTAAACCATAATTTTCCTTTCTTCTTCATTCCCAAGATGTCATATTAATATTGCGATATAAAACATCCCAACTTTGAGAAGTCCCAGCTTTACAAAGTCAGACACTTTAAAGGTCCAGTCTCCTGAAACAGCCAAAGTCTCTTTCAAAGCTCAAGTGTTTCTGAAGAATCCACCTCCTCTCCAAAGTCTCTTAATGGTGCAAATGCTCCTGCAAAAATCAAAGTAAGTTAAAGACTTTCTTATTCCAAGAGAAAAGAACCAGCGCACAGTCACAACCAGGTCAAAGCAAAGCCAAAAGTCCCATCATGAAGGCACAAAGTCAGACTTTTACTCACCACTTTCTGGGCTCCAAAGGGCCTGTCCCAGCTGCTTGTCTCCTCAGCCAGCTCCATACCACAGCTGCTCCAGTCCTTGGCGACAATCGTATGGTACTGGCATCCCCAAAATAGCGGGGTCTCTGCAACCAGATGTCGCTTCACCCACAGTCTCTCCTGGGCTCTCTTCGGAACTCTGACCCTGCCACGTGGTTCCAAGCCTCAACTTCTATCTGTGACCCCTTCAGTCCTGGGGCTTCTCCTGCCGGACTGCACCTTCAGCAAAGCCTCTCCTGGGCTCTCTCCAGGGACTCCAGCCTTGCCACACAAAGCCACAGCTGCTCTCCATGAGCCCTTCAAGCCTTCACAACCGATACCACCTGGGTGAGTCTTACACATCACCGAGTTCAACTGCCAACGTGAGATGCAGCCCTTCTGGACCACAGCTTCTGAGTGCTGACTCTGGAGAAAAGCTTCTGGGTTTATGACCCTCCATGATGCTGGGCTCTTCATCTCTGCTAGCTTCTCAGCTCCAGGTAATAAACACCAGTTGTTTCAATAAAGCAAAGTGGTGCTGGGCTCTTGTTAATCAGGGTTCATTCTTTAGCCTCAGCTGACTAGAAGCACAGATTCTTAACTTAAAACATGCAATGGCCCAGGTAGAGTCTTTAAGTGACTTTCAAACTTCCCTCTGGAGCTTCCCAAGCCAGGCCTCCATCATCTGCACTGCTCTTAGGATAAGTCTCTAATTTTCCAAGCTCCCACAGAATGGCCTAATGAGATCTGGGCACTCAGTGGCTCCTCCTGCCTGAAGTTCCAAGACCTTTCCAAAATCCTCCCAAAACGTACCCACAACTGGTACCCATCTGTCTTAGTTCTACTGCTGTGATAAAACACCATGACCAAAAGATGGAGGAGGAAGGGTTTAGTTCAGCTCATAGTTCCATACCCCAGTCCATCACTGAAGAAAGTCAGGGCAGGAACTCGAACAGGCAGGAACCTGGAGGCAGGAGCTGAGGCAGAGGCCATGGAGGGGTGCTGCTTACTGGCTTGCTCCTTATGGCTTGCTCAGCTTTCTATGGAACCCAGGACCACAGCCCAGGGGGTGCACCACCCCCACTGAGCTGAGTCCTCTTCTATCCATTATCAGTCAAGAAAATGCACCACAGGCATGCCCACAGGCCAGTCTGGTGGGACACTTTCTCAATTGAAGTTTCCTGTCCCAAAATGACTTCAGCTCATGTCGAGCTGGTAGAAAGCTCATGAGCACAGCAGCAATGGTGAGGGTGGAGTTTGCCCCGAATCCAAGAGCTGCCTCCTGCCCAGGGCTGAAGCTCAGAACCATTCAGGACACCCCAGGGCCCCACATCAAAGGCAGGAAAGCAGGAGAGGTGCCATGTGAGCCAGCCCTGACCAGCTCCTCGGGGCCTGAGGCCTGGCTGCTGCTCACTCACCGAGGCAAAGATGAGGCGCTTCCTAAAAACACCCAGAGGCTTTTGCAGAATGAGCTTCGGTTAATGTTCTCCTCTGTCCTTAGTGGACCACTTGGTAGGACACGGAGTGAGGGACCAGACTCCAGGATGCATAGTTGGCTACACACTAAGTGTTTTAAGAAACGTGTTTCCCTGCATCCTGTGGCCTCTGTAACACACCATGGCAGAGGGCAGATGGGGTCATGACTTCTCAAGACAAGGTCTTCTTTTCACAATGAATGGCATCGATGGCTGACTACTGCAGGCTGAGATGCAGGCAGTAGCCGGTAGCTAGACCAACTCAATGGCAGAGAGCAGCTCTCTCGGTTTTCTATCACTTTTTGAGACAGAGTTTCATGTGGTCCAGGCTGGCCTCAGATTTGATATGCAGTTAAAGATGCTCTTAGAATTCTGGTCCTCCCCATCCCAGCACTGGAGTTACAGGTATGTACCACCCTTGTCTTTTTTGTGGTGCTGAGGATCAAACATGGGGGTAAGGGTGTCAAGGTACATCTAAACCCAGTATTCAGGCTGATGCAAAAGCATTATTTGTCTTTACAAAACCGGAAGAAACTGCAGGTACCAAGGCCATTCCCAACAGAAGAGCCCACACTTAGGTGCCAGGCACAGAAATGCCATGAGTATAGTCCTCCTTTGGGATAGCACTTTGCATCCAGAAAAGAAGGGCTGGTCCCAACTGCCCTGCCCGCGGCAGCCCTCGGAGCAGGCACCGAATTCAGCCAAGGAAAGCAGTTTCTGCAGCTGGCTTAAGGCCCTGAGTGCCTGGCCCCAAACACTATCCTGTTTCAGTCACGCTCTGGGCAAGGGTCAAGATTTCTGGACTGGGTGGGAAGAGCCTTCCTAGCACAGACTTGGGCTACTAGGGTCGCACTGCCATAGCACGTTTAGATATGAACAAATTTTAAAAAAAGGGAGAAAACACACACCATGGGGAGGTCTCCAGGAGGGACAGCCCACTCCCCGGCTACACCCGATCCTAACCCCAGGCCACCTTTCCACACATACAGCCCACCCCCACCCCAGTTCCGGGTCCCCAGCCACCTGTTGGGAGAGGAGCAGGCTGGACGAGCATGGCAGGCAGAGCTGCCCAAAGGCTAGAATCTTATCAGCCCCAGAGCCAGCAGGCCACAACTAGCCAGACCTGAGGGTTTGATGAGCTAGCTTCCTGGAGGCCCCCTTCCCCCAACGGGAGAAACCTTCATTCCAGATTCGAAGGCCGATAACACTTCCTCTCAAAGTGTTTCAGGGCTGGCTCTTCCAGCCACCTTCTGCTGCTCCAGGGCAGGACAGGGTGAGCCTCTTCCGGGACCCCCTGCAGATGGCGTGAGAGCCATCTTTCCCCCAGGAAAGCGTGAGAGCTGGGGGCTGTAGCCTGGCAGGCTTGGGAGTGGGAGAATGGTCATACCCAACAGTAAAAGACTTTCAGCAGACAGTCTGTGGCTGCAGGGATGCTGTGTCCCGAGATGAGGGTCTCCTTCACTCGAGCCCCAGCCGGCCTGGAACTGTGACCCAGGCTGGTCTTCAACTCCTGGGGTTACAGGTTTCCGCCACATCTGGCCTCTGGCTTCCCAGACCACGTGAAGAGCACTTTACTGGCACCTCAACTTCACCCTGACCCTGCCACCTCCTCCACCAGCTCCTGAGAGCCTGAAATGTGAGAGCTGCCTCCTGCAGTTTCCCGTCGCCACTGAACACCCCCAACTGGCACTAGCCCCGCCTTAGCACTGGCGGCTGGGTGTTCCTCGGCTCCTGTGGCACAGCCTGTGGCAAGGCTGGCAACTGAGTCTCCTCCACTGGCCCCTCGGGTAGCTTGGCCACCTCTTCAGCTTCCACTCACAAAGCCGTCCTCACCCCGCCCCTCCTGCTGCCCTACACCCCAAGCCAGTGGCTGCCTAGGTACCTCTGAACTTTTCCTCTGCTGGAAGCCTGTTAATGGAGACCTCCCTAAGACCGTCATCAGGGAGGCCTGTGGTAGCAGGCAGGAAGCCTCACTCCCTCTCCCAGAGGCAGGCTGGGTAAAGACAGAGCCCGCTGACTTACTCCCAGGACCTGGGAGGGGGCATGGCTCACAAGAGTGCTCAGTGGACAAGGAGCTGCGTGAAAAGATTCTGCTGCAGCCTTGGGACACTGAGCGCACTGATCTGTGATGATCCTCCTGCCTCGGCCTTCCCAGGACCAGGATCAAACCAGTGCTCTGCCACACCTAGCCCGATCCCTGCTCTTACCGTAAGCATGGCCTTTAATATCATAGTTCCATCGGCCTGCTCATCCCCACTACCGTCAATGAAGTCTCCTGTTCTTTTTCCCTCGGCACTCTGTATTTATTATTTTTACTCTTGCTTATCAAAACGTGCTTTTATCCCCAGCACAGTGGCAGAGGCAGGCATACCTCTGTGGAGTTGAAGGCCAGCCTGATCTACAGTTAGTTCCAGGACTGCCAGAGCTACATAGTGAAACCCTGTCTCAAAATAACAGTGCCTTACTCTCTAGACCAGGAGTTGCCCAAGTACACCCTGAGGCCTGAAGGTGTGTTTTCTTCACAGGGACAAGATGGCCGCCAGCACTCCATCTTTGTTTCTTCTTGGCCACCCCAGCAGAGAAAGAATAACCAAGTTGAGCCTTGTCTACTGACAGGCCTAGCCTGGGCTACCTTACTCCCAGGTGGGAGCCAGGTGACACTCAGGAATGCCTGTGTGCCCTCCACCCACCAGGTGGAGGGGCATTGCAGAGGTCTCCCACCTCTGAGGACACACACCAGCACGTGAGCAAAGAGCACTGAGGGATGGGAGAACCGTGCTGGCCACAGGAAGCGTGCCTCCAGGCTTCTTCCCAGCGGGGGAGGAGCTCTGCAGCTCTGCAGCTCCTGCAGCCCGTGGCTGGACCAACAGGGAGCAGCCCACACCACCATAAAAGAAGCTAGACACAGAGGCAGCTGCCAGGAGCTTGGTGAGCTGTTTATTCTACTAGCAAGGCTCAGACCCGGGCTTCAGGGTGAGGTCCCTGTGTCTCAGCCACGTCCCACACTACACGTCCCAAGGTCCGCTGGCTCCTGGGCACACTGTGGGCTTCCCATAGCCTCAACCTTGGGGTCCAGGGTCAGGCACTAGTCTTTGAGCACGAGGGGCACCTTCACTTGGTCAACCACGTCCTTGCCGCTGAGTGCTTCCACAATGGCCAGTGCAAACTCGAAGCTGGTGCCAGGCCCTCGGCTGGTGAGGATCTGGCCGTCCCTCTCCACGCGGTTCTCTGTGTAGCTGTAGTGACCTACAGAGAGCAGCACAGTTGGTCTAGTGTATACTGGCTAGACAGCACCCATTCACAACTGTCACATCTATTTCTAGTGTTAGCTCAGTGAAGGAAGTACAAGGCCACACGCTGCTGCTTGCCACTGACGTCTGTCTCCTGAGCCCTCCAGGCTCCACAGCCCTGTGGCAAAGAAACAGAAAGGATGGGCGGAAGGAGCCAATGGCACAAGCAGAGAGAGAAGTCTGAGGGGCACTACTGATGTTGGTCTCCACTTCGCGCTTTGCTGCAGGGACTCAGCATCAGGCCAGGGTGCCGGAGCAGGGGAAGGGCAGGGCAGTGGCAGTGATGGGAAGAGAAAATGCCCGGTCCACAGTGAGAGGCCCTGGTCCTCTGCAGCCTCAGACCACACAAGCCTGCAGCTGAGAGGCAGAGACCAGCACCACAGGCACGCTTTGCTCTCTGAGCAAGCAAAACAGTGTGGAGTACCTCCACAAGGACCCCCAGCTCTCCCCCACCTTGTCTCTGCGACAGAGGACCCAGGCTCTATGTCCCAGCTGCCCCTAGGGTTCCTGACTCATCTAGCACTTACTCTACAAGCCAGGGCTTCCTTTCAGTTAGCCGTTCCCAGCATCCGGCCCTTGAGCTGTGATTGGTGGCCCCGGGGCAGGCCTGCGGCCTGCTGCCTGTCACAATACCTTCTCATCCCCTCCAGCATGCACACCAGCTGTCAATTTTGCTTTCGTGTTTATCATCTGCTGCTCAAAGTGCTTCTTGAGTCCTCTTCTGCTCTCGGTCTATCTGACCAGAACCCCAAAGCAGGTTTCAGTCCAGGGTGAAAGTTCCTGGAGTCAGTTCCCCGAGGCAGTCTACCCACAGATGAAGGGGGGTTCTGTCTCCCTCAGCACCAACGGCACCGTTGCAGAGAACCCCACTCTCTCAGGCACCCATGCCCAAGCTGTCTGGGCTCTTGCTGTGGTACTGAGGCAATGAGGAAGGGGAAGTTTGGGACAGAAGCTCAGTGAAGAGATAGATGTGGGGAAGTCAAGGGCAGCCAGAGTACGGGAGGGCCTACAGGGCTCACATGCAGACTGTGAGGGAAGGCACACAGGATGACCATGATCTCCACATCTAGCTCAGTGGAACCACCCACAGAAGCCTGGGCACAGCTTCCCATCTCCTGCTTCTATCAGAAATGAAGAGCTCAGGCATCCAGGGCTCACTGAGAGCCCCCAAAGCACGCCTCTCCCCCGAGTGGGCCAGCCATATCGGGAGGAGCCTGCCTTCCTGCCTCACTCAAAACTCAACTTCGTCTGCTACCCAGACGGAGTATTCCTGAAACTTCCCATTTACACTACGGTAAAGAAGACCGAGACCATCACCTGAAGGGACGTTTCGGTTCACCCAGACCAACTTTCTGATGGCTAACCCAGGACAAGGCATTTTAAATGACAAAGTGGAGACCCAGCCTCGGCCTAACCAGGATGTTGAAAAAGCTCAACCGGGGCTGAAACTTGTCCACGGCCCCCACCTAGTGGCCACAGGGAGGAATAGCCTCACTAAGTGAACTACTGCAGCCATGGCAGCTGTGCAACCTGGGATTTCCAAGTTCAGAATAAACTTGTAGACTTGGAAGAGTCTCTTCAGAGAAAAGGCAGCTGGGGAGGCAGGACACCAGGTAGTGACTGAAGGCTGCCGCCTGTGCGTGCAAACACAAAGATGTATGCGTGAAGCCACTCACTACTTAGGCCTTGGTGTGGTAACTGAGGAACACTAGTATGGGGCAGTTACCATGAAACCTGAAACCCACAGAGCCCAAATCCTTGTCAGTCAAGAACAGCCAATCCCTGAGCACATTGTCTCTGGGATCTGCCCTTCAGTCACCTGACCACTCTGAGCCTTGCTGAGGTGGGAAGGGGGGGGCACTCCCTCCCACACTTCTGAGAAGCACTGCCATGGGCAGAGGAGGAGGAAGCCCTTCTCCTTCCCAATGGGAAGAGTCACACTGGATTATCAAGTGCATTACTGAGCCCAACAGAAGGGTCTTTGCTAGAACCGTCATGTGGAGGAACTACAGTCCTCCCAGAATGCTTTCAAGGGGCACAAGGCCTAAGCACAGGGGCACTGACCTCATGCTTAGCAGTGACATACAGGAGAGGGGGGCTGCACTACAGAAAGGGGGAAGACGGAGGGAGGAGCATGCTCTGGTCACCTGGCCTTTGACCCTCAGGGTTCTGGCTGGGCAGCAGGAGCTGCACACCCCAGGTAAGGGGGCCACTGTGTAAATTCTGAGGCCCCACTATGCATTCTCAGCCTCCATGCTTCAGAAGCTCAGGTGACGTAGGACTAGCTCTTCCTGCATTGTCCCCCCAACAGCGTGCCAGACCCACAGTACATGCCTCCTTCTACCCTGACCTCATTTCACCACTTAACAGACTCAGTTCCTGTATGTATGTACAACACCCAAGAGCCAAATCCTTTAACACACTGCCTGCCACTGAGGTAACTGAGTCTCCAACTAACAGCTGAAAGACAGTGACAGGCGCTCAGGAAACAATGCTGAGAACATGCACAAGTGTTCGTAAGAGTAGCCCTTGTGTCAGCTTTCTGTCACCTGGACACAGGCCACAGTCACTTGGGGAGAGGTGCTCCACTGAGAAGAGGCCTCATAAGACTGGTCTTAAGAGAAGCATCTTCTCCAGTCACGGTCGATGCGGGCGGGCCCAGCTGTGGGGCTTCTAAAAGTGGAAATGTGCCAGCTATAGTGGCACACGCCTTTAATCCCCGCACTCGGGAGGCAGAGGCAGCCTGGTCTACACAGTGAGTCCCAGGGCAGCCAGGGCTACACAGAGAAACCAGTGCTGAAAAACAAGCTGGAGTAGTACCTATTGTGACGTTGGTAATAACGAGATCTTGGAGGTGAACAAGGCAAGGTTGTGGCTTAGTGACCTGTGTTTCTGTGTCAAGTTGACAAGCAGTCAATTGTACTAGTCAGATTTTATGTCAACTTGATAAAAGCTAGAGTCATTTTAGAAGAGGGAGCCTCAACTGAGAAAATGCCTTCACCAGACTGGCCTGTAGGCAAATCTGTGGCTCCCTTTCTTTTTGTCTGCCTGTCTGTCTCTTTCCTTCCTTTTTTTTCCTTCCTTCCTTTCTTCTTTTTTCAGATTTATTTCTTATCTGTACAGCATTCTGCCTGCATGTACACCTGCACTCCAGAAGAGGGCACAGGATCTCATTAATGATGGCTGTGAGCCACCATGTGGTTGCTGGGTATTGAACTCAGGACCCTTGGAAGAACCTCTGAGCCGTCTCTCCAGTCCTGTGGCACATTTTCTTAACTGACATTAATGTGAGAGGACCCGGCTCACTGTGGGCAGTACCGTAAGAACGCACCCTGAGCAAACCACAAGGAGCCAGCCAGGGAGCAGCATCCTCCACGGCCTCTGCGCCAGCTCCCCTCCAGGTTCCCACCTGACTTCCTTTGATGCCGGGCTGATGGGGAAGTGTTGAGTTGCTTATGATCACAGCAACAGAAACTAGAACAGAACTCCAACCCAGCTGCAACCCGGGGCAGCTGTGGAGTCCCAACAAGACCCTGGCGGTACTGGCCCTGAAGGGTGGGTGCGCCGAGGGCGCCATCCTCCCCTCTGCGCTGCGGGGAATGAGGGTTAGCATCAGAGCAGGGTCCTGTGCACCCAAGCACGTGCTCTGCTGCTGAGCCTTAAGCCTCTAAAACAACTTTAAATGCAAGATAATGGAATGTCACTCTGAAATGGGAGCTCTGGATAAGCTCAGTCTACATACTCAAGGACATTCTCAGGGGCTGGAGAGACGGCCCAGGGTTTGAGAGCACTTTACTGCTCTTGCCAGAGGACCCTAGTTCAGTTCCCAGCACTCTTGTCAGGCAGCTCATACCTGCCCCAGGGGATGTAACCCCCCTCCTCTGGCTTCTGTGAACACCCCCACTCAGGCGCACACACATGTACAATCACAAATTAAAACACAACAGTAACTTGAACAAGTTTCTCTACAGCGTGGGTTCACACAGGCAGAGCAGCAGAGACAAGCACAGTCCACACCCAGGAGCTGAAGACACACAAGACACAACATCCCAGGTGGCAGTGAGGCCACTGTGCAAGCTGACAGAGGAAAGATGAGGCTAAGGCGAGAAGCCACTGCCTCACAGTCAGGTAGCACTGCCCACTCCCAGCCCCATGAGGCTGAGGCAGGAGGGTGCCTTCAGGCCAGGTGAAAGCTATGTGTGGGAGACAGCGAGGTCCTGTCTCAAGAACAGAAGCAGGCAGCAGAATGGCCCAATCAGATCTCGTCTGAGCAAAACAACATTGAATAGAAGGACACAGGGACTGCTCTAGAGCGTTATATAAGACAATTCACAGCGTTATCAACAAGTGGGAAGGAGGGTTGAGGAGAGGAGCATTTAGCCTCACTTCCTCTCTCCTGCTCTGTCCCAAGCTTCAACATGAAGAGAAATTCTTTAATAAACTCAGTAAGAGTCAAATGTCTAGCTGATACTTAGAAAAGAAATGTGTCACCACAGAAGCTGGCCTGCCACTTGAGACATTCCCTGAAGGTCTCTTTCAGTGTGGACTGTGGGTAACGGGACACTTGTTGAAACTGCCATCGGGATTTACACCTACCCTTGGGCTGCTGTCAAGGCATTCTTGTAAAAATGCTAATTAAACTAGCATTTCATAATCCTTGCCATTTTGACCATCAGGGATCTGGTGCCCTGTACACTGAGGCTGGTATGCTCCTCTGTACCAGCCTGTTCAAGTGCCAGCTGAGAAACACATGCAGAGGAAACGAGGCCACCATACCATGGCAGGGAACCCTCTGCACGGCACCCCTCCAGCAGCGTTTTCTTAGATTTTCTTACACATGAAGGCACAGGGCATACTTACTAACATTCGTCAATTTGTCTTTTGTCAGTGGGTGTGCTGTAATCTTGCTTCCGAACCCTATTTCATGAGCCATCAGAACTGTGGGACCTAGGAATAAGATGAATAGGAAGATGACTGCAAACAGAAAACCCGTGCTTTAAAACTCGAAGCACAGTCATGTGAGGTGGCAGACGCCTTTTGATCCGAGCACCAGGGAGGCAGAGACGGGCAGATCTCTGAGTTCCAGGCTGGCCAGGTCCACACAGGGTTCCGGATTTGAGTCCCAGAAGCAGCCCCTGAGATGGTGAGCTCTAGACCGAAGCCACCAGCTGCTACAGGAGGGGCGGACGCCACAGGCCTGCATACAGGACGAGATTCAGACCCAGCTCAGTACCCTCTTGAATAAAGCATACATCCCTTCCTGCCTCCTGTCTTCTCTCCACAAGACAGCCATGGAAGGCAGAAAATTCCCAAGATCTGTGAAAACGGAGTGATTCCCACTCAGTGGTTTTCGTTGTTTTTAGACCAGAGTCTCTCTACATAGCTCTGGATGGCCATCAAGCTTCTGACGCTGACTTCGGGAAACCACATGACCAGGTTGGGAAGGGTGTGTGTGTCAAAAGTCCGATTTGAAATGAAGACAAACTTACTACTGCCATTACCTGAGACCCTAATGGTCAAGTAAGCTACAGACCCTACAGCGCCACCTGGTGGGCACATGAAGCCAGCTGGCGCTCCTTGCCTACCCTCGTTCCTGGTAAACTTAGACTCCTGCTTCTCATTACCTGCCAGGACTGCTCCACCCGTCAGGCTTCCCTCTCTCTCCCACTCAAAGTAAAGCTCCTGGTATCTCCTTCCCAGGAAAAACCTTCCTGCCAATGATTTCCCTCTTTTCTCAGCAGCAGCAAGGGTGACGCTAACAACAGTTCAAACACAGACACTTGATCTGCAACACCACAAGACTACCTTGACCTCTTGCTGACGGAAGCTCGGGTTGCCTTCATCAGAGCACTCTGCACCCTGCCTCAGCCACCGGGCCTTCTCCGTTCATTATTCCAAGACGGTGGCACAGGACAACCAATGCAATTAGCACATGGCTAGTACTGATTCTTTTTTTAGTTCTGATTTGATTTGGAGGAAGGTATGGCATTCAGGCCTGCCTCAGCACAAGTGAGCGAGCCAGCTGTTGCTGGTCATGTTCTACTCAGTGACACAGAAGAACAAGATGACACTAGAGTTTATTTCAGCCAAGCCTAAAGACTCAAGCCAGGCAAACCCTAGGGAGGCTGGCCTCCTGGATCAGTGGGCACCAGCCTGCCTATGACTTCCGCCCTCTAGGAGACAGTACAAGGATGCAGGATCACAAGGCCATTAACCACCAGGAATCTCTGGGCCTTGGCATGGCAGAGTCAGAGCTGTGTGAGCCCAGGATGAGATGTCCAGGGCAGTAGGTGCTCCCACTCCATCTCCAGCATGTTCTCAAGCACCCGATCCTAGGTCCTCTGAACCCCTCCATCCCTGTCATGTCAGGGATTAAGAACGGCTTTGCCAGGCTGGAGAGACAGCTCAGAGGTTAAGAGAACTGGCTGTTCTTCCAAAGGTCCTGAGTTCAATTGCCGGCAACCACATGGCAGCTCACAACCATCTATAGTGAGATCTGGTGCCCTTTTCTGGTGCACAGGCAGAATACTATACAAATTAATTAATTTAAATAAAAAAGAAAGAAAGAAGAAGAAGAAAAAAAAAGGCTTTGCCTTGTCTGTTTTTGCTAAGAATGGAACAGGGCTTTCCACATGCTAGCCCCATATCCTACAACTGAGCTGTGCTCTCGGTGCCAAACCGAGAACTTCCGGAACTTTCCCCCACTTATACTTTTTTTCCCTTTTCTTCTCTGCAGACAGGCACTTGCCATGTATCTCAGAGTAGTCTTGAACTCATGATACACCTAGTTTGACCTCCCCTATGCTGGGATTAGAGGCTGGTCTCCAGCCAGCCCCAAACAGGGACAACTTTAAAACAGAACAGTACAATGCCTTGCCTCAAGGCTGGCTTCAACAGTCTGATGTCATTTCAATAAGAAGAAGATAGAAACAACCACAGATGTCTCTGTAGTGTCTACATTGTTCCCCTTGGGGCAAAGCCAGGGGACCAGAACTAGGATAGGGTCTCTTGGTCCCTGAACAAAATGATCCATCCTTTCAGTCATTAGTTCATTTGTCCTGTGAAACACTTAAAAGGCATCTGACAAGGAAGACAATGGCAAAAGTCACCCTGATGCCAGATGCCAGTCACATGATATTAAAGCAACAGGAATGAATCTGGATTTTAAATGGGGCCAGCAGGCAAATGATTCCACTGTCAAGGCTCAGGACATGAATAGACCTCAGCAGACCTCATTTGAAACCGTGGGTGGTAAGAGCACTCAAGCGAAGACTCAGCAAGTACCCAGAGGCAGGCGAGCCCAGGGTACATCTGTGGAGTTCATGCCGGTCAGATTCTTGCTGACTCTCCTGGCAGGGCTAATTGCTGGCACAGAGATGTGCTGCAACAAGCTGTTTGGAGGATTCCAGAGGCCTTGTTTTCCCCGAGGTCAACCAAACAGGGACAGCACTCATTTTCACGGACTGGAGACCCAGGGCATGGAGAGACCAAAAGCTGGGCTCAGTGCTGCCATGACACAGCCTCATGCCACCTGAATGAATACCCAGTGTGGGTGCCCCTTGGCTTCATGAGGGCAAGTGGTGTGCAGTCAGGCCAGCCCCTCAGCCAGCCCCACACTTACTCACCTGCGCAGATGGCAGCTATGAGGCCCTTCCTGCTCTCTTGCTCCTTCAGGACCTCCTTCACCATGGCCGACTAGAGAGAACCCAAATACCCAGTCACCGCTGAGGCACACATTCTCTCACAGCCCAGCTCATTTCTGTTTTCCAGAAAGGGCTGTATCAGTAAATACAAAAGCAACCAGGTTCCCAATGTGTCTGTTTCTCAAGCCTGACCAACGGCATCTACCCCAGAGAAAGGCCCATGCACCAGAGGTGAGAAGGAGAAGCAGTGTCACCCGGGCCAGGACCCTGCCCTGTGCTCTGCAAAAGGCAGGAGCGAGGGGACACAGTTCAGCAGTGTTGAGAGGCAGAGGGAAAAAGCCCGAAGAGCCCACTGCCTGCCCCTCCCCCGCACAGCCCACTCAGCTACGTCCGCCACCATTCCTGTGTGGCTTTTCAGAGCAGTGGCTGCTTCTGATGACATCATGTTTAAGATTTGTTTATTTTATATACATGAGTGCTCTATGTACGTGTACACCTGCACCAGATCTCACTCTAGATGGCTGTGAGCCACCCTGTGGGTGCTGGGAATTGAACTCAGGACCTTGGAAAGAGCAGCCAGTGCTCTTAACAGCTGAGCCATCTCTTCAGCCCTCTGATGGCATCCTGCATTCACTCTGTCACCTCTGGTCCCACAGCTGCCCTCAACCTCATTGACAGCGCGGGCTGCACCTTCTAGGCTTGACTCACTCTGGAGCCGGAGCAGCTGGGAAGTGTGCAGCCTCGCTCCAGCCTACACTCACTAGGCCTGTTTGCAGCAGCTGCTCCACCAGCTCAGACAATGTTCTCAGAACCATGCAATGTCAGATACCCCGGGGCTAACTCGTGCTGCTTCTCCTGTATCTACAGCAACATCCCTGAAGCACACCAGGAACAAGCACAACAGAACAAAAGAGAAGCTGCAAGGCTTTCTCCATACACCCTTCACCGAGGCATGACTGAGCAGTTTTTACCTCAGATAAGTTCTGGGCACCCAGATTTCCTCCTGGAAGAACCACCACATCGTACGGTCCCTGTGAGTTAGAAAATAAGAAGGAACACTTCATTTATACTGTGTTAAATGGCAGCCAGTATCTACCTAAGAGCAGTGGCATGAGTTTGTCAGGAATTAGCCTGGCGATTATGCTCATGACCTGTCTTTACCCCCTTTTCTGCCATGTCTCTGCTCTATAGGGCACAGCCCTCTCTTTCACCCTGAACCATGACCTCTGATCTCTAGTAGTGTATACACAGAGTCAGTAGGCACACGTGCTTCCAAAAAAGCACCTGGCATGTGTACAGCACTGAGAAAGCGACCACCTATCAAATACACCTTACTCCAGGGTAAGAGGAATCCTGTAAACTGGGTACAGTGGAGCATGCCTGTAATCCCAGCACTCGGGGAGGCAGAGGTAGGCACATCTCTGTGAGTTCAAGGCCAGCCTGGTCTACAACAAGGATACACAGAGAAACCCTGTCTCGAAAAACAGAAACAAAACAAAACAAGGAACCTTGCAATTTCACCTGGCCTCTAAGAGGAAAGGTGAAAAGTCATTGTAAGAAAAGGAAAAAGAGCTAGGCCCTTAACCTAGCTACCAGGGAAACTGAGATACAAGGATCACAAGTCAGGCTTACCTAAGCCAAAACAAGTGCCACTTCCAAAACCCTGTCTCAAGACAAACAAGATGAGGTTGTGAGGACCGACGTGGCAGACAATTCACCTGGCACATGTGAGGCCCTAGGTTCAATTACTAGAACTGGAAAACGAGTGAGGGCATGATGGCATACACCTTTAGTCCTAGCACTTAGGAGGTAGAGACAGGTGGATCTCTGTAAGTTTGAGGCCAGCCTGGTCTATAGAGCTAGTTTCAGGACAGCCAGGGCTACACAGTGATATCCTATCTCAGGAAAAAAAAAAAAAAAAAAGTAAGGAGGCCTTTGAGAGAAAAGCACGACAGAGCACGGCTCCATACCCACCCACTTAGCACACAGGCGATCCAGCCATTCCCACCCAGGCAAGAGCATCCTCCTAAAGTCAGTCTGTTCTAACTGCAGTCATAGATGCAGCCAAAAGCCATTTCAAGGGCTAATAAGCCACAAGGAGAAGCCCATGTATACAAAACAAACCTGCTTTCTTGCTTCTTCAAGGCTGGTATCAGGACAGATCACGACATCACGGCTACACTGCACAGGGTCTTTCCCAGTCAAGCCTGCAACGGTGACATTAATCTGGAAGATAAGCAGGTGTTCAAGGACATGAGAACAGCACAGACACCGGGCCTTAATCTAACACACACCCTGTGGTCTGTAAGTAACTTGTCAAGGGAATAAATACCGCAAGACCAAGCCCAGGTGATGGCCAAATTTAATGCCCGGTCTCTTCTGGTTTGCCTGGGACAACCCATAGTCGTAGCTGAACCGCTACTCTAGCTGACTGGCTAGAGCACCCTTTGTTCCCAAGGCTGAGAGATAAATTACAGGGTCATCCTATTAATAACCCGCCCTTTGAGGTTACTGCTGTCATTTAAACCTCATGGTCTTTTCCTAAAGCAGAAGTGTAAGCCAAACAATTAAACAACACTTTATCCTGCAAAATGTTTAGTACACCTGGTAGCTAGTACCAGAAACCCAGGAGTTTCCCTACAGTGCTGGGGACAACAGGTTAGCTGGACACAACCTGTCCAAATCTAGTGATGGTGATTACACAGTCTTAGTCCAGCAATCCCACTTTTAGGTGCAGAACCTAAAAAGCTATCCTGACGTTTGCACAAATAAACCCACAAAAGATTATTTATTACAGAGGGTGGACAGATGGCTCAGTGGTTAAGAGCACCTGGGTTTGGTTCCCAGCACTGACAGGGCAGCTCACAGCCATCTATAACCCTGGTTCTAGAGAATCAGGCAACCTCTTCTAGACTCTTCGGGTACCAGGCATTCAGGTGGTACACAGACACACATGCAGGCAAATATTTATGCACGTACACACACTCACACACAATTAAAAACCTTCAACCATTTGCTGCAGTTCCCAAAGGCTGTAATGGAGGGGAGACAGTGTCAAGTCCTGTGCAGCAATGGGAAATGAAGAAATGAGTTTCATTTGGGGGAGCTGAGTGTCCACCAGCCGCCTGGGACTGAGTCCTGCCTGATCTGGAAATAAGCAAAGCGAGCATCTCCGCTGGGGTTTTTGTGGAAAGCGGTGGAGACGGCTAAGCCAGCATCACTGCCAGGTGTACAAGTAAATGCTTCGGGTGACCCAGCAAGCATGAGGGCACGCCATGCTCACCATGCTATATAAGGGAGACGCCATACATGCAAGCAGAACAAGGAGCCCAGGCTAACCCTGAGACAGCACACCCCCCCTGACCTCCATATCTGCATTTCTGGATGCAAGCTCACACATAACAAAAAAGTCAAAACAATTCAGAGGGCCCTAATCTAAACACAGGGAGGGGCTCTCACCCCAGCTCGCCGCATGATATCCACAGGAACCACTGTCTCAATCTCCTCTGCTCCTTTGGCCAGGATGATCAGAGCTCTTTTGGAAGCCATTTCTGTTTCTTAAAGACTTAAAGAAAGAAAAGAAACCCTTCAAAAATTTGTCACTGCAACAACCGCCTGTTCAAGCAGAGTAACTACGTTCTATGGGGCAGGATGGGCTACATGAAAGCAAGCAGCTCAGGTTAATTCTGCTAGGGCTCAGGGCTCTAATCCGGGGATGGAGGGTGGCTGCAGAGATGGGCTGCCATTATGAGAACAGGGCCGAAGCTTGGTTCCCAGCACCCTCACGCAGGCCCCAGTTCCAGGGGATCCAGCGCCCTCTGCTGGTCCCCACCGGCACTACACACGTATATGTGCAGGCAGAGCACTCACACAAAAACAAAATCTTTTTTTTAATGAAATCAAGGACTGCTAACGTGTTAGTGTTGTGTGGGTCTTCCCTTACTGTGCTTTCTTAAGTCCAAGCTCCACCAAAGGCAGGTCACATAATGTGCCCTACATACGCGTCACACAGGGGAGAGCCGGACTTAAACTATGACAAAACAAACAAAACCACCAACAGAGCCGGGCAGTGGTGCAGAGGCAGGAGAATCTCTGTGAGTTCGAGGCCAGCCTAGTCTACAGAGTGAGTTCCAGAACAGCCAGGGCTACACAGAGAAACCCTGTCTCGAAAAAAACCAATCGACCAAACAAAACTCTGAATTTCACTGCTTAAAAAAAAATCAATACACAGTCTGGAAACCTGTACATTTTGAAGGTTTTTTGTTGTTCCAATAAACTGCTAAAGTTTCAGGTGCAGGCTGGGGAGACCAACGGGGCTATCTGCCTGACCGCGCTATGACTGATTAAGAAAGACGGAAATCCCTTTCCGAGGCCAACCCTGCCAGGCTGCTCCGCGCCGCGGGCAGGCGGCGGCTGGGCGCCGCTCTGAGTACTTTCCGCGTGTTTTCCCCGCACGTAGGCCGCGCCTGAGCAGTGCGGTCCCTGCCGGTAACGTCACCACAACCCAGCGGCGCGGCGCGGCGCGGACGCCGCCGACCCCGCCCGCCCGCCCGCCCGCCGGGAGCCTCCCCGGCAGCGAGCGGGCCGCAGCCCGGCTCCCCAGCCCGGCGGCGCTGACCTGCACCCGCGCCTCCTCCGCCCACGCGAAGCCTCGGCTGGTACCGCCGCGATCACGAAGCCGGGCAAGTCGCACGCATGCGCGCCGCCCACGCCGAGGCTGCGCACACCCCTCCGCTTCCGCCTCGGTGTGCGTCACGTCCGGTCCGGCCCATGCCCGGGGGTGATTGGCGCACGGAGGATACTACCGCCCGGGGACCGCATGCGCCCCGCTCCAGCCAGTGGTACCGTCCCCCTCCAACCTCCGGAGGACACCGGGTGCGTTTGACCCTCTGCCACTGCGACTTTTAACTGTGACTGCGAGTTCGAGGCCAGGCTGGGCTAGAGCGTGAACCAACCATCCCCACCGCGCGACCACTGCCTCTAACTCTAGTTCCAGGGAATCAATCCAATGCCTTCCTTCAGCCTCCAGGGGCGCACTCATGCACACACTCACAGATAATAAAAGTCCCTGTTGCACCCTCAAGTTGGAGCAATCTGACATCTCCAGTGCTTTAAATTACTTACTATTTTATTTCAGCTTTTTACATTTTTTTGGTTTAATTTTTTTATTGTGTGTGCACCCCAAGCAGTGCCCAGGAGCGCATGTGGACGCTTAGAGACTGCTTGCCTAGTCGGTTCTCTCCTCAGCAGGGGCTCAGGGGCGGCTTAGAGCCTCAGCTGCCCGCAAGCACCCTTACCTGCTGAGCCCTCTCGCTGACCCCTCCCCTAGGTTCTTAATAAATACCTTCACTGGCATAAAGGAGGCTCATCTCACCTGGGCCTTTCTGTACCCACCACAGAGAAGTGCCAGTTCTTGGGCACCTCTCAGGACATCTCGCAAGGCGAACACAGGATGTGCACTTGCCCTTCCTGGAGAGAGTGAACACTCACATACATTGGCTGGCCTCCATTACAGCTTCATACTGGAAATCGGACACACTGGAAATTCTCACAATGACAGTGGGAGTGGTTTTCTCCTCTCATTTTAAAAATACTAAGTGAGTCATGTATACAATACTACTTGTGAAACTGTTTAAGGAGTTCTGGAATGTGGGCTTGGTGGCTCACGCCTGAAAACTCATGTTCTTCTATAAAGAATGAAATCCACCTCTGCGTGGACACATGCCCTTGTCTCTTCCTTTAAGGGTTAATTCAGTGTGTTAGTTCAGGGACCTGGTTAGGGAACATCTCAGGAAGGCAGCTCCACCTTGAGAAAGCTAGCCGCTCCTTCCCGGTGTCCCCGCCCACCCGTGCAGTCCCTGGTTCAGAAAGGCAGAACTGTTTTTTTTCTTCTGTTTCTTTTCCTGATGCAGGCCGAAGCCTATGTTTTTAAACTCCCCAAGGAGCACTGAGCTTCCTCACTCTTTCCTAAAGCCACTCTGCACGGTGTGGCTGCCTGCCGCTGTGTGCTGACCCTGGCCAGGGTGTGCTGACCCCTTCTCTCATGTGTGGACCCATGCTGCCACGTGCAGACCTTTGTGCCGTCCTAACTTTTCCATCCTCTCACTCCAGGCAGCTTCAAGACGAGCAGCTCGCTTGTCCTGGGTTTTCTTTTAAATTCTGTTATATTATCTTCAAGCTTCTGCTTGAGTCCATTCTGAAATTATTTTAGTAATCAAGAGGAGACCCTGATTTCCCTAGGATCATATGATGGCTCCATAGAGACTTCTGAGGCTTGTGGTAATACATTCCCCTTGCCTTTTAATTAAAGACTTGGCAGAGAATATGAACCTATTCCTGCACCTCCACACAGCACCACTTGGAAAGCTGAGGTAGGATCTCAAGTTCCAGACCAGCCTGGGCAACTTAGGGAGACCTTGGCTCAAAGCAACAAGAAAATATGGCTGAGGTTGTACCTCAGTGGTGGGATGCCTGCATAACATGAATCAGGGCTCTCATTCCAAACTCCAGCACTGAAAGAAAGAAACAAGAACAGCCTTTCCTGAGCACCAGGCTCAAAAAGCTGGGTGTCATCTGTCGCATCACACAAATTCAAGAAAAAAGTAAGACACGCGGTAGGGTGTCATGGCAACGCCATGACAATGCTTTGAGAGGACACACAGAAGTTCACACACGACATCTCTGTGCCACCGGCAAAACCAAAACAGAGCTGAGTCAACGCTGACCTTATCCAGCGAACACCTTGCACACAGCTTTAAACCTGAATATTGGGCTGGAGAAACGGCTCAGTGTTTAGGTGTTGCAGAGAATCTGAATTCAGTTCCCAGCACCTGTATCAGGTGACTCACAGCTGCCTGAAAGACACCTTCAAGGGCCTCTGCACTCACATGCTAATATTCACACACAGGAGGAACGTAATTAAAAATCAAATAAATCTTTTTTAAAAACCCTCAAATAGTACTTAGTGTCACTTGTGGTAGCTGATTCTTCTTCCACCCCCAGAAATAGTCCTTTCCCCTTCCAGTTGCATGTAGGACCTTTCTCCTCCAGCTGCTTGTATGGTGTGCTTCCTTCCCATTCATTCTCATGTCAGTCTTGCCAATAAAATGTTAACCCAGGATTGAGCAAAGCCTTGAAAAGCTGTGGAAAGCAACTGCCACAGATCCTCAAATGAACACTTGTGGAGAAGAATTTGCTATCAAATAAACACTCACACAGCGGGAGCCCCCAGCCCTCAGTCCTTCCTAGTACAGCACTTTAAATTAGCTCCTCTGCCAATGAACTCAGGGTTTTTTGTTTGTCTTTGGTTTTTTTGAGAGTGTCTCACTATGTAGTCTTGAACTCACTATGCACACAAGAGATCTGCCTGCCTCGGCCTCTCGAGTGCTGGGGTTAAAAGCATGTGCCACTCACCTGACGAGCTCAGGGTTTTTAGCTTGAATGCTAATGTTTGTTTTCTCCTGACTTTGGAAGGGCTGTCTGTGATGGTTAATATTGTCAATGTGACAAGATGGAGAATGATCACAGAAACAAGCCTCTGGGCGTATGTACAAAGAATTATTCAGACTGGGTTGAAGTGGAAAGACCACTGTAAACGTGGGCCGTAGCCTTCCGTGCGATGGGGCCAGTCCCTGAATGCACAAAAGGAAGGCAAACTGAGCACCAGCATTCGCAGGTCTCCCTGTCAAGGTGGACGACTGCCCCTCCACCCATGACCTGGAATAAACCCTCCAGTCCTTAGATTACTTCTTGCCGGCATACCGTCACAGCAAGGAGAAAAGTGACTAACACAGTGTCGTGATCTTCATTCTACAAACACAAAGACTGAGGTAGAGGAGAATAAAAAGACTCTATAAGGTCTTGCGGTCTTGGACAAATTCAGATTATCACAATGCCTAAATCCACACTCTGCCCAGCATACGCGATGCCAGCATTAGCTAATAGTGTAACAGTCATGACAGCTCAGACATATTTCTCCACATATTCATAGATCAAAGCCAAAAATCCAACCATTTACCAAATCATATTGTGGTAATACTGGTCATGAAGACACCTCTCAGAACGGCACCATGCTATCCACGAACTTTTTCACTCAGTGTTTGACAAATGCTTACGGCACTGTGGGGAGAAGTACAAGCTAACACTTCTCCCGGGTTTCAAGGAAGTCGGTGCGCTGAAGCAACTGCCATATTTAATCTCATTTCTTACATCAAGACCATTTGAGCAGACCGTGACTGTGCCATTTCTAGCGGAAAGTTAACTTTTTCATAGCTTTCTTGCTTCCCTGAATTTAAACCGCAGATACTGGGCAGAAGAAAAGTCTTTGGAACATTTACCAAATAAATACTTATGTACATATATATTTACGTTTAGCAAATACATATTATATATGTATATATATATATATATATATATATATATATATATATATATATATTGTGTGTGTGTGTGTGTGTGTGTACAATATATATAATCTTTTTTGGAGAATGTCCCACATTGCAGCTCAGGCTGGACTAGAATTCGAGCTCGCGGCCATCCTCCTGCCTCTGATTCCCCAGTACTGGAGATAAAAGGCTTGTGCCACCACGCCCAGCTGACACTCGGGTTTCCAAGGCCACGGAGAACTTCCCCCTCGGAGCCTGAGAAAGGTCAGATAGGCTCGACCGGAGAGTGGGTGAGCCCCGACCTTTGCAGCCGCGATGGCGCAAGGAGGAAATTCTGACTCCGACCCGCTTCGCCTCGGCCTGGCGGTGTGAGAAGTTTCTCGGGGGTGGACCACTCTCACTCCCACGGAGCACCAGCCGCCGGAAGCGGGTCGGCTGACCCGCAGACACGCAGCGCAGCCCGTCAGCGGCGCCGCCGATTGGCTGAACCTAACCGCAGTGCGCGGGCGCGCGCGCGCGCACCTTCTGCAGGACTCAGCGCGCCGCGCACGGTCGCACCAACACGCCGCCGGAAGGTGTTTGTTTGTATCGTCCCCCGCGGTCCCCGGTGCCCTGGGGGCAACGAGAAATGCGCCCTTGCGGACTTCCGGGGGCAGAGGGTAGTTTGATGGTCTGACCCGTTTGCTGATGACAGCTGCGAAAGGGCTGGCCCGAAGACGACACTGTTTACCGAATTTCCAGCCCTGGGGTCACGGCTGTCTTGAGGACGAGTTTGATGACACTGCCACGCTCCACGGTTACTGAGAGCTGGTTCTACAAGCTGCAGCGAGTCTTCGGTGTTAAGGGCTTTGTAACCGGCCTGGCAGAAATGAAAATATAAAGGGGCGCTGTGTCTCGATCTAATAGACTGTTAAAACAATGGACCCAAAGAAATGGGCATCTCCCCAGGACTCTCATGCTAGGGGAAGGAAAATACACCAGGCAGAGGGGAAACTTGTCTCCCAGGAACCGACTGCACACATTTCTAACAACCTGTAAGACTACCTTTCAGAATGAGAGTGGAGGCCAGGCAGTGACCTTGACCTGGCACTGCTTAGATATTCATATCCTTGGCTCTCTAGTAAAATTTTGATCTAACTTCGGGAGCCTAAAGATGACTTAGGGACTCTTCTCTGCATCTCTTCGTCCCTTCCCCCAGTTTGGCTACACTGAATAAACTCTGCTTTTCACTATTAATTCAGCTCTTAATTGGCTTATTGAGGGCAAGTGCGCAGGCCTTACCTGGGGAACAGATTTTGACGCACAGTTAAGATGGATAATCGTTACAGTAAATATGGATAGGCTCGCTTCTACTCTAGGCTAAGCAGTGGTTACCCCAGGATAAAGACAAAATACTTGGATGAATCTGCAGATTGGGGCAGTGACTCCCATGTACTCATTACAATTACTGTAGGCATGCCACCCTTGCCACAGTGTGGCCCAGACATCGGTAGTCTCATGGCCCTTCGTCCCAAAACATTATAGGACCATGTGTACTGTGTAAACAGTTCCCTCCTCTCCCGTCTGTGAAGCAGCTGAACACTGCTGTGTCCCATCATGCCTCACAAAGCAGGAAGGTGTTTGTGACAGTTTTTATTGTGCTCTGGGTGTCAAGGATATAACAGTGGACAAATGGTGTCCTTCCTTGGTTATAGAGCAGCAGCTTTTCAGTGGGGGAAGGCAGACCAGCACAGATAAAGCCCGTCTGTGTCAGCTGAATTGGTGCTCTGAGAACTGCACTGTTGGTTTGGTGTGGACGTCACAGCCATGCACTCAGCCCCCCAATCCACTTTTTGGACTTCACTGGTGTGTGTATGGTCTGCTGCTATTATCTGCATCACATCACTGTGTGTGTTTGTGTGTTTCTAGTATTCTATGAAAGATGGCAGAAGGTTTGAATAGTGTGTGTGCATGTACACATACTTTTGTAGCACAGTCAAGAGACATTTTTTCCCTCTCTGAGAAGGAAGACTGAATAAGATTGGCTGTGAATCACAGGAGGAAGAGCATTTCAAATAGAGGGCAGCAACCAACAGGCCGGCCTGTCACGGAGTGTGTTTGGTATGTTGAGAAGCAAGAAAGGAGAACGGTGGTGGTAGCCTGTCAAGCAGAAGTGGACAGCCAGGACCAGATGCAGATGCTCAGACAGTCCATAGATGCTGGGTGAAATGAATTTGCTGCCTCGAGAAAAACTTTATGCATCTATTTTTGGCAATTGGTCAAATGCATGCTGAGCATGTGCTTTGCCACCAAGAGACCCTGGCAGCCCCCAAGAAAAGCTTAATAACTGTGATAGTGAATCTTGGAGATTGCTTGCGGTTGAATGCAGCATGTGTGTGTGAGTGCACACAAGTATTTTAGAGCTTTTAGTGTGGTGACATTGAAAAAAAAAAAGACAAAACTGAAACCAAAGTTTATACATCGATCCTTCCATCACAAAAGAAATTGAAGAGAACAGGAGACAGATGTGCAAGAAAAACTAGGGTGGTCTGGAATTATTTGGATTGCCCATCACCATTTAAGAGCTCAGGGTGGCTGGGGGCATGGCTCAGTGCTTGCCACAGAAGCACAAGAACCCACATTGTAGCCCAGACCTCGAAGTAAATAAATAAATGAGCCGAGCACTGTGGCCTGTCTGTAATCCCAGCACTGGGGTTGGTGGACAGGAGGGTCATCTGGGCTCTCTGGCCAGCCAGTCCAGCCAATGGATAAGGCCAGGCTCATGGAGAGTATAAATAGGGAGGGAGGAGCTGACTCCCTGATTCTTGAACAACAAGAAAAATCGAGTGCTAGTTGACAAAATCTGAACCTGTGAAGGAATCAGGTAAATCTGGGAATTGATTTGCATAGTCCTGTCCCATCAAGCCATGCCCCGCCCCAACCCACCCTGTGCTTCGGGAGAACTTGAAACACAAAAGCTATCAGCTCTGGATGTTGCTTATGGGTGATTCTGCTGTGATAGTCACAATTGTCACTGCAGTCCTGGGAATACATTTCTCCTGAGTGACATTCAACTACTTTCTAAAGTAAACACAGCACATTTATTTGCTTAATAATTTTTGGTTGTTGATTTGTTCCTTTTGTTTCTGAGAATTGAACACTGGACCTCCTGTACATGTCAAGTACAGACTATACCACTTTATTATTTTTTTAAGATTTTTAAATTTTTTATACAGTATCCTGCCTGCATGTGTGTCCACAGGCCAGAAGAAGACACTAGATCGCATTATATAGATGGTTATGAGTCACCATGTGGTTGCTGGGAATTGAACTCAGGACCTTTGAAAAACCAGCCAGTGCTCTTAACCTCTGAGCCATCTCTCCAGCCCCGACTGTACCACTTTAATTGTCAACCCAAAATCACCTGGAAAGAGTCCTTAAGAAGGGGGCATCTTAGTCAGGTTGACCTGTGGGGGCTGTGTTGCTGTTGACGGAGGAAGCCCGAGCCCACTGTGGGCAGCACCACTGCAGTGGCCCTCACCTGTGTAAGAGGAGAGCCCGAGTGGAGCACAAGCAAGCAAGCAGACATGCGCACATTCATCTCTCTCTGCTCTTGACTATGGATATGCTATGACCAACTGCCTCAAGCTCATGCTGCTGTAAGTCCCCTTGCTGCACCGTGAGCTGGAGTCTTGAGATAAGATAAGCTTTTCTCCTCTGAGTTGTTTTTAATCAGGATATCTTATTACAGCAACAGAAATGAATCTAGGACAACTGAGTCAAAAAGAATTTGTGTGTGTGTGTGTGTGTGTGTGTGTGTGTGTGTGTGTGTGTGTGTGCCATATGTGTGCAGGTACCCACAGAGGCCAGAAGAGGGGTTCAGATCCCTTCAGACTGGAGTTGTGTGCAGTTGTGTGATGCCTGACGTGGGTGCAGGGATTGGATCCTCTTGAAGACCAGACCAGGCAATCATCTCTCCCAATCAAGATTTTTAAAGCATGGCTGTCATGTAGTCACTGACGCTGCTGTCTGTCATATCTCTACCTAAGGGGGGCTGGACTCTCCATTTCTGGGTAGTCATTTACGTAGCTGTGGTTTCTGCCCTAGCTCTCAAACCACTGAGTCTACCGTCTCATTCTTGGGGCTGCTGAGTCAACATACTTTTTTCTTTTCATTCACAGAAATAAAACCTGCCAAGTTTTTCATTATTCTTGCTGCCGAGTTAGTCATCAGTCTTGCTGTGGGTTCAGGTGGCTTCCGAATAAAGTCCTGGGTTCCTTTCTGGCATCTCCCTTCCTCAACTCTGGCAGGATGGTTGCCATTGGAAACCCTGTTCCCCCTAGTGGCAGCCTGCATAGGCCTAAGCCCGGCCCCTTGCTCTCTGAGCATTCCTGAACGAATTGCTAACTCCTCCTGCCTCAGGCTCCCTTCCTACAGTACGAGGCAGAGCTTAGGCTCTGCTGTCCTGCCCTTAGCCTATAACCTGAAAAGGGCGGCAAAGCAGGAATGGCCAGGAGACAACGGTGGGTGAATGCAGCAAGGACTCTGAGGAGATGGGCTTCAGTGAGGCAAGTCATTTTAATGGGGGAACAAACCCCTCTGAGGGGTGAGTGGAGGCTATTGCAGTGAGTGTACATCCTTGGCCAGGGCAAGGTGCTGGGGATGCTTCATTTGCATAAGGAGGAATTCCAGGTGCTGCTGGACATGTCCTTATAAGGCGAAAGGAAGTTTGATTTGGCTACTGGGCTACGTGGCAACCTCTGGTTCCGCAAAGGTGGAGAGTCATGGCTACGTGCACCAGGACACAAAGGCCTGGGTCATGGAGGAATCGATCCTACTTCTGCCCATTTCAGGACAAGATTTTTGAGGTTTGGACATGCCTTGACCCCACTCTTGTTCCAGGCCAGCTCCCCCAGTCCTGTGGCTTCCTGGCCCCACATCTCCCCCCTTTTTGCTTTATAGAGGGAGTTATCAGCTTAGCTGTCATCCTCTGGGTTGTGAATGATTTGGTATTGAACCAGAACCTGGTTAGTGGTGACTTTGGGACTGTTGCTTATTTGTTGTTTTAGAAATTGGATGAAACAGGGCCAGGAGGAAGAAGGTCCCAATGGCAAGTGGGGCCAAGGAGTGGCAAAGGCTCCTGGCACCCTTTTGGAGGGCAACCCCTGTTCCTATAGCTTTGTTGTGTTTGTAATAGGTTTCTCTAACAAAAAATCTCCAGTGGTAGGTATTGGGAAGATGATGGAAGGGCTGAGTGGTAGCAGAGTTAGAATGGAGAAAAAAACAAAGACAGTTGTAAGAATGGCAGAGAGAGGCCTGTGGGGCACATGGGCTGGGCAGCGGCCACAAGGTCCCAGGTGTCCTTCCAGGAGATCTTGTTCTGTTGGGGATGGTGTCTCCTCCACCTCCTCAGCCCTTGACCTGTCAACGAGAGACAGGCCACCTTATTGGTTGGCAGGCCTGCGCAGGTCCTGTGGAGACACACAGACAGAGCCCTTTCCCATTGAGGAGAGGGTTGGGTCCCTTCCACATTCTGTCTAAGGGATCACAGCATATACCAGGATGGGAGAAGTACTCCTGGTGTGCCCCAGTGGAGGGAGCTAGAAGGATGTTTGGAGCTTTTGTAAATGTTAAATGGATTAGAGTGGCAAGGGCCATTGCTAATTGTATGTTAGGCGGGTAGGCAATTGTTTCTTGTTTTTTAAGTTGGGCTTTTAGAGTTTGATGTGTCCTTTCCATGATTCCTTGGCTCTGGGGATTGTATGGAGTCCTGTGTGGTAGGAAATCTCCCACTGTGGGCAGAAGGTTTTGAGTTGAGAGCTGGTAAAGGCAGGGTGATGGTTGGTTTTCATTGTTGAGGAATGCCTGTGAAGTGGAGAAGCTTGTGGTGAACTAACCCTTTTGACATTTCCTCCATTTGGGCTGCACCCATATGAAATGTGAGTGTGTGTCGACAGTAACACAGACATATGTTTGGCAGCCAAATCGGGGAATGTGGTGACATCAATATAGACCACAGGGGTTAGTGCCCATAGTTTGTAAAGCTGATGTAGTCGTAAGGGAGGAGCTGAGCAAGAGGGACATGGGGGGAATGAGCATGAAGCCCTGTGTGTGTGTGTGTGTGTGTGTGTGTGTGTGTGTGTGTGTGTGAATGGAATTGACCTGCTTGTTTGACAGAGGCTGGGAACACTCCTGTAGAGGTGGTCCAATCATCGAGAGCATTTCCCACGATACCAGACCTGGCAGGGGACCGTGAGTTGTGACAAGCTGGATGTAGAGGGGAGTGGCTCTTCCCTGTGGAAGGGTGGAGATGTGACTCAGGGAGGGGATAGTGGGTTGGTGTCTAATTTAACAAAGGATCTTGATAACCAAGGAAGCAGATAACAGCGTAGACAGTGTCTATTAAAAGCATAAAGGGCCTACTGACTTCTTTGAGGGCTAAACAGATAGGACATGGTTTCTTTTATTGGGGGAGTGATGGAGCAACTCTCGGAATTGAATAAGGGGGTCATCCCTGGAAGAGTGGTGTATTATTGCCTCAGCTCCCTTTTCCTCCATCAATAAATACTGAGGGGGCTTCTGTGATGGGCTTCTTTGAAAAGAGCTGGTGTGTGTGTGTGTGTGTGTGTGTGTGTGTGTGTGTGTGTGTAGCCTCCACAGCAGAGGTAGGGCAAAAAGCCATCTTTCCTTAGGGGAATGATTATCAGGTTGTCCTGGGAATCCTATTAAGCTAATAGCAAAGCAGGAGTGATTTCTGAGAAGCAATTGAATATTAGAGAGAAAAGGGGATGACAAGAATACCATGGTTTTCCGGAGGTCTGTAGGCTCCTTCTCTGCCATTTTTAACCATAACAGCGAGTGCACCCACCTCAGTTAGAACTTTATATGCGAGGAGTCATTCCAGGGGATCCAATGCTCCAATGAGGGGAGGACCAAGAACTCAGAAGCTGAATGGGCACTGTTGGAGCAAACCTAGCAAGCGCCGTATTTTTTAGGGCTGCATTAATGGCACCTAATGTTTCATCTGCCTCAGAAGAGGAGCTGGAGGAGAGGAGAGCAGAAGAAGAGAGGAGAGGGGAGAGGAGAGAAGGGAACAGGAAGAAAGGAGGGGTTTTTATGCCTTTTAGGAGATCAAAGAGAGGTGTAGAGTACCTGTGGGGAGGAAAAGCCATGGTCAAATCCAATTAAGGGGTTCCAAAAAGCTTTGGAGGAAGGGAGAGTTAAGGTTTAAGGAAAGGAAAGGGTGAGTTTAAGGCGTCAGGCTGAGAGGAGGGAATTTCCACTCTCAAGAATGTGATGGTGGGATAAGATGGATTGTGTGAGGGGCTTTTTTAAATCTTAGGGAGGATAAAGAAGGTGTTAATTGATCCTTAAGTAAAGAGGGGAAGGTGGAAGAGGCTCTCCACACCAAGATATCATCCATGTAATGAATGCCTAATACCTTTGCTTTTGTTATTGTTGTTATTTGTTTGGTTTTGGTTTATTCAAGAAAGGGTTTCTCTGTGTATCCTTCACTGCCCTGGACAACCTTTGTAGACCAGGCTGACCTTAAACTCACAGCGACCCACCTGCCTCTGCCTCCCTAAGTGCTGGGATTAAAGGTGTGCGCCACCTCACCTAGCTATCCCTTTGGGAATTTAAACACATTTCTTGGTACTTTATGCCTTGATAGTGTTTGGTTTTGATTAGAAGTTTAATTATCCTGTTGGAGGTACCCTGCTGGTTGAGGTTGTGGTTCTTGCCTGGACTGGATAGCCTTCACGAGCTAAAGGCAGAACTCCCTCCCCTCAGTGGGGTCCCCTGCTCTCTGCCTGACTTCATCTGGAGAGTGACTTTAGACACAGACACCCCCTAACCACATTGATGTATGACCTCTAACACAGCTTCCTGTTAGCCCTCCCCTCCCCAGGCCTAGATGTTGACTAGGTGCTGAGTTTCTATTCTTCTGACAGGAGCGTGCTGCTTAATGCAAACTGAGCACCTTCAAAGTGCCTAGTTCCAACCAATCATGTACACCTATCCTTGGAGCCTCCCACCCACTCCCCAAGGGGTATACAGCCTTTGTTCTCTGGAATTAAAGTTGAGCTAGCCATCAGCTGTTCCCGGGGTGTGTGACCCCTGTATGGTTCATTCCAGGCACCAGGCAGGAGAACTAACATTCCCCTAACTTTTTTCTCCCATAAAGGGACCATTGATAATGAGTTATTCCCACTATCAGGGGAAAAAAATCCCCATGAAGGGACCTTTAATACTGAGTTTTTTCCCGCTATTAAGGAAAACCAAAAAACATTCGAATGAAAAATCAAGCTAAGAAGCAGGAAAATTCTAAGTTCTGAGCCAGCTGTAGAATCTTAGGCTGCAGCTGCAGTGGCCAAACCCCGCCCATCACCCTTGGAATTCACGTGTTGCTGCTCTGCGCAGGTGGTCCCTCAGCAGACAGGTGAGAGGCATCCTGCAGTCAGAGCTCTGAGTTCCAGCTGCCAGTTTCTTCTTCCTGTCGTGCCATGGGTCTTGAACAGGGCTCACAGCCTCTAATTTGGGGCCCCCTTGGACGAGATGAAGTATTTCCCATGATAGAAAAGGTTTGGAAGCACTGAGGACAGAGAGAAGCTTTTCCTGGCACCCATAAGGGCATGAGCCTGCCTGCAAATGTCTGAGGAATGGGCAATAGCCCTAAGGGCCTTTAACTGGTCACTGCATGACCAGATTTTCAAGGAGAGATAAAGGGAGGGGGTTACGGCCAACACCCACGTGGGCTGTTGGGGGCTGTCAGGGGCCTTGTACCAATGCCAAGGAATAGCCTTGGCCAGAAAGTAATCAGTTTCCCTGTACCCAGCCCCACTCTATGGCCTAAACCAAAGAGAGAAGGAAAAAACAGATCGACAGCCCTTGTGATTGGAAGGTGGGATGAGTGGGCCAATGATGTCACGCGGCCGGGGAGGGGAGTGTTTATCTTCCTCTGTGCACCCTGGCAGGCCCAGTCGACAGCTCTCACTCAGGCTCTGCTTCCTCACCTGCAGTGCTGTGGCTCCTAAGAGTGAAGGGAGAGCAGGAGGAGTGCTGAGACCAGGAGTGAAGAGAGCAAAGGCAGCAGGTAAGCACAGGAGCAAACTTTTGTGAGACAGCTCATTTTAATCGGGGAGGGCGGACAAAGGCTACTTAAACCTTTGGGGGTGAGTAGGGGCTTTCGGGTGAGTGTCCATCACTGGTCTAGGCCAGGGTGCTGGGGTGCCTCATTTGTCTAAGCGGCATGTGGAGGTGCTGCTGGATGTCACCTTATAAAGGGACAGGAAGTTTAACCTGGCCACTGACCTCCTCTGGTGGGACACAGGTGGGGTGCAGGGCTAAGTGTGGCCCAGGGCAGTGGGGGAAGCATCCTATTTCTGCCATCTCGGGATGAGATCTCCGGGGTTTGGACATGCTTCAACCCCACTCTTGCTCCAGGCCGGCTTCCCTGGTCCCACAGTAGCGGCATCTGTGTACTTCAGAGACTTGTCATGGGAATGAAGAGGTGGCAGCAGAAGTTGGGACATTGACCTGCAGGAAACACAGGCTTCTGTTCCTCCCACACTTGAATGGCAACCATAGTTCCGGGTGGTTATGAGGTTAATTAAGAGATTCAAGACAAGAGTGGTGGCTCAGGCCTGTAATCTCAGCACTCAGGAAGACAAGTTTCTTAGTCAAGTCACTGCTCTATTTTTTTTTTTTTTTTTTTTTTTGAGACAGGGTTTCTCTGTGTAGCCTTGACTGTCTTGGACTCACTTTGCAGACCAGGCTGGCCTTGAACTCACAGAGATCTGCCTGCCTCTGCCTCCCTGAGTGCTGGGCTCACAGCTGTGCACCACCACGCCCGGCTCTCAAGGCAACTCTTAGAAAAGAAAGCATTGATTGGGGGCTTGTTTAGCTTCAGAGGCTTCGTCCATTGTGGCGGTAGGCAGGTGTGGTGCTGGAGAAGGAGCTGAGAGCTCTACCCTGACCCACACGTTAGGAGAGACAGACTGCCAGGCTGGCTGAGCTTGCCACAGGCTTTGAAACCTGCAAGCCCACCCCCGGCGACACACTTTCTCCAGCAGGGCCACACCTGATAATCCTTCCAATCCTTTCCAATAGTGCCACTCCCTGGTGAAAGCATTCAAATAGATGAGCCCCTGAGGACAGTTCTTTTTTTAGTTCTTGAAACAGGGTTTCTCTGTTTAGCCCTGCCTACTCACTCTGTAGGCCAGGCAGGACTTGAACTCACAGAGATCTGCCTACCTCTGCCTCCCAGAGTGCTGGGGTTACAGGCACGGGACCCCTCGCCCGGCATGGGTGCCATTCTTATTCAACACCACACTGAGGCAGGAGGATAGCTGCGTGATCAAGGCCAGCCTGAGCTGTAGTGTGAGACAGAGGCTCATGCTACACACAGGTCTTGAAACCTGCCTTTGCCTCCAAGTGTTGAGAACGCAAATAGGTGATGTTGGGAGCACAGAGATCCTAGCACCCACAGTTCAACAGGAAACCAGGAACGGTGAGCGCACAGGGTTGTCTTTTCAAAGGAAAAGGTGTCCTGGTCTCCCATGAAGAAGGCTGGGAATTAGAGGTGATTACATCCTGGTGCTCTGCATTCTCCGGAGGGCCAGGCCGTATCCAGCTCCTACACTCAGGACCACGGATATTTGGAGTCAGACTCCAGAAAGTTGAACCACCCTGGCTAACTAGGTCATGCCTCTCTCAGTCTGTTTCTCTGCTGGACAGAGCATTTGCAGGGATCCCCACAGTGCTACCAGCCCCGGCTTTGCTTTTGTAATTAATTTTAAATCATGGCAGGTGCACGTTAATGGAGACATTCATATAGCATCAAATCCCACCCAGATGGTATTTACAGTTCTTGGTGGGGCTAAGGAAACAGCTCAGCTGGAAAAGCTCTTGCCTGCATCCAGAAGAGGCAGTTCACGGTTGCCTTCACCTCCAGACCCCAGGGGTCCTGTGTACATACTCAAGACAGACAGACAGACAGACACACACACACAATTGTAGGATACTAAAGAAAGCAACAGTTGTCTTTAACCCTGCTAGCTTCCAAAATAACAGCATAGAGAGACCATCATTTACTTTACAGGCGTAAAGCACAGGGGCTGGGTGGATACCAGCCCTGGAAGCTGTTTAGCGATCTCTTAGCTACACAACCCAAGTTACTTGCAATAAGTCATCCTTTCTGGGCTGGATCTGCTCCATCAGGCTGTGCCTTCTTTCTCCATCTTCTTCTCCTGCCTCGTGGTCCTCCCTCATCCCCAAGCCCGGGAGCCTCAGCTCCCCTTCTCTCTCTTCAGCATTCACAAGCTTCAGCATTTTAAAAAATTAACCATTCAGCTTTAAATTACGTAGAGAAGGTTTACACACAAAGACGGGTGTTTGTGAGAACCAGCTCTTGGGGGCCAGTAATGAGCGTTAGAATGCATAGCACCAGACCAACCACTAACACACAAGTGAAATAATTTCTCTAAAATTTTATGTTTGGCTGGTAGTGGTGGCACACGTCTTTAAACCCAGCACTCAGGGAGGCAGAGGCAGGCAGATCTCTGTGAGTTCAAGGCCAGCCTGGTGTACAAGGTGAGTCCAGGACAGCCAAGGCTACACAGGGAAACCCTGTCTCAAAAACCAAACAAAAAAAATGTATGTTTGACTTTAAAATATGTTTTTATAAAGGCTTCAAAATTATCTGTTACAATTAAATACAAACTCATGAATCAATAGCAAATGCCATTATTAAATATTAATATTTAATAAAACATTTAAAAATATTATCTCTGGGATTTTTTAATGTTTTAGATTTTTCTTAAGTTGTGTTAATTTTTTTTTTCTTTTTCTTTTTTTTTTTTTTTTGATATCCAGTCTCGCTGTGCAGCCCCGGGTAGCCTGGAACTTGCTGTACAGATTAGACTGGCAAACTGAACTCAGACATCCACCTGCCTCTGCCCCCCAGGAACTGGAATCACAAAGGAGTGACGCCACCTTTGGCTGTATAAGAATTCAGTTTATCTACAGTTCTGAAGTTCAGTTTTATTCTAGATAATTCCAATAAGTATTAAGTTTTGTGTTGTGTGGTCCATACATCCATATTTGAGGATGATGTGGATATTTTAGGGTCGCAGAATATTGCTGCAGCTGTTACCAATTCCATTACTCACAAGGATTTCCTCTAGAACTACAGTTTGGAATAGAAGTGGGATGAAGAAAACGGATACATAGGCTATGTGGGAGCCATGATTTCCTGAACATCTCTACGTAAAGTCGGTGGTACAGGAGTAGGTTTCACCATCTGTATGTGGAGGATGGGACAGCCCAGTCTTCCCAAGATGGTGACAGGTAGGTCACCTGCCAGGTCCCAGCCACAGGTGCAGACACTTGCTAACTGTGTCTGTGGCCGTGGGCCTGGCTGGAGAGCACTTTCTTTGTAACAGATCTTACCTGACACATTTCTTATAAGTACCTGGATGTGACATGCGGGTTCTGTGCTCAGCACAGTGGGACTGGGACACAGAGGTTGCTCTGAAGTCAGTTTTTATGAGCCACAGGTGTGCAGTGGACACCACACAGGAGGGCAGAGAAGCCAGGGAGAGCCCAGCAGGCTGGCTGCCAGCACCTCACCTCTCCATACTTCCTTCTTCCTGGTCACCTTCCTTCATGGGATTTTTATTCGCTTTCCTTTCTCCAGGTTCTGTTTTATTTTTGCTTTTGAGTCAGCTTTTATTGCTATCACAAGGAAATGAATGTGTTTTTAAAAAAGATGTATTTATTATGTATACAGTGTTCTGCCTACATACATATGCAGGCACGCCAGAAGAGGGCACCAGATCTCATGCCACCATGAGGTTTCTGGGAATTGAACTCAGGACCTCTGGAAGAGCAGCCAGTGCTCTTAACCTCTGAGCCATCTCTCCAATCCCCAGTGAATAAATGTCTTAACTGATTATTCCCTACTGGACAGTTGCTCAGGGGATGGGGTCAAGGTCACAAGGACAGGTGTAACAGTCCTTAGAGCCTTCTAAAATGCCCCTGACGGCACAGAAGCATTTTTCACAGGAAGGGACCATTCTTTTTCCTAGCTCTCTTTTCTCGTTTGTCCCCCTTTCCCAATCCCTGTTTCCTTCCTTCCTTCCCTGCCTCTCTCTCTATAGACTCTCAGGTAGACAAGGTTGGTTCTGAACAGACTATGCAGCTGAGGCTAACCTTGAACTCCTGGCCCTCCTGCCACCACATCCAAATACTGGGTTTTACTGTATGCTGCAGAGCTTAGCATCTCTACAGAGCTTAGATTCTCTTTTAGCTCCTTAGAGCAGGAGAGACCTCATGCTGCCTAGGCTGAGAGTCTCTCACTTGGGATGTTCATAGACACATGGGCAACTAAATTGTATAGAGCGGGTCTCTGCTCAGATCTTAGAATTGTACAGAGCGGGTCTCTGCTCGGATCTTAGAATGTGCTTGTGCCACATTCTAAGTATCCACATTCATTGATACTGTCAGGGCTGATCTCTGTGTCTGGACTTGGGAAGGTTTTGTAGTTTTGTGGGTTCTTTAGGATTGCATTTGGAAGATTAGTAAGACAAGATGGATAAAGCTAAGCAAATGACTATCTGAGCTATTTGCTGGCTCGGGCAGTGCCTCATGTCATCGCCCTCTGTTGCCATGGAGATTTGTCCCACAAAACTACAGGGATGTGGTGACAGCGGAGGAAACTTTTCATAGAACACTGCTGAAGTGGTTGTTTTGGTTCAGCTAGCTTCAGGCTGATAAAACCAATCTTGAGAATCTCTTAGCTCAGTGGAGACGTGTGTCATAGGCAGAGGAGCCTGTGAATGTCACTGTGGTGGGAAAGGAGTGACATCATTTCAGGGGTGGTGGAAGCTCTGGCCACAACCACACAGATGGCAGAAGTAGGCAGCCCTCAGTTAGATGTCACGGTGCAGCAGGGGCTCAGCACCCGGGCACATGATGAGAAGGGCACTGGGTCAGCCCAGGACACTGAAGCCTCAGGTGAACCGGCCGGCGGTGTAGCTGTGTGTTATGGTGTGACAGACTTCTGGTCACCAAAGTTGGAGCAAGATGACCGAAAAGCTCACCGGGTACATCCCTACATGGTCACTTCCCTTCTGGCCCTCTCCTGTCACCCCTGGTCTGTGGCACTTTTGTTGATGATTGCTCTGGGAGGCCAGAGATGGGATGTTTCAAAACCCATCTCAGGAGAGTTCTGTTTTCTTCAGAGACACGTGCCAGGTGTTGAATTATGTAAATCACATCAGTGTGTTTCCTTTATTCCTCAATACATAGGGTGGGAACCAGAATTACTGCACTCCAAAATCTGATTGGATAAATGGACACTTAAGAATGTTCAGAAATCTGCTTAAGGTCAGAGTCTGCATAAATGCCAGAGTCTAGATTCATCCAGGTCAGACTATGGCCAAGGGTGGGCTTGTAATCACCACACCATGCCCTTTTGGGATTCAAGTGAGTCAGAATCCTGAGGCAAGCAGGGAGTTGCCACCCCAGCACCTTCCAGAATGGCTCACCACTTTTCTTTAGTGGGAAAATGACAAGTGTTAATGTGTGGAGGGCTTGAATCTTTGGTGCGGATGGGGCTGTGAGAAACAATCGTCCCAAAGTGAAACAGAGCTACTGCTTGGCACAGGAGCTGCGCCCTCAGGGTACACCCGGGATTGATTCAGGCGTGCACACGGCACATGCCACGCTGGATGGCGGCGTAAAGGCCACAGGTGGAAGCAACTCAGTGTCCGTTAACTGCTGAATGGATAAACCAGATGTGCCATTTCCCCCTAAAGGAATATTACTACACCAAGAAAAGAAGTGAAGTATTGATACATAGAACAACACAAATGGATCTTGAAAATATGCTAAGTGAAAGAAGCCAGTCACAGAAAACCACAGATCGGCTAATTATAGTTTACGAACATCTAGAAATGACAAGTGCTGAGAGGCAAGATTAGTTTCAGGGAGGCACAGCATATGTGGGACCTTTGGCCACCTCCCCCTCCCCCCCATTGCCCCCAGGGTTTCTCTGTGTAGCCCTGGCTGTCCGGGAACTCACTCTGTAGACCAGGCTGGCCTCAAACTCTGAGATCTGCCTGCCTCTGCCTCCCAAGTTCTGGAATTAAAGGTGTGTATCACCATGCCCAGCTTTAGGGATTTCTGTTTTTTAAATGTTCCTTAAAAGCTAGACATAGTGTCACATGTCTTTAATTCCAGGACTCAGGAGGCAGAGGCAGGTCTAAGTGGATCTCTGGGAGTCGAGCCCAGCCTGGTCTGAGTTCCAGGCTAGCCAAGGCTACATATTGAGAGAAACACTGTCTCAAAAAAAAAATTTTTTTTTAATGTATATGTGTTTGCCTGTGTGAGTGAATGTTATACATATGCAATGCATGAAAAGCCAGAAGAGGGCATCACGTTTTCTGAAACAACTTATAGGCAGTTGTGAGCTGCCGTGTGGGGTGCTGGGAATCAAACCCAGGTCTCTCTAAGCACAGCCAGTACTCTTAGCCACTGAGCCAACTCTTTAGCCCAGGATTTATTTTTGATTGATGGGAATATTCTGTGATCAATTAGAGGTGATAGTTTCATAGCATAGTATAGAATATACTACCATCTTCTGAACTTTGTACACCTTGCATGTTGAAATTTATGTTATGGGACACTAGACCTTATTAGAGTCAGTCCCAAGAGGCCCGTGGGCCCTGAGCTGTAGGGCCCAGGTTTTCTGTGTGAGCACAGAAAGCACTGACAGTTTATTTTTAAAGATTTATGTTCTAAAGACTTAACAGTTTTAAAATGGTGTACGTGGGGGGGGGCACACGTGTACACCAGGGCCTGCTGGGGCCAGAAGCCCTGGATCCCCCGGAGCTGGAGTTACAAGTGGCTGTGAGCCACTTGTATGGGTGCTGGGCGCTGAACTGGGTCCTCTGTGAGAGAGGTAGGAACTCTTAGCCACTGATCCACCTCTCTAGCCCTTTTTATTTTTAAATTATGTATATGTTGTGTCTGTGTCTCCGTGTGTGCACACATGAATGCAGGTGCCCAGGGGTCCAGAAGAGAGCACTGGCTCTCCCTGGAGTTAGAGTTACAGGCAGTTGTCAGCTGCCCACTGGGGGTGCTGGGAACTGGACTCGGGCCCTCTGTAAGAGCAGTACACAATCAGGACCACAGAGCCAGCTCTCCCTGCACTGGAAGTTTCTAAGGAGGGCAGTGACATGATTGGCCTCTTGTAAAACTGGAAAGCATTCAGTACATAAGGGTTTTACTAAATGTCAGCTCTCTTCCAGTTCCCCCATCCCTCAGTCCAAGAGCAAGCCTCCATCTCTCTTGTGAAAAAAATATTTCCTTGCCATTTGCATTCTAGTGGGAAGTCCATCTACTTTAGATAAAAATCACCCTTTTTAAAGACAAGGTCTTGCTGTGTGCAGGCTCTGTAATCTCCTGAGCATCTTTAGTCACTTGATGGACAAGTTCATATCAATTTCCACAGCAACCGCTTCCTCCTCCTCTCCTCCTGCCTTCCCTCCTCCTCCCTTCCCTCCTCCATCCTTCTTCCCTTCCTATTTCCCTCCCCCTCCTCCCTGCCTATTCTCTTCCTCCTCCTCCTCCTCCTCCTCTTTGCTCTTCATCTCTCCTCTTCCACTTCTTTTTTCCCCATTCAATGCAAGGTTTCTCTAAAAATCACTCATGGTTCTGGGCTTTGTTCAGTAACATCACCTAGGGCTGCAACCACTCTGCTTCCCTTGTCATTCTGTCCTGCTGATCCCCCCCCCGGACATACAGCCAGAGCCTTCTCATTGGCATGAGGACATTCAGACAATAACAGTGGTGAGACTAGCGCCTGGGTACCCTTCCAGGGTGGAGTAGCTCAGTGCTGGGTTTAAGAGGCGTGGCTCTCGGTTTTTATGGTTTAGGAGATCGTTTGTGGCAAAAACATGTAGCATGGTCTCAGCCCTTAAGTCTCCAATATTTTAAGGAGACGTTATAAGCTTTGGCATGGATAAAGGACTAACTGAGTTAAGTGACCAAATCCTTTTCCTAAAGTTGTCTAGGAAACCCTTCAAAGTGGCATTATCAAGTGGGGACTGGGGCTCTGGGGATTTTGAGGGCAGCGGGGAGGTTAACCACCTCACAGAGCAGCGTGGGGATTTCCCAGGAGGCTCTGCTCAGTTGAGTCACAGGTCCTGTATTTGACCTGTGGTCTTCTGGAGTGGCAGAACCTCACTGAGCTTCGGAGGAGCAGAAGGTTCTTTGCTGCTGAGATCACCAGGTTTGTCTGCTTGGGACTGGTGGGGACTGGAGGAGTAAAGACGCCTTTTTCTTTCTTTTTTCGAGACAGGATCTCGTATAGCTCAGTCTAGTCTCAAACTCTCTGTGTAGCCCAGGATGACCCTGAACTTCTGCTTCTCCTGCCTCCATCTCCTGGGTGCTAGGATTACCGACGTGAGCCACTTGTGCCTGACGGAGGGCCAGGGCTTCAGGCTAGGCATGCACTCCACCAACTGAGCTTCATTACTAGACTCGGGATTTTTTTTTTCCACTTGCCTTCTTTGTTTTTTTTACAAGCTTCAAATCTCAAAATTGGTAAGTTACAGGTCTGTGCTTAAGAAACTGTGGTAGTGAATTTGCAGAGGTCTTTCAAAGTGAGACCAAGTAAATGTCCAGTCAAAGAGGACAAAGCAATAACAGCAGGTCCGCTGCTCACTGAGGGGACCCGTTAGCTGGTACTCGTCAGCTGGACTGTGTCTTGGGGCTGGCGTGGCTGCAATCTGGAGGCCAGTGCCAATGATCTGGAAGTCCCTAAGGTTCCTGCTTTCATTGTCCCTGCATTTGTGAAGAACATGAGATCTCACTGTTGGCTGTGCAGACAGGAACAAAGCCAGTAGCTGTGGTAGAACTCTGTGAGTTTGCTGTTTCCATAAAACTCCAGTTTTTTTTTTTTTAATTTTTAAATTTAAAATTGTGTTTGTGTGTTTGTTGGTACACTTGAGCGCAGAGAGCCAGAGGCATAGGATCCCCTGGAGTTATCGACAGCTGTGAGTCCCCCAACAAGGGTGTTGGGAACTGAAGCTGGGTCCTCTCAAGAGCAGAGTGTGCTCTCAATCATTGAGCCATCTCTCCAGCCTCAAGATTCCAGTCTTAATTGCTCCCTAAAACCTGCAAACTGTTTCAAGTCTTTGTAGATGGTTCTGTAAGGGAAACTCACCCTGCCTTTGTTTTACAGAATGACATTTGTGAGACAGCCCCCTCTCATGGGACAGGGTCTCATGTAGTCCAGGCTGGCCTTCAACTTACTCTGTGGTTGAGAATGACCTTGAACCCTTGATCCTCCTGCTCTCCCTCTTGAGTGCTGGGGTGACAGGCACCCGCCTCCAGCCCGGGTTTCTGCATTCTGGTTCGTGTTAAGCCAGCACTTTACCAATGCGGCTACCGCCAGCCAGAGAGCAGCTCATCTGACTGAGATGCTTTCGGAATCTCCTTTGCCAGTGCCGTGTGTATGCGACAGTCGCTATGGGAAACAACCGTTACAAGTTGGTGGTAACTGTGCTGTTGGTGTTGGGCACCGGGAGGACAACAGCCCTGCAGAACGCCTGTGACGAGTGTGAGGCTGGTAAGCACTAAACGGGCGTTTTCCGACTGGTGAACACAGCTGCTTAGCCTGATCAGACCACTCCCTCCCCTGCAAAAGCTTGTTGGGGACAACAAGGTGGCCATCGGGACCCAGCTCGCCCGCTTAGCCTCGGCACCTCAGCTTCACTTCTGAGCACAATCAGAGGAGCTGCCTCAGGTTGTGTGCAAGATCCCAGGCCCTGCTCCGAACAGCACCTGGTACCTGGGAGCTTTGAATATGAGCCACATTCAGCAGCAAGGAGCAAGCAGGTGGCAGCGCTCTTCTCCTGCGTCCCGCCCGGGCTCTGCCCTCCGCCCTCAGGAGTCACAGTCTTGCCCGGCGGATTCAGGGTTTTCTTCTCTTGATGTCTCTGTTACAGTTTCTATGTTGTTCCTACTTGCTGGGAACATTATGCCAGGGCTCACCCTGCAAATGTATGCAGTCTTACAATGCTGGTCAATAAACATGTCTGTCACTGCCATGCCTAGAGGACAGATGGGACATTTATTCTGATTTCCCTGCAAGTGTCACAGTGCTTTGAGGGGTGCTCGTGGGATGCCCCACGGACATCCGGGACGCACTTCTTCCAGGCACTTTCTGCAGGAACCACAATCCGGTCTGTACCAGCTGTCCTCCAAGAACCTACTCCAGCACAGGTGGACGGCCAAAGTGTGACATCTGCAAAGTGTGTCAAGGTAGGTCTGTCTGTCTTGCTATTGCCCCACTGGACTGGAACTCGTGACTCCTGTCCTTCACCCTTCCAAGTCTGGAGGTCTGCTGTCAACCGTGGTGTCTTCCTCTTTAAGACTATTGGGAAGACTTAGCTGACTGATCTCCATTTAAAAGCGTGAGGCTCACAGGGTGCTGGCTCCTCTGTCCATGGAATGGAACAGCAACCATTTGCTGAATTTTTTAAATAACAGAGCAAATACTCCTGTGAAATGAGAGACTTTTGTTTTGTTCTGAGGCTGGGTCTCATTATGTAGCCCTGGCTGACCTGGAGTTTACTATGTAGGCCAGGCTGCCCTGGAACCAGAGGTCTACCTCTAGAGTGCTGAGACTAAAGGTGTGTACTACCATGCCTGGCTTTTTTTTTTTTTAAATAGGGTCTCCTGTAACCCAGGCTGACCTCCAACTTGTGATCTTCCTGCCCAAATGCTAAGTTATGACAGTGGTTCTCAACCTTCTTATTATTGCATCCCTTTAATACAGCGCCTCATGTCGTGATAGCTGTGTTTTCTGATGGTCTTAGACAACTCCTGGTGAAAGGGTCATTCAGCCCCCAAAAGGGGTATCGACCCACAGGTTGAGAACCACTAGTTCATGAGGTACTGGGGACAGGATCCAGGGTTTGGCACAGGCAAGCACTCTACCACTGAGCCACACCCACAGCCCGAGTAAAGCTTTTAATGAGCAAAGCTTAAAAACATTGTAATGGAGAATGAAAATAAAACAGTAGAAGCCAGGCATTGTGGCACACAAGTCCAGCACTGGAGCAGGAGGATTTTTAGTTTAATACTAGCCTGGGCTACAACAATGAGACCTCATTTCAAAAGAAAGAAAGAGAGAGAGGGAAAGAGAAAGAAGAAAAAAAGAAAAAGAAAAGAAGGAAGGAAAGAAGGAAGGAAGGGGCAAACACAACATTCTAGTTATAATGTCACTAACAAGCAGAGCAATTGTGTGTGTGTGTGTGTGTGTGTGTGTGTGTGTGTGTGTGTGTGTGT